>NC_133369.1:13889484-14051263 GCF_049309525.1 Garra rufa | reverse complement strand
ATATATATATATATATATATATATATATATATATATATATATATATATATATATATATATATGAATATTTCGTGAATATTCTCTTAAAAATAAATGTAACACTCTCAACTCACTGCTAACATTGATTGAACCACTTCAGTGGTTATTTTAGTCTTTATTATTTAATCTTTATTACAATCCTCAGAGAGTACAGGACAACAGGAAAGTAGTAACACATAGACATCGACAAGACTGGACGACAAACACTGCACTGATAAAGGGTAGATAATGAGAGAGACAGGTAGATAAGGAAAATCCATATATGGCACATGAGGGAGGAACCAACACAAACAGTCCAGGGGTGTGACAGTAACTTTGGGTGTCCAATGAACTACCCATCTTTAATGTCAGGCCAACACAAGTATTTGTTTAGTTAATGTTTATGCTAAATAAAACTGCACTTGGGTTCTCACAATGCTTGTTTCTAGTGAACTTTTCTATAATTCTGCAATTATTTATTTAAAACAGATTATACTGGGGGGTGGTCACGTGACCTAGAACGAGATGGCTGCTTGAGTTCTCGGCTCCGCTCTAATGTTCACTTATTTTCCATTTTCTCCTCCGAATATTTTACTTAATTTAATTTGACTGACTTTCAATTATGTCTGACCCAATCACGGATAAAGATTTTCCGATTTTCGGATCAACGCGCTCGCAAAAAGCAAAAGAAAAGAAGAAGACCACGCACTCATCGCCACCTGAAGAAGCTAATGCTAATACAACAGAGGCCCAATCTGATATGGCGCTGGTTCTCTCTGAAATAAAAGCGAATGGTTCTCGTCTTGACGGGATAACTAATCGGCTAGAGGGAATAGCGGGGTCCGTCCCTCTCTACAAAACTCGTTCGCAGCCCTCACGGAGAGGATCGAGGGCATTGAGACCCGTTTAACGGAGGCTGAGGGGAGGATTTCATCCGCAGAAGACTCGGCGGCAGTGTCTGAGGGCCAGCTTGCCAATTTGTTGACCAAGGTAGACCAACTTCAGTCGAAAGTGGACGATCTGGAGAATAGGGGTCGACGAAAGAATTTGAGGATCGTTGGTCTACCGGAGGGAGCCGAAGGCTCTGGTTCACTTGTGTCGTTTCTTCGTTCCTCTATCCCCAAATGGTTGGACTTGCCGGAAGATTCTCTCGCCCTGGATATCGAAAGAGCACACAGGTCTCCTTCGTTTGCGCCTAGCAATCCGAACTCACCCCCGAGGAGTGTTCTCGTGCGTTTCTTGCGGTTTACAGAAAAGGAATCTATTTTGAGGGCGGCTCTGAAGAAAACGATCACCCACGAGAGCGCGGAGCTTCGGTTTTAGTCAGACTTATCTACCAGTGTTCTGCAGAAACGTCGTGAGTTCAGTTCAGTAGTGAAGAACATGACCTCCCGTGGCTTATATCGCGGATTCGCTTACCCTGCCCGACTCAGGTGCTTACACCTGGGAAAGATTCGCTTGTTGGATGATCCGAACTCGGCTAAAGTATTTCTGGACTCTTTGGACAGATAATTTTGTTCTTCATATGTAATCTCTCGGAGGATTACTTTTTTTTGAACCCACCAGACTTGTAAGAAACTTATGTATTTGTTTATCTTTATTTATGTATTATTTTGGAAGTTATTTATGTATGATCATAGTCCTTTGTTGGGGGGAGAGGTAGGACATACATTTCTCTTGGTTTGGCCTGTTTTTTTTTTTTTTTTGCTTTAAGTGTGGGTTCAGTCATTTCAATCATGGTTTCATCTTATAGTTTATATAGGAGCCATTCTTGAAGGAGCTATTTTTTTCTCAGTGGCATTTAGTATGCTGACAAGTTTACTTACTTTCGTTATTTCACTTTGTGACTTTTTGATGTTATTTGTGCCCTGTCGTTTGGGGGATGGGGCCTGGGGGGATGGGATTTGAGGTTATTCAGTGTTTAATTTGTGGTATGGTTCTGTTAAATTTTGGTGTCTTTTATGTGTCAGATTCACTTCTGTTGGTTCATCAGCATTTTAACATTTTGCTTTTGTTTTTTACATGCAAGGTATTGTCAAGCTAGTAACTTGGAATGTGAAGGGTATTGGCCATGTTATAAAGAGAAAGAAAATCTTGACATTTCTCAAAAAAGAACATGTTTCTATTGCTCTATTGCAGGAAACTCACCTATCGGACGCTGAGCATTGTAAACTGAAAAGAGACTGGGTGGGCCAGGTATACTATTCTTCCTTTACGTCGAATAGCAGGGGTGTAGCAATTTTAATTCACAAGGACATTTCATTCAGTTTGGAACATGTAGAGCCTGACTCTGAAGGGAGATTTGTACTAGTCTCAGGTTATATTTTTGGAGTGCATCTCACTATTGGAAATGTTTACGCCCCAAACACGGACTGCCCCTGTTTTATATCTCAGACAGTCTTGCAGTTTAACCAATTTTGTAGAAACCTGGGGTTCCTAGGTGGTGACTTTAATTGTATTATGGACAATAATTGGGACAAATCCACTCCACAGACTTTGACAGGACACAAATCCTCACATACCTTACGGAGTATTTGTAAAGATTTAGGCCTAGTAGATGTTTGGAGGGAATTGCATCCAAAAGTCAGAAATTGTACATTCTATTCTCACCCTCATAAATGCTATTCCAGGTTGGATTATTTTTCATACCATCTAATTGTATTTACCAAGTGAAATCTTGCCGTATTGGCCCTATCGTTTTATCCGATGATAGTCCTGTGTACTTAGACTTGGATGTTAATGTGTCTATTCCTAAATCTAATTACTGGAAGTTTAATGTTTCACATTTGAATAATAATGATTTTCGTATCTTCCTTAAGCAGAAAATAGCTCATTATTGGCAGGACAACCAGAATTCCCCTGTTTCTTCAGCGACAAAATGGGATGCTGCTAAAGCCGTGTTACGGGGCCACATCATTTCCTATGCTTCTTTAGTAAGTAAAGCCAAGACCCAAAAGAGGAGAGAATTAGAGGCTAAAGTAACTCATCTAGAAAATCAGCATAAACAAATGCCAAATCAGACCAATTGGATTCAGCTAAACAGAGCAAGAGCTAGATTAAATTTAGACCATACTGAGCATATTAAGAAATTACTGTTTTTTAGCAAGCAAAAATATTACGAATTTGGAAATAAACCTAGCCGTTTGCTTGCATATCAGTTAAAAAAGGCACAACAAGATAGAGTTATAAAAGCAATTAGGACTCCAGAAGGCAGTGTATCCTTTGATTCACAGGTAATTAATGATACTTTTTCCAGTTTCTATAGGACTTTATATAAAGCTGAAGGTTGTGGTTTGCAAGAGGACTTATCAAGCTATTTGAGTAAGATCTCCCTTCCTAGTGTCTCTGAGACAGACAGAACTTTTTTAAATGCTCCTTTCACCAAGGAGGAAATTTGGCTAGCTATCCAATCCATGCCCATAAACAAAGCTCCAGGCCCAGATGGGTTCCCTCTTGAATTTTATAAGCAATTTTGGCAGGACATCAGTCCAATATTAATGCCTGCAATTAATAATCTTTCAGATTTAAATGTAATGCCTGATTCTTGGGCATCTGCTGTTATCAGCCTCATTTTGAAAAAAGACAAAGACCCTTTGGACTGCTCTTCTTATCGCCCAATTAGTTTATTGAATGTAGATTATAAAATTGTTGCTAAAGCATTGGCCCGACGCCTTGAATCCATTCTTCCCTCTGTCGTTTCACCGGACCAGACTGGATTTGTAAAGTTTAGGTATGGCTCCAATAACATTCGTCGATTGCTAAATATTTTAGATTATATAAATGTGACTAAAGATCCCACTTTAATTGTTTCACTTGATGCTGAAAAAGCATTCGACAGGGTAGAATGGCCCTTTCTCTTTGCTATACTAGAGAAGTTAAATTTAGGTTTCACTTTTATTAATTTGATTAAACGTTTATACTCCCTGCCTATGGCGGCGGTTAATACGAATCGATTAATATCTAGTAAATTTCCTGTCGGTAGAGGCTGCCGCCAAGGCTGTCCACTCTCACCTCTTTTATTTTCTTTGGTCATTGAGCCCTTGGCTGCAGCGGTGAGGGCCAGTACAAACATACTGGGCATCAGAATTGGCTCAGAGGAGCATCGTATTTCCCTTTATGCAGATGATGTATTATTATATTTCAAATACCCTGAGACTTCTGTTGATGCAATTCTCTCCATTATTGGAGAATATAGTACATATTCAGGATATAAGATAAATTTAAATAAATCTCAGGCCTTATATTTGTATGCACCCCCTGAAGCCGCTGTTGGCTCTCCATTTTGTTTAGCTCCTTCTGGTTTCAGTTGAACAATTGTTTTCTTCTTTTTCTCTCAAAGGGAAGATTTCTGTTTTTTATACTATGTTATCTAATGTTGGCACCTCCTCTTTTGACTCCCTGAAAGCGGTATGGGAGAAAGACTTTGATACTTCTTTCAGTGATGAAGAATGGTTGTCGATCTGTTCTGGTGTCTTTTTCAGAAGTGCTTCGATACCAAACCATGAGCAAAATTTTAAATTCATTTATAGGACTTATTTAACACCAGTCCGTCTCCACAAGATTTTTCCTTCCGTTTCCCAGTTGTGTTTCAAATGTAAATCTATTATTGGCACTGTGATGCATGTATTCTGGGACTGTGACATGATTAAGGCGTACTGGAAAGAAGTACATAAAATGGTTCAGAAGATCATCTGTAAAACTTTTGATTTATCCCCAAGTATTTACTTATTAAACTGTAAAACCGAATTACGCCTTAGTCATAATCTAGAACTTGTGTTACATCTCAGTACTTATCTGGCGAGAAAATGTATACTGTTGTTGTGGTCCACTCCTCATGTTCCCTCGATTAATATGTGGCTGAATCAAATTGCTACTTTCTTACCTCTGGAAAAACTAACCTGTGACTTGCGTCAGAGGTCTGATGATTTCTGGCGTATCTGGTGTCCGCTATGGGATTTTCTTGAGAATGTATATTGAGTGTTTTCTTTTAATTTTCTTTTTTTACAAATCTTATTTATTTATTTTTATTAATATTATTATTTATTTATTTTATTTTTATTTTTTGTGTGTATGTGCTATTGCCCTTCACTGATTCTTTGAATATAAGCTGATGGATGGTTGTATATTCTGCTGTAAGACACCCATACCACTGTTTTGTTATTTCCAAATAATAAAAAAAAAAAAAAAAGATTATACTTCAATTACAATCCAGCTGAGAATATCCGCTATAATTATTGGAATTGATAAATGGCTGCTAATCAAACTACATATGAAAACTGTAGGAATTCGGTTAAGCAAGGCACCAAACAGAAATGTTCACATTCCAGAGAATCAAAAAGGACTCTCTTCCCAGCCATAAAATTTATCCATGACCATCACATGACGATCACCAGACGCCAGCTAGTCTACAAGTCTTCCCTAGTTTTGACCTGGCCTGCCCGTTAACATTAATTCACGTCAGGAGTGCAGGAAGATGGTAATTCACAGGATACTAAAACATTGGAGTTTAATCTATGCATTATATGCCTTTAGAAAAGGAAGTTGTCAAATGTATTAGCATGCAAGCAATATACCACTATTTCCTATGCATTGAAAGATCATGATGAATGCAGCTTGTACGAATGAATGAGAAAATGATATTGTGTATACTTTATGCATTGCAATAGTTTATTGAAGTTAATAACAAATGTGCAGAGATTTTATTATCTTAAGTTATGCACCAGAAGGTACAGCCCAGGGGGCGTGGCTCCGCCCCGCAGCAATATTCGATTGGATCACAGCACCATGAGGCGTGCTCAAGTGGCCTTGTTTAAAATCTCAGGACTCTAACAGTTTGTGGCTTTTTGCTATTGGCCCGTGCCATTGCTTTTAGCCACGGCCTTCCGCCGTCGCTTTTGGTCTTTCGCCTGCCGTGGTTTGAGTGCTTTTCACCTGCGCTCGCCCGCTTGACCAAGCAGGCGATTGTGCCCTCAAAACTCTACAGAACAAACTGAAAACTTCGCGACTGCAAAACTCTTCAAAGTCTCGCAACGCAGAAGAACTCTGAGTGCGTCAAACCGTGTAACCATGCAACCCGAAGACCGGCTCCAGCAACCCACTCCTCCACGTCGAAGGATCTCCCAAAGTACGTCATCGACCAGGAACCAACCAGAACTTTCGCTCAGACGAGCCCCCGGAACCCCCATTCCTGGCACAAACGCAAGTAACAAGATCTCTCTTTACTTCGCTGAAACTGGTGCAAAATACTCCCTAAGTAGTTAAAAGCCAAGTCTCTGATTTTGTGATTTTCTAAGGTTGCAATCTAAGAAGTAGTTAAGATACTAGAACATTTGGGGTTCTCTTCAACTCAGTAATTTCTCATCCCCGGAACTGTATGAGTGTGAATGTGTGTGTGTGTTTGTATGTGTGTGTGTGTGTGTGTGTGTGTGTGTGTGTGTGTGTGTGTGTGTACTTGTATTTCTTACTTTGTTGGGCCCGGTGACAAGGAGCCCACCAACAGTGTGGGGTCCAACAGCCTTGTGGGGCCCAAAATAGTGGGCCCCACACCGATTTTCATTTAAACAGCCTCATAAGCCTCTCCTGGTGTGTCTCATGCCTTTTTTTCACTTTCCCCACAAGGTGACAAAGTATGGTTCTGTGTGTATGTGTGTTTGCGCTCTCTATCGCCCCCATATCTCAAAGTGCGGTAGTGCCGCAGATACACACTACCGGAAGTGTGTGTTATTTTAGCTCACGGAAAGGGAGGAGCTGTTTAGTTTCTGTGATTGACAGTGTTAATTCCTTATTTTACATCTATAATTTAACGTGTTTCAACTCTGTACCAAGGGAAAAAATACTTAATGTGAGCAACAGGTAGGTTTATATTATTTTACTGCATTTGAGTTTCGTGTCAATTACTACCCATATCAACAGAACGATGCTTAATGAAAAACCTTTTTAATCACACGGCTAATTGCTAATAGTTCACGGAAAGGGAGGGGTCGTTTATATTCGGTTACGCGCGTTATCAACCGGAAGTTCAATGCGGTTTAACGTCGAACAGACGAACTTCACTCTTCTTGAGAGCAGCAGGTAAGTTAGGTTTATATTATTTGACTGTACATTTGATGTAGTTTTGTGTCAATTCCTACTCATATCAGTAGAATGGTGCTTAATGAAGTAAAGTGACCATTGTACTGAGATCGCTCGTTGTTAATAGCACATGGAAAGACGGACTTTTCTGGATTTCTGCATTTTCAAGTGGATGTAAACGGAAGAATCTCTTCAGGTGAATAACAGGTAGGTTTATGTTATTTGACTTTGTACATGATGTAGTTTCGTTCAAATGCTTTCTCCGTTTCGTAACGTATGAAATTGATGGTTAATAATAATGATGTGCTAGTTTATTCAGATCGCTAGCGTTAGCTTGCTAATCTTATCTCTAGACTAATAATGGTGTTGACAGCAGAAGAAAGAAGCATGTTTTATTGCAGTTGATAATTTGACTACGTATTTTTTGGTAACACTTTACAGTAAGTTTCATTAGTTAGTTACTTTTGTTAACATGAACTAAGAAGAACAATACTACTACAGCATTTATTAATCTTAATGTAAATTTCAATATCTACTAATGCATTATTAAAATCAAAAGTTGTGCTTGTTAACATTAAATAATGTTCTGTGAATTAACTTGACCTAACAATGAACGACTGTATTTTAATATAATTAACATTAGTTAAGATTAATTAATGCTTTAATATATGTATTGTTGATTATGTTAGTTGATACATTAATGCCAGTGACAGCTCCACTTGAATATTAATGACTTGAATTTGCTTGTTTTTTGTCTCTCATGCTAAATTCATACTTTTTCTTTGTGGATGTGTCTGTATTTTATTTTATAAAAAGCTATAATGTCCAAAAGAAGAAAGAGGATACGGCCTGCTGACGAAGCAAGGACCTATATTTTGTCTTCATGTGACAAACCAGAGTTTGTGGAAAGATATATAGATAGAAACAAAGGTATGTTGATGTGAATTTATCAGTACCTCTCATTTGCATACACTTACATAATAATGTATACCATTGTAGTTGGAAATGGTAAATTAGTAGAGTTTTCTTTCTTTCTTTCTTTCTTTCTTTCCTATTTGTTTACATTCGGTTAATACTCTGAATCCCTAGTTTCACCTCCAAAAGTGTCAAGGCAACAACTTTTTCCCCAAATTAAGTGTCTTTCTAATTATGTCTTTATAGGTAGAGGAGTATTTGCTAACCAGCCTGTTGAACCGGGAGCTTTTGTCTTGGAATACAAGGGGGAACTCGTTGCTGCAGAGGAATTCCAGGCGAGACACTACACAGAGTTACAGAGTACATTTCTATTTGATTTTGAGTGGCAGCAACGTCACTGGTGGTAAGTATGTACAGATGCATGTTTTGAGACATCTGGGAAACATGTATGCCATGCAACACACTTCTGAATAGTTAATGAGCAAAAGCATAATCAGCAGTTAATTCCGATAATACAGCCCCTGTGTACTCAATTCTATGGGTGATTTTAATGTTTTTCTGTCTGTTCTGTGGTCCTCGGCAGTTTTAAGTTAATATACTCCGCAATGGTATTTGGAGCAATATGCTGTACATTATCAACATTCAAAACTTGAGTTTCACTACAGGGCGACTTTAACATTTTAGGCTGATGATAAGCACTTTTGTTGATTAGGACTTTCTGCTTTGTATGTCTTACAGTTACAGTTGATGTGTAATTTAAATGTCTCTTTCGTGTAATCTGACCATTTGTGCACATGATATTTAAATATTTAAAGGGTTTTTCTTTAAATGAACTTACAAAGTTTTTTTTATACCTTTTAGTATTGATGCATCCAAAGAAGATGGCTCTCTGGGAAGACTATGCAATGACAATCACAAATCTCCCAACTGCTCTATGAAAAAAATCATAGTAAATAACAGGCCCCATTTGTGTCTATTTGCCATGAAAAGAATTGAAATCGGAAGTGAAATTGAATATAACTATGGTGATGCACAATGGCCATGGCGTAACAAGGTGAGTTAGACTAACACAACTACTTTTTTGTGTGTGTGTATATATATATATATATACACACACACACACACAGAAATTTACTTTTTTTTTGTCTGATTTGCAGGGTCCAAAGAAGCAGTCTTCTGCTCTACAGACCGACTCGTCCCCAACAGATCACCCATCCGATGATGACCCCAAAATGGATGATGAAATCACACAGGTAAAAGAGTAATGTAGACAATCATCTCAAACTATTGAGCTCTTAGATTTCATAGTTTCTATTAAAGAAACAGGTTCACACTATGTTTATCATCATTGGGTGATATGTTAGAGTTCTGATTGAGGAAACAGTTAGTGTGCAGCAGGACAGTAAAACTAGAAAGGTTTCTGTCAGGTTAAGCGTCACACACACATTTCTAGTCTTGGCCTTATGAGGCCCTCAACCCAAAGTAATGATTTTACAGTTAAGTTCACACACACACATTTCTAGTCTTGGCCTTATGGGGTCCTTATACACACAAATTTCTAGTCTTGGCCTTATGGGGCCCTCACGTATGGATCTCATTCAAAGTGATTTTAATTAATTGGAACAGCTCCTGTCATTATTTAAACTGAACTTATTGCAGGTAGAATTCAACACTTTACAAGCTGCTACATGTTCAGGTTGAGTATTTTAGATGTAATCCATTGCACGATATTAAATCTTGCTGTGACACTAGCTGTTAGCTCTAGGAAGGATCTGTAAATGGGTTTAGATTTCAACTATATGCTAGTTGAGAGACTGTTTTTACATGAGATAACATGTGTCTCTTGTAAATGCCTGAATACATTACACTTGTCAGTTCTTCACAGGTTCTTGTTCTGTTTTTGTCTGATTTGCAGGGTCCAAAGAAGCAGTCTTCTGCTCTACAGACCGACTCGTCCCCAACAGATCACCCATCCGATGATGACCCCAAAATGGATGATGAAATCACACAGGTAAAAGAGTAATGTAGACAATCATCTCAAACTATTGAGCTCTTAGATTTCATAGTTTCTATTAAAGAAACAGGTTCACACTATGTTTATCATCATTGGGTGATATGTTAGAGTTCTGATTGAGGAAACAGTTAGTGTGCAGCAGGACAGTAAAACTAGAAAGGTTTCTGTCAGGTTAAGCGTCACACACACATTTCTAGTCTTGACCTTATGGGGTCCTTATACACACACACACATTTCTAGTCTTGGCCTTATGGGGTCCTTATACACACACACATTTCTAGTCTTGGCCTTATGGGGCCCTCACGTATGGATCTCATTCAAAGTGATTTTAATTAATTGGAACAGCACCTGTCATTATTTAAACTGAACTTATTGCAGGTAGAATTCAACACTTTACAAGCTGCTACATGTTCAGGTTGAGTATTTTAGATGTAATCCATTGCACGATATTAAATGTTGCTGTGACACTAGCTGTTAGCTCTAGGAAGGATCTGTAAATGGGTTTAGATTTCAACTATATGCTAGTTGAGAGACTATGAGATAACATGTGTCTCTTGTAAATGCCTGAATACATTACACTTGTCAGTTCTTCACAGGTTCTTGTTCTGTTTTTGTCTGATTTGCAGGGTCCAAAGAAGCAGTCTTCTGCTCTACAGACCGACTCGTCCCCAACAGATCACCCATCCAATGATGACCCCAAAATGGATGATGAAATCACACAGGTAAAAGAGTAATGTAGACAATCATCTCAAACTATTGAGCTCTTAGATTTCATAGTTTCTATTAAAGAAACAGGTTCACACTATGTTTTTCATCATTGGGTGATATGTTAGAGTTCTGATTGAGGAAACAGTTAGTGTGCAGCAGGACAGTAAAACTAGAAAGGTTTCTGTCAGGTTAAGCGTCACACACACATTTCTAGTCTTGACCTTATGAGGCCCTCAACCCAAAGTAATGATTTTACAGTTAAGTTCACACACACACATTTCTAGTCTTGGCCTTATGGGGTCCTTATACACACAAATTTCTAGTCTTGGCCTTATGGGGCCCTCACGTATGGATCTCATTCAAAGTGATTTTAATTAATTGGAACAGCACCTGTCATTATTTAAACTGAACTTATTGCAGGTAGAATTCAACACTTTACAAGCTGCTACATGTTCAGGTTGAGTATTTTAGATGTAATCCATTGCACGATATTAAATCTTGCTGTGACACTAGCTGTTAGCTCTAGGAAGGATTTGTAAATGGGTTTAGATTTCAACTATATGCTAGTTGAGAGACTGTTTTTACATGAGATAACATGTGTCTCTTGTAAATGCCTGAATACACTACACTTGTCAGTTCTTCACAGGTTCTTGTTCTGTTTTTGTCTGATTTGCAGGGTCCAAAGAAGCAGTCTTCTGCTCTACAGACCGACTCGTCCCCAACAGATCACCCATCCGATGATGACCCCAAAATGGATGATGAAATCACACAGGTAAAAGAGTAATGTAGACAATAATCTCAAACTATTGAGCTCTTAGATTTCATAGTTTCTATTAAAGAAACAGGTTTACACTATGTTTATCATCATTGGGTGATATGTTAGAGTTCTGATTGAGGAAACAGTTAGTGTGCAGCAGGACAGTAAAACTAGAAAGGTTTCTGTCAGGTTAAGCGTCACACACACATTTCTAGTCTTGGCCTTATGAGGCCCTCAACCCAAAGTAATGATTTTACAGTTAAGTTCACACACACACATTTCTAGTCTTGGCCTTATGGGGTCCTTATACACACAAATTTCTAGTCTTGGCCTTATGGGGCCCTCACGTATGGATCTCATTCAAAGTGATTTTAATTAATTGGAACAGCTCCTGTCATTATTTAAAATGAACTTATTGCAGGTAGAATTCAACACTTTACAAGCTGCTACATGTTCAGGTTGAGTATTTTAGATGTAATCCATTGCACGATATTAAATCTTGCTGTGACACTAGCTGTTAGCTCTAGGAAGGATCTGTAAATGGGTTTAGATTTCAACTATATGCTAGTTGAGAGACTGTTTTTACATGAGATAACATGTGTCTCTTGTAAATGCCTGAATACACTACACTTGTCAGTTCTTCACA
Source organism: Garra rufa (assembly GCF_049309525.1). NCBI lineage: Eukaryota > Metazoa > Chordata > Actinopteri > Cypriniformes > Cyprinidae > Garra > Garra rufa. Next base: position 14,039,134 of record NC_133369.1, on the reverse strand, counting down.
GGTTCTTGTTCTGTTTTTGTCTGATTTGCAGGGTCCAAAGAAGCAGTCTTCTGCTCTACAGACCGACTCGTCCCCAACAGATCACCCATCCGATGATGACCCCAAAATGGATGATGAAATCACACAGGTAAAATAGTAATGTAGACAATCATCTCAAACTATTGAGCTCTTAGATTTCATAGTTTCTATTAAAGAAACAGGTTCACACTATGTTTATCATCATTGGGTGATATGTTAGAGTTCTGATTGAGGAAACAGTTAGTGTGCAGCAGGACAGTAAAACTAGAAAGGTTTCTGTCAGGTTAAGCGTCACACACACATTTCTAGTCTTGACCTTATGGGGTCCTTATACACACACATTTCTAGTCTTGGCCTTATGGGGCCCTCACGTATGGATCTCATTCAAAGTGATTTTAATTAATTGGAACAGCTCCTGTCATTATTTAAAATGAACTTATTGCAGGTAGAATTCAACACTTTACAAGCTGCTACATGTTCAGGTTGAGTATTTTAGATGTAATCCATTGCACGATATTAAATGTTGCTGTGACACTAGCTGTTAGCTCTAGGAAGGATCTGTAAATGGGTTTAGATTTCAACTATATGCTAGTTGAGAGACTGTTTTTACATGAGCTAACATGTGTCTCTTGTAAATGCCTGAATACATTACACTTGTCAGTTCTTCACAGGTTCTTGTTCTGTTTTTGTCTGATTTGCAGGGTCCAAAGAAGCAGTCTTCTGCTCTACAGACCGACTCGTCCCCAACAGATCACCCATCCGATGATGACCCCAAAATGGATGATGAAATCACACAGGTAAAAGAGTAATGTAGACAATCATCTCAAACTATTGAGCTCTTAGATTTCATAGTTTCTATTAAAGAAACAGGTTCACACTATGTTTATCATCATTGGGTGATATGTTAGAGTTCTGATTGAGGAAACAGTTAGTGTGCAGCAGGACAGTAAAACTAGAAAGGTTTCTGTCAGGTTAAGCGTCACACACGCATTTCTAGTCTTGACCTTATGGGGTCCTTATACACACACACATTTCTAGTCTTGGCCTTATGGGGCCCTCACGTATGGATCTCATTCAAAGTGATTTTAATTAATTGGAACAGCACCTGTCATTATTTAAACTGAACTTATTGCAGGTAGAATTCAACACTTTACAAGCTGCTACATGTTCAGGTTGAGTATTTTAGATGTAATCCATTGCACGATATTAAATCTTGCTGTGACACTAGCTGTTAGCTCTAGGAAGGATCTGTAAATGGGTTTAGATTTCAACTATATGCTAGTTGAGAGACTGTTTTTACATGAGATAACATGTGTCTCTTGTAAATGCCTGAATACACTACACTTGTCAGTTCTTCACAGGTTCTTGTTCTGTTTTTGTCTGATTTGCAGGGTCCAAAGAAGCAGTCTTCTGCTCTACAGACCGACTCGTCCCCAACAGATCACCCATCCGATGATGACCCCAAAATGGATGATGAAATCACACAGGTAAAAGAGTAATGTAGACAATCATCTCAAACTATTGAGCTCTTAGATTTCATAGTTTCTATTAAAGAAACAGGTTCACACTATGTTTATCATCATTGGGTGATATGTTAGAGTTCTGATTGAGGAAACAGTTAGTGTGCAGCAGGACAGTAAAACTAGAAAGGTTTCTGTCAGGTTAAGCGTCACACACACATTTCTAGTCTTGACCTTATGGGGTCCTTATACACACACACATTTCTAGTCTTGGCCTTATGGGGCCCTCACGTATGGATCTCATTCAAAGTGATTTTAATTAATTGGAACAGCACCTGTCATTATTTAAAATGAACTTATTGCAGGTAGAATTCAACACTTTACAAGCTGCTACATGTTCAGGTTGAGTATTTTAGATGTAATCCATTGCACGATATTAAATGTTGCTGTGACACTAGCTGTTAGCTCTAGGAAGGATCTGTAAATGGGTTTAGATTTCAACTATATGCTAGTTGAGAGACTGAGATAACATGTGTCTCTTGTAAATGCCTGAATACATTACACTTGTCAGTTCTTCACAGGTTCTTGTTCTGTTTTTGTCTGATTTGCAGGGTCCAAAGAAGCAGTCTTCTGCTCTACAGACCGACTCGTCCCCAACAGATCACCCATCCAATGATGACCCCAAAATGGATGATGAAATCACACAGGTAAAAGAGTAATGTAGACAATCATCTCAAACTATTGAGCTCTTAGATTTCATAGTTTCTATTAAAGAAACAGGTTCACACTATGTTTATCATCATTGGGTGATATGTTAGAGTTCTGATTGAGGAAACAGTTAGTGCGCAGCAGGACAGTAAAACTAGAAAGGTTTCTGTCAGGTTAAGCGTCACACACACATTTCTAGTCTTGACCTTATGGGGTCCTTATACACACACATTTCTAGTCTTGGCCTTATGGGGCCCTCAACCCAAAGTAATGATTTTACAGTTAAGTTCACACACACACATTTCTAGTCTTGGCCTTATGGGGTCCTTATACACACACACATTTCTAGTCTTGGCCTTATGGGGTCCTTATACACACACACATTTCTAGTCTTGGCCTTATGGGGCCCTCACGTATGGATCTCATTCAAAGTGATTTTAATTAATTGGAACAGCACCTGTCATTATTTAAACTGAACTTATTGCAGGTAGAATTCAACACTTTACAAGCTGCTACATGTTCAGGTTGAGTATTTTAGATGTAATCCATTGCACGATATTAAATGTTGCTGTGACACTAGCTGTTAGCTCTAGGAAAGAACATTTAGCTATTTAATTGTAATTGTTGGCATTTTTGTGGCTTATCTGATTTAACATTGAACTTCTTTAGTACTTGGATGGTGTACTGTAGCTTCCACTTTCTATTCCAGTTGTTCTCAGTGGGAAATTAAAACACTTATACATTGCCTTTTCCCTGATCTGCATTTGTGTGACTTTTTCTCTAGCTTCTGTGGAATGCTGTTTGGCTCTGTTTTCTTTCAGATTCATAAACACCCCAATGTTGAAGTCTCATTTATTCATCATGTTTAAAGTATTTTCCGTTATATTGATATTTATACCGTTTTTAGGCAGAACTGAATCAAAAACTAAACAGCTGAACAGTGACAACTGACTGACAATTGTTCAACACTAAACAATGACAGTATTTTAGAAGAATTAAAATGATTTGATTTGACAAACTAAACAAATTTAATAATTATCTTCTCAATAGACAGAACTGAGAAGGAACTGACTTCAACAGGAAATATATAATTCCATGATTCAAGCTGATCAATGAAAAGCTGCTTCAAAACTATTTTTATTGTATAAAGCGCTATAGAAATGAAGCTAAACTGACTCAACTTTAGATGGCCGTTCACTCTGTCAAACTAGATAAATGTTGTTGTTATTAGGTTCTTGCCCAAGTGTTTGTGCTAAATTAGTACACTGCTTATACATATATGGTTCCAGTTAACTCTTAATACATATGTTTAATTATATTCAGGTGTTTACTGGAGGGTTTGGCCTAGTAAATTATTCAGAAAGTGATGAGACTGATGAGGATAAAGACAACCCTACCTCTCCACCCTCTGGTGTTGTTCAACAGAAGACAAGGAATGGAAACATTCAGGTATTCCTCCGATGCAGTACTTAAAATTCTTGTGTAAAGTTTATGTAAATGGCTCAAACATCATTTGCCTGTGGCTGATTTTAATAGTGTGAGCAAAAATGTATAACCATATATTAAAATCACTCTTTTTGGCAGATGGATGCGGTTCCTGATTATTCTGAGCCTCTGTTTGACTCGAGTGAAAGTATAGTAGATGAAACTGATGAGGATTCCAGTTCGCAATCAGACAGCGAAGTTGTTTCAAAGCTGAGGATGACAAAAAGCATTTTGGTATGCCTCTTAAGCTCTGGTACCAACTATTTGACAGTTAATTTCTACCAAAATATTTTTGTTGTAAATGATTTTGATAGAATGTGAACAATCCTAGCATGACCTAACTCCCTTTTGGCAGATGGACAAGGTACCAGATTTTTCTGTTCCAAGTGATGACAGCACAGATGAGATTGCCACTCCCAAGATGGAAATGGCTCTAGAAAGACCAAAGAGAAGCTTTCTCCGTCCTGTAAGTGATTTTTTTTTTCATGCTTTGTAGGGCTGGGCGATAAAACGATAACGATATATATCGCGATAGACAAGAGATCGATATCAATAAAAAATGTGTTCGATAAAACGTTCGATATTTTGTATTCTTCGTCAGCCCGCCCCGCCCCCCTTTAACGTTCAGTTCATAGCGCCAGATCACAATAGAAGTTAAGGTTATCTTTCCTACAGAACGGGCCCTTGTTGTTGTATTAAACAAACTAAATAGCCTTATGTTATTTATCTTATTTACACGACGGCATTTGATTTCTGTCTCTACATGATCGCGCGTTTACAATGTCTCCTCACAGACGGGATCGCGGACTCCATTCATAAAAACGGACTTTACTATAGGGCGGAATGCCGCGGAATTCGTCGATTTTTGGATCAATAAATCAAAAGTCGGTCTGTTAATTAATTCAGATCGCGATATGGACTAGTGTCTGTGAAAATTGAATTGCAAAAAGACCGTTTCAATAAGAATCCTGCATGTTCCGTTTGTCTCTATATGTATGAATGGAGGTTTTATTTTCACTACTCGCATACTGAAGCACACGTGACGCTCCCGCTAATGTTTGGCCTTTGCATCTCACATGAACAAACAAACTCCAATAAATACATCTCCAAAGCTGCTGTGAGTGTCACTTTTTGTCAATTTTACCGTTTCATTAGTGAAACTAGCATCATTCATACTGTATTACACACTGAAACTTCACGGCAACCTGTCAAAATAAAAGTACGGTTTAACATGTAACAGAACAATATTAGTCTTGTATTACTTTGTACAGTATAATGTAGGTGTTTATATGTTCACATTTAAATAATTTACATAAAACAATATATGATAAAAAAATAAATAAATAAAGAGTCACCACTTAATTGTTGAAAAAATACTATTATTATTAAACCTTTTTTTTAACTGAATATAATTTTTCTTCTATGTATTAATTTTAACAGTAAAGCTCCGTTTATTTCTATTTTTAAAAATAAATCAGTGATTTTGCTTTCATTTGATTATCAGAAAAATTAAAACAAGAATTTCTGAAAAAAAAAAAAAGATTGTAAGGCCCTATTGTTCAAAATGTTGAAAGTTTTGGACTTATTTTTTCACTTAAATAAATATTTTTGTTATTACACAAAGTATAGGCTAAAGTACCGGGAAAGAAGTAATGTTGGCTACTGGCAACCAGCAATCTGTGCAGAAATAAATATTATCAGCCAAGTACTTTGCAACAACCTCTGACCTGTGGTCAAGCCGTACTTCTGGGCCATACATTAGCTTGACCATTCACTTCATCGACAATGAATGGGGTTTGAATTGAGGATTAAGAGATAATTAAGTGTATATTGTGACTTTAGACTTATATTTACATTTTAATTATTTGAGTTTTCCATGGTTGTAGACATTTCTGTCTTAATAACTGACGGGATTATGATTAGAGGCAGGTTAAGTTTAAAATAAAAATGCTTGAGTGTAATATATTTTTCTCCTGGTCCTTATTTTAAATGGGTCATAAAAATATCAATAATTATCGATATCGACCGATATGAAACACTGATATCGTGATATAGTTTTCAGCCATATCGCCCAGCCCTAATGCTTTGTCACTTAATGGTTGGTGTTCTCAATGTTTTTAGTCCCTTGGTCTAATTTTTAATTACTAGTTTATTTCTTATTTAATTTACTTGTAATAAATTTTTACCTAGCTTCCTTAAAGAATGAATGTCATGCAGTTGACAGTTTTAGTCAGTTTATCGTACTAATGTATTAAAAGAACTCTCAAATAACTTTCATATATGCATAAATTTCATTGCTCGTAAATACAACTAAGAAAATAAACTTAGATGTTAAGAGACATGATGAATGGAAATTGATGGCAACCAACAGTTTTAACGCTTGTGTGTTTGTCCGTTATAAACTTTCATTACATAAAGAAAAAAGTTATTTGAAAAAAATATTTAAATCAATTATATTCCCTGCTGACTTTGTATGTTCACCCACTGGCAAATAAATGGTTGGTCTATAAATGTATTGGTTGATTTTAACAGTGAGAGACAGAATAACATAAGAAAAATGAATTTCAAAAAGTGGAGTCCTAATTTTTATGAGTTTTTTTTCTGAATTTTGTTTTGTCTCTCACTGTTCAAATTAGCCTACCGTTAACATTATACCACTGATCATTTCTTTGTTAGTGGGCAAACATGCAGAGGATTAAATATTGTTTTTCCTCACTGTATCAAGCTCATCAGATCACTCATGTTAAAATAACACATCATTGTTAAAATATTTCTAATATGGACTTTTATTATCTTGCCTAAATGACTTAAATGCTGTCCATTTCCATTCTGTCTCTTCACATCCAAAACTATTCATTTGTGCTCTGATGAACCGTAGTCATTTGTGTTGTAGGTGAGTCTTTTTTTTCCTTCATTTTGGAGAGACTAATCCTGTTAACTTTATTTATTTTTTAAAGATTCAAAGGCATCTTGTAGAATCAGATGACTCGTGTGGCGATAGCGAGGATGAGTATATCCCAGATCCCAGGGAAGAAAGCACAGGGGATAGCAGTGACTGCAGCTTGGAGTTATCACTGAAAAATAAACAAAAGTCAGCTATTACACAGAGCAGAAGCAAGTCAAGTCAGAGCCAATTTCAGTCTTCAAGTCAGAGCAGAAGTGAGTCATCCAGTCAGAGCAGGTGTGAGTCTTCAGGTCAGAGAAGATTTGAAACAAGTCAAGACTCAGTGCAAGATTGCAGATTTTCCAATAGCAGAGATGAAAGAAGCAGAGAGAAAACAACAGCGCGAACATATAGTAACAAAGAGATGAGCATTTCAGTTCCGCTTGAAGAAGAGCCATCCGTCTATGTTAATCCAGTTTTGAAAAAGGAGGATGGTTCTAGAAGATATAACAAGAAACATCATTGCTTGTATTGTGGCCAAGTAGTTCAAAAAATGTCAAGGCACTTGTCGCGTAGACACAGTGATGTGGTCGAGGTTGCGAAGGCATTGAGTTTGCCAAAGAACTCAAAAGAAAGGAGGCTGCAATTAGATTATATACGAAACAAGGGGAACTTTGAACATAATGTTGAAGTTTTGGAGAGCCGGCAAGGCAAACTCATCCCGTGGAAGCAACCCAAAAAAAAAACTGAAGGACAAGAATTTATGCACTGTGTTTACTGCTTTGGGCTCTTCAGAAAAAGAGTCATGTGGCGACATTTTCAAGTCTGCAATTTCAAGCCTCAGGGCAAGTCTTCCAAGCGAGGTAAAACAAGAGTTCAAGCGCTGTGTGCGTTTGCTGAACCTGCTCCAACTGGACTTAGCGACACATACTGGAAGTTCTTAAATGAAATGAATCAGGATGAGGTCGCCGTTGCAATTAAGGAAGACCGCTGCATTCTTGAATATGGATTCAGACTGTTCAACAAGAATGAAAATGTAATTAGCCAACACCAATATATTCGACAAAAACTGAGAGAGCTTGCCAGGCTGGTACTGGAAGCTAAAAAGATGACACACGTGAAGTCCATCAAAGAACTCATAAAACCTGAAAAATACAGTCATGTTGTTAGGGCTGCAAGATGCCTCGCTGGATTCAGTGACAAAACTGGAAAATATCAACGTCCATCGCTTGCTCGCAAAGTTGGGCATGGCTTACATGCATTGGCCATGTTTATCAAATCTGAAGGATTAAAGACGAAAGATCAACAGACAGCCAAAGACGCTGAAGAATTTGCACTGCTATATCAAGAGAGTTGGAAATTTGACATTGCGAGCCAAGCATTAACTCAGCTTAATCAGACCAAGTGGAATTCTCCTCAAATTCTACCGTTCACACAAGATGTCCAAAAACTTCATTCCCATTTGTCTGAGAAACAGCAGACACAACTTGATGCCCTGCGAGAAAATCCTTCTCCCTTAAACTGGAAGGACCTTGCTAAAGTGACCTTGGCACAAGTTATTCTCTTCAACCGCCGTAGAGCAGGAGAGGTATCCCGAATGCCCTTGTCTGTGTACCTGTCAAAGGACACATCAGAAACTCACCAAGATGTTAACCTGGCCCTTACAGCGCTCGAGCAGAAGCTTTGCAAACATTTTGTCCGGATTGCCATAGTAGGAAAGCGAGGAAGGAAAGTCCCTGTTCTCCTTACTCCAGTCATGAGGGAATCCCTTGATGCTTTGACTGAGAAGCGAGAAGAATGTGGAGTGCTGAAAGAAAACTGCTACTTGTTTGCATTGCCGCACTCTGTCCATTATTTGAGGGGTTCTGATTGCATTAGGCAGTTTGTGAACGAATGTGATGACATCAAACATCCAAAAGCGCTAACTTCGACAAAACTAAGGAAACACATTGCTACTCTGTCGACCGTTCTCAACCTGAAAACAACAGAACTCGACCAGTTGGCAGATTTCCTTGGCCACAACATTGAGGTCCACAGAAAGCACTACCGTCTTCCAGAAGGAACCCTCCAGCTTGCTAAAATTAGCAAAGTTCTTTTAGCTTTGGAAAAGGGACGGCTAGGAGAGTTCAAAGGGAAGAATCTGGATGAAATTCAGCTTGATGTGACTGGTATTAAGCCTTTTTTATTTAAAATTTCCTTAAAGGATAGGATTGTCCATCTGTAAATCATTCTCTTTTAGAGAAGTGTATAGAATTTGAATTGAGTAGCAAAATCAAGTTTAGTATAATCGAATTGAATAAGAGTACAAGCATTTGTAATTATATTTATATGTATTTGTCTATTGTTCTGGAAGTGTGCTTCTCCTTTAACATACTGATGGGGAGAGCAGGTTTTATAGTTATAATTGACTATAACTGGACCATTTAAGACCGTCTGTTTTGCTATTTATGTATTATTTTTGACTACTTTTGCAAAGTTGACCACAGTTTCAGCTTTCTGACTCATTCATATTCTATTACTTTTTTTAGAGACTGTTGACCTGGACATGGATGGGTGCTCTCAAGAAGAAGGTATGTTTGTATGATTTATTTTTTTATTATGAATCATCTTATTTAAATATATTTTTAATATTTGTTTAATGGCTTCTTTCACTGTTAGCAATACTAATGTCTCTATAAAAAATTCTCCTTAAAGGGATAGTTCACCCAGAAATGAAAATTTGATGTTTATCTGCTTCCCCTCAGGGTATCCAAGATGTAGGTGACTTTGTTTCCTCAGCAGAACACAAACAAAGATTTTTAACTCAAACCGGTGCAGTCTGTTAGTGATTTAATGGCAGTGGATGGCACCAAACCTTTGAAAGTAACAAAAAACATGCACAGACAAATCCACATTACACCCTGCGGCTCGTGTTGATACATTGATGTCCTAAGACACGAAACAATCGGTTTTTGTGAGAAACTTAACAGTATTTATATAATTTTTTTTTACCTTTGATGCACAGCCACGTCCATCTGTCATGAGCACGAGTTCATCATCCGGCTCGTTACTCGTATAGCGCTCTGGTGTAGAATACGCAAACGCCGGAAGCCATCTGTCGCGTGTATTTATCACTCATTGTTTACACAGTGCACAGAGATTTTGGGTATCGCGGCTATTCATTGGTAATTACTTTCTATATGCTGATTGTTCAAACCGATTTAAAGGTAAAAGATTACGTTTGCTTGCATGAACTGATCCGGAATTGTTTTTTATCGCTGATTTCCCCTTTTTGCGTATTCTACACCAGAGCGCGTTCACATGTAACAAGCCGGATGACAATCTCGTGGTCACGACAGATGGACGTGGCTGTGCATCAAAGGTAAAAAAGGATATAAATATTGTTCAGTTTCTCACAAAAGCCGATCGTTTCGTGTCTTAGGACATCAATGTATCGTCACAAGCCGCAGGGTGTAATTTGGAATTGTCTGTGCATGTTTTTTTCTTACTTTCAAAGGTCTGGTGCCCATCCACTGCCATTATGAGGCTGACCGACTGCACCGGTTTTCGTCAAAAATCGTCATTTGTGTTCTGCTGAAGAAACAAAGTCACCTACATCTTGGATGCCCTGAGGGGAAGCAGATAAACATCAAATTTTCATTTTTGGGTGAACTATTGCTTTAATGTTTTACCGTTGACTATAGGCATTCAACATTACAGTATAATTGAGCGCTATCAATTTTAATATTTATTAGACTTTAAAAAAATAACTTTCAAATAAACTAGGGGTGGGCATAGATTAATTTTTTTAATCTAGATTAAATCTTGGAATTAATCTAGATTAAAATGGCTAATTTGAATTCTGCTGAAGGCATTCAGAATATGTGTGTTTCCCAAATAATGACTTAAAGTCTTTGAGAATGGATCATAAAACTCATAAAGCTGTTCTATGATAATTTGTTGATGAAAATAAATTGTTCAATTAGATGTACTTGTTTTTACTAACTAACTAACAATGAAATTATTTTTTCTACCTATTAGATTGTGTTTTTTTAACGTCAACACCTACCCAGCCCATTACATGTTACACCGTACTTTTATTTTGACAGGTTGCCGTGAAGTTTCTGTGTCATACAGTTTGATATGATGCTAGTTTTCTCAAATGAAACGGTAAAAGTGACACTCACAGCAGTTTGGGAGATTGAGTTTATCTGTTCATGTGAGATGAAAATGCCAAACATTACCGGGAGCGTCACGTGTGTTTCAGTATGCGAGTACTCCGTGTAGTAAAAGCTCGTCTCCGCAATGCAAACACACAGCAAACGAACCTATCGGATTCATATTAAAACGGTCTTTTTGCATTTCAGTTTTCACAGACACTAGTCCATATCGCGATTTGAATTAAGTGACTGACCAACATTTGATTTATGAATCCAAAAAACGACGAATTTACGTGGCATTTCGCTATAGTAGATTCGGTTTTTATGAATGGAGGACGACGCGATCCCGTCTGTGTTTTGGCGGAGGAGACTTAAACGTACGGACGTGAAGGTGAAAGTCATCATAGCTTGCGTAGTTTAGACCCAGCTCCCAACCCAAATTTGAGAATAGATTAACGGCGATATTTTTTTTATCGCGCGATAAGAGTTTCACGTTAACGCAGCACGTTAACGCCGATAACGGCCCACCACTAAAATAAACCCATTATAATAAGTTAAATATTTAGCTACCTGTGCCCTTCAGCAGATATGTACAAAAATTTTATAAAGTTATCAAATACTAATTCTAAATACATTTTTAAAGAAATCCTTAAAGCTACATAAGTTAATGTCTTTTTTTTTTTGGATTAACACATCAAAACAGCTGTTGTTATTTAAATACGGCTGCTGTACATGACCTTTTAGTTTTTTTTTTTGTTTTTTTTTTTACTTAGTCTCTATGGAAGAGCTGAGAGTGTAATGGGGTGATTTAGATGAGGGAGATGATGCTGGGGAGCCTCAGGACAGTTTTTACAATTTCATAGATGTTTTTAATGTGATGCATATAGAACTTATGTCATGCACAGTTTTAAGGCAGCTTAATCCCCTTTTTTGGAACTTAATTCCTTAACCTATGACATTGCATGCACATAGTTTCTTTTGTAGTTTGATATGAAATGATACAGGCCGAGTCGAGCCTGGCGTGGAGGCGAAGTTAGTGTGTGTTTGAAACGCCTCTCGTTTGATGTGCTCGTAAAGACGTTCTGCATCTCATAAAATAAATAAAATAGACAGAGGCAAAAGTTGTAAATGGGGATGGCTAACCCTAGCCCTGCCCCTGTTTTTATTGCATTAAATATTTTTACTGTGGTAATCTAGAAAAAATGAACCACATGTTATTTTGCTAATTTTGACACTACTAAAATATACCATTTGCATCTCATCTTGCAGCTTTTTCAATGTCTTGTGCTCCATACCCAGCTTTTACATTCATCAGGGCTGTGACTCGACAGCTGGCTTTCCAAGTACCACCATAATGACCAACAATATTTATTATTGTCAGCCACTTTAAACATTGTAAATGCAGTTTAAGCATTAACACTGCACTGTGCTTACATCCAGGTAAACAAAAAAACTAAAATAATTGTATACAATATATTTACATGTAATCTTTAAGTACTAACATCTTGGATGCTAAGGTGGTGAAATATTACGGTTTCCCTAGTAATAGCTGTACACAAAGCAGCATTAAGGCAGTTTTACCAGGGATGGTAATTAAAATGGCAAAGACTACTGATCTATATAATGATGATATAATGTTCTTCATTATAGATCAGTGCCCACGACACGTTTCTGAGGACAGTTGGTTCTCTTCAGATATATTCATATAAAGACATCCGTGCCGCGTTTTGACTTTGAAGTGTGCATCATTGCCTTTTGAAGTTTTATCCAGCCCTATCGTGATTCTAGTCTTTCCATCCCCAAATGTAAGACCTCTTTAAATTATTATTAATTATAAATTAGTATTTTCATATTCTATTAAAATTAACAAACTTTTTATGCCCTTAAATTTGATACAACTAAATTAAGCAGTTAAGCCCTCTACTTTATGATAGCCTGTCGGGCAGTCCGGTCAAACATTTTGGTAGTTGACTAAAATAGCCCAGGGATGTCGGACTGGCGGTTTTTGTGAGCCCAGAGTTCTCATTTCAAACATAATTTGTATTTGTCATGCAACAACCTCCCGGCATGTCTTATCTCTCGCTCTGTTCCATCAGAGGCATTAAAGCATAAGCATAACAAAAAATAATTGTTTAGAATGAAAGCGAATTAATATGAAACCAATGCAACTGCACTTTCAAGCACTGTATCCAAAATCCAAGCATTTTTCAAACCTTGAAAACACTACATTTAAAATTCAAGCATTTTCAAGGAATTCAAGCACCAGTACGATCCCTGTGTGATTTTGTTAGCTGACTACAAATTGACAGTGATTAGCGTTGTGTTTTACCCAAAGTTGAACATTCTTCAACTCTCTGTGCCAGGGGAAAAAAAACAAAAAACAACACCTGAGTGCTCAGCATTAAAAAAAAAGTTACTCTATAAAACGTGGCTCTCATTTAAAAAAAATTGACAAAATGTGCTAACCTATCTTATTTTTTGTAAGCTGGTAATTTTTTTACTGTTAATACCATAATGTAACGAGGTTAAAACATTTCCTACCGTAAATTGCTTGTTCCGATGATATAACTTTACTTTAAATTATAGACACACACAAAAAATTTATGACACCTCTCTACTTCCACTATAGAAAAGTAAAACCAAAAGATCCCAATATGGCTGCTGTCATCTTGGACTGATTACGTCATTTGGCTGTTTGCACAGTAGTGATTTTTTTTTTTTGGAGCCCTAGTCTAAAGTAGTCAAAAGTCCTTAGTATCAAAGTCCTGCCTAAACTCCCACAGACTAAACTGGCAAGTTCATTGTCATGATGCCACACCTGTTTTTGTAACGTATCTCATGACTAACTAAAAACTTGTAAACAAACTTTAACATCTGAACATTTAATGGGACGTACCTAAATGACTGAAACTTATGCGTGATTGATCATAATCTTGTGTTGCTTGCAGCTAATGTATATGTTTTATTTCATTAAATACTTCTTCTTGCACTCAGATGAATTCATTCCAGAAGCTGAGGACAGTGTGACATCCATTCAGGAACCTACTTCCACAGTATATTTGCAACCGCAAACAAAGTCGGCCAAAAAGAGAGGTGAGCTTAGAAAAATAAAGTGGATTGATGGTACAGCTGATCTTTAACTGCGGTCCTGATGCGGGTTCCCGATCTGTGTCCGTTCTCAAACAGTTCCGTGTATTTCCATAAAGAAAAGGTTGTTCTGGACTGTAACTGACTTTTCTTTTATATTTATTGACCAATATGCACGAAATATGTCAGTAAATCATCATAAACAGAGTTTTTTGGTCTTAAGTAGGGCTGTCAACATTAACGCGTTAATGGCGCGTTAACGCAAATTAATTTTAACGGCACTAATTTTATTAACGCGCGATTAACGCAGCGCGCATTTCTGTTTGACCCACTATAGCCCATAGTTAAATGGATGCAGTGCTGCCAACCTAGCGAAAAGTGTCTAGCAACAATACACAAACACATAATTGGACAAACCCAATTTAGTTTCTGAGGCTCTCCGGTTTTGCTGAACGTGCGTGAGGTCTCCCAATGAATGCGCGCGCACCTCCCTCTCTTCATATCTGCGTCTGCTCTGTTCAGCGAGCGGCAGTGGAGCAGCGCTTTCGGTTAAAACAGATGTTATGTTCATTCCAGTGCTTGAAGTGGGCCGGTACGCAAGTACTTCTGTTTTTTATCATTTTGCGTACACCGGCACTTCTGCCATATTTAATGAATGCAAGCGGAGTCGGGCTACGTTAGGATTGTTGCTGTGTGGTTGATGCGTAAAGCCACATACGAGCGAAAATGGCGTATTAAATGCACGTCAAACACATGCATAATTGCATTTCATATGTACTCCAAAGTTAATTTCAGCTTGTTAATAGCACGCCAAATAGATACAGAAAGTCGTGCTAGTGCGCATTTGCATGAGACCAGGCTCTCCAATCAGTACAGGCCAAACTCCTAAAAAGTCAAAGGATCCTGAAGGCATTCAAACAGGAAGTTAAAAACAACGATAATAATGCAGGGAATAGTGACTTATGTCCAGATGCCGGTAAATGATTCTTTTCAGTGATTGAATCATGATCATAATTCAGGATTTTTTTTTTCAGTTATTATTTCATATTACTTTGGTTATCTGATAACAGAAATATTACATCAAAACAATGGAAACAGTTTTGTTGAGAACGTGGCTGCATCAAATGACAGTATGTGGGCACTGAGAGGCAAACAAATGTAATAATAAATGTAGATTTTGCATGTTCAGAAGAAGTGAGCTGCCCTGTCCTGCAAATAATGTAAACAGGCTTGTGTAAGTAAATTGCTCAGTGCAAAGAAAGAGAAGTAATGGGAACCTGGTGTTTCTATGTTCTTTTTTTCATGTGTCTAATAGACATGAACAAGTTATTTGAAAAACATCTATGACATTTGAAACAAGTTAGTCTAGTCAAGTATGGTTTCACTGATAATAAACACATATTTGCTTAAAGCATCCATGCCAATGTTGATTAGAGTACTAAAAACTTTAAAAAGTGTTAATTTAAGGTACATTTAGAACAGATAAAAATGTGCGATTAATCGCGAGTTAACACAAGACAACCATGCGATTAATCGCAATTAAAAATTTTAATCGATTGACAGCCCTAGTCTTAAGTGAACGTAAACAGGTGAGAAAGAAAACGCATGTTCAGTGTTAAAGAGACAGCCATCTAATAAACGTGCCGTCTGTCGTTAATGTTAATCAAAGAACAAAAGAAAATCATTAAAATTACGAAAGATATTCAGTCAGTTAATGTTTTATTAACAAAGTTCGGGAGGAGCGCGTCAGATACTTAGCCTAATTAACACAAGTGGAACGCACTCAAGTTAATCTACATCAGATATAAATACAGTTGACTTGCCTCTACCCATTTGATGGTTTATCAGCATCCCTCCACCACCTTATCTCCTCATTCCGAGTTCTTTTTAAACCTATACGGGAGGCTACTCTAGGTTCGGGCCATTCCCGAGCTCGGAGGCCTTCCCTAGACAGCCCGCCAAACATGCTTTACGTACTTCACCTAATTATATGCAAGTGTGAACTCATGAAATGAGGGCTAATCAATATTTTATTTATGAAAGAAAACCATTGCCTGGGTTGTACCTGGCATTTGATCAGTTTTGTTTATGCTATTGCTAATTGATTTGTTTGTTTCCATTTTATTACTAGTCTTTAACATTTTAAGGTTTTACATTTATATTATTCTAGTTGTTGTTTTTCTGAAGGAAAGGAATAAATACATTAAAAAGACAGAATATACATTTGACATCTAAATGTTTGACATAACTTTTTAATGGATTTTTATCTTATTGGAATCGTCGTTAGGAATAGATCAAATTCAAACGATACATTGCAGATAATGAGCTCAGACGGTAGCAACTACCTCGCCTTGGTTCCGTACGGATTATTTTATCAGAGAATATTTGTTTTTGACATGACTGACTAAATTTCAGACTACACACTTAAAATATTCTATACGAATATTTCTCATGTCTGTGTCAAGCATGTTCTAAGAATCTATACAGAGTAGTTTTATTTTTATTTTAGGGAGATCATGAACAAGGCCACCAATTCAAACACTGCATTGTTCTTTTGTAGACCCATGAATAATGTCAAATAATGCACCTTATTAAAGGGAAGTGTCGTTGTACAATGTTAAAGGAGAACTCCGGTGTGATTTTGACCTAAAGTGTATTGAATCATGATACCGAGTGTAAACGTACCTTGCATATCTCATCTCGTCTTGTCCACTGCTGTCCGAAATCTGGGGTCAGTTAGCCGATGCTCACAACAGCTTGTCAATGATATTCAATCGGGCATCGAAGGAGCCATGTAAATAAATCACTGTTTTACGCCATTTACGAGGCACAAAGTAGCTCCAGACTTCATTGGTAGACTTCCAAGGGCCCTGACATTTAAAACGAGACATTGAGAACTTAGAAAAAGCACCGGTAGTTTATTTACAAGTAGATTTATACAGACAGTAACCGCAAGAAGTTTAGCTGCCGCCGCCATCTTAAATGTAGTCACGATAAGTCGAGTGTCGAGCACCAAGGAAACTACAACCTGGTACGTTGATAAGCTGATAAATTCCTTGGTGATCGACACTCGACTTATCGTGACTACATTTAAGATGGCGGCGGCCGCTAAACTCCTTGCCGTTACTGTCTGTATAAATCTACTTGTAAATAAACTACCGGTGCTTTTTCTAAGTTCTCAATGTCTCGTTTTAAATGTCAGGGCCCTTGGAAGTCTACCAATGAAGTCTGGAGCTACTTTGTGCCTCGTAAATGGCGTAAAACAGTGATTTATTTACATGGCTCCTTCGATGCCCGATTGAATATCATTGACAAGCTGTTGTGAGCATCGGCTAACTGACCCCAGATTTCGGACAGCAGTGGACAAGACGAGATGAGATATGCAAGGTACGTTTACACTCGGTATCATGATTCAATACACTTTAGGTCAAAATCACACCGGAGTTCTCCTTTAACTCAATGGGTAAAAAAAAAGGTCAGTTTTTTTTTTGTATTGTTTTTTTTATTTTTATTGCAGTTCCGCACTCCCCTTAAACGGCATTCCTGATTTGTAAAACGTACAATACAAAAGAACCTGCACCAAATATGTTCATCTGTATATACAGGTGCATCCCAAAAAATTTGAATATCATCGTAGTTGGGTTTTTTTTTTTTCACTTTTTTTTTATTGTAACTTAAAAAAAAAATCTTTCATATGTTCTGGATTCATTACATGTAAAGTAAAACGATTTTTCTATTTTGATAATTAGAGCGTACAACTCATGAAAGTCAAATTCAGCGTCTCAAAATGTTGGAAAATTTACATTTGAGTTTCATTAAATGACCATACCTACAGTATAAATTCCCGGTATCTCTTGTTCTTTGAAACCACACTAATGGAGAAGACTGCTGACTTGGCATTGGTCCAGGAGACACCCATTGACACCCTCCACACAGAGGGTAAGTTACAGAAGGTCATTACTAAATGGGGTGGCTGTTTAGAGAGTGCTTTATCAAAGCATATTAAATGCAAAGTTGACTGGAAGAAAGAAATTGAGTAGGCAAAGGTGCACAAGCAGCAGGCATGACTGTTAGCTTGAGAATACTGTCAAACAAAGCCGATTCAAACACTTAGGAGAGCTTCAGTAGGAGTGGGCTGAAGCCGGAGTTAGCACATCAAGAGTCTCCACACTCAGACATCTTCAGGAAAAGCACTACCAAGCCACTTCTGAAACAGAAACAACATCAGAAGCATATTACCTGAGCTTAGAAGAAAATTAACTGGAATGTTGCTCAGTGGTCCAAAGTCCTCTTTTCAGATAAAAGTAATTTTTGCATTTCATGTTGAAATCATGATCCCAGAGTCTGGAGGAAGCCTGGAGAGGCACAGAAGTCCATTGAGAAGATTCTGAAGTCAGTAATACCATGGGGTGCCTTGACGTCTGCTGGTGTTGGTCCACTGTGTTTTACAGTATCAAGTGCAAAGTCAATGTAGCGTCTACCAAGAGATTTTGGAGCATTTTATGCTTTCATCTGCTGACAAGCTTTATGAAGATGCTGCTTTCCTTTTCCAGCAGGACTTTAGCACCTGCCCACAGTGCCAAAACCACTTCCAAGTTGTTTTGCTGACCATGATATTACCGTGCTTTATTGGCCAGCCAACATGCCTGACCGGAACCCCATTGAGAATCTGTTGGCTATTTTCAAGAGAAAGATGAGAAACAGTGGATCCAACAATATACAGGCGATCTGAAGGTTCAGTAGTGCCTCAGCAGTGCCACAGGCTGATCACTTACACGCCACACCTCACTGATGCTGTCATTTGTGTGCTGCTGAGCAAGAATTGAGTACATAAATGAACATACTCTAAAGAACTTGAACTTATGTTTTGCAAATCCTTTTTTGTTGATTGATCTTTGCAAGTATTGTAATATTTTGAGATACTGGATTTTTGACTTGAGCTGTACGTTCTAATCTTCAAAATTAAAACAAAAAAACTTAAGGAATGTTTAACTTTACATGTAATTAATCAATGAATCTAGAATATATTAAAGTTTCAGTTTTTGAAATAAGTTGCAAACAAAAACCTTTTAGGATATTCCAATTTGAGATGCACCTGTATTTTAACATGCATGTTCCCATCTGTGTCATGTTGCTGTGTTTATCAGTACATGACAAAATCATTGGTAATATTTTGAGGGTCCTTTTTGAACATTATGTTGACAATTAATGTTACACTTACATGTCAACTAACTTATTAGAAATCTGTCTACTTAATATCCTCTAACTCTTTGTGATGGTCTCCCAACAAAGTTAGTAGACATGTAGAGGCAATGTTACTTAATGTTGATTTTTTTTTTTTAAGTCCATTTCTCATATAGCTGTCTGTTTGTCTTTCAGATTTTTGTTTTCTTTCAGTTCTGATGATTTAACTATTCTTTTTTTTTTTTTCCTGTATACTTAGGCAAACAAACTGCAGTCAAAAGAAGCTGGACATCAGATGAATGTGCTGCAGTCGAAAGGCACCTAAGGAAATTCATTGTGAGAAACCAAGTTCCAGGGAAAATGGACTGTCAGCATTGCGTTGATGCAGAAGCTGAAGTTTTAGTAAATCGAGACTGGAAGGCAGTGAAATATTTCATCAAAAACCGCATTTCTTCCATAAGAAAAAAAGTACATTAAAATGCGGGTATTTCAGCCTTCCTACAAGCGTTCACCTCGGGGAAACAAGTTCTAATTGTTTTCAACTAAAGGTTAGTTCCCCAAATCAGCATTTTTAGGGAATGTGGTGGGAAGAGCAAATGACAGACACAGTGGGTGTAGAGTCAGGCCTTGGAGAGGCTTTTATTAAACATAAGAAAATTAAAGTGTCCAAAGGAGGGGAAAGTGTCCAAAATAAACAGGGAATTTGGTGTCCCCTTCGTGCAGGGGATTCCTTGAAGCGACAGTGTTCGATAGGGAAGGGTCCAGTAAGGGATGAAGTCCAGAGGCCGCACACGCTGCCCTCTCAGGACACTAGCGTGCAGGCACAGGGAAGAGACCGGTCTCTCAAGGAGAGGCATGCCTGGCATTTAAGCAGCGGCAGTGATGAGGCTTCATTAACATCAGGTGTGCCTCATCACATCAAGCTGTTTTGGTGCCACTCCCCACCGCCCCCACCCCCAAGCGACATCCAGCCTCCGCCCACACGGTGCGCTACCTTCCTCAACTAGGCTCCAGCGGTTGGAGTGGGTGGGGATACCTCTCTGAAGCAATGCTCCCTCTCGAAACGCACTGAAACAGGGACAGAAAAACTGGGATTTAGTCGACAGCCTCAACCAACCGCAGGATAAGTGATACTAAATTAAACGGCCTCCCAGCTGCAAAAGGGGCAAGTGCTATCTCCTTCAAAAAATCATCAGATGTTGCCCTACTGTGCTGTCTAAGCTCCGCCTTGCCTGCATTCTCCACCAGTGTGGCTTAGACAGCACAGTAGGGCAACATCTGATGATGTCATTCCCTCTCGCTCACAAAAGTTTGAAGATAGCACTTGCCCCTTTTGCAGCTGGGAGGACTAAATCCCAGTTTTTCTGTCCCTGTTTCAGTGCGTTTCGAGAGGGAGCATTGCTTCAGAGAGGTATCCCCACCCACTCCAACCGCTGGAGCCTAGTTGAGGAAGGTAGCGCACCGTGTGGGTGGAGGCTGGATGTCGCTTGGGGGTGGGGGCGGTGGGGAGTGGCACCAAAACAGCTTGATGTGATGAGGCACACCTGATGTGAATGAAGCCTCATCACCGCCGCTGCTTAAATGCCAGGCGTGCCTCTCCTCGAGAGACCGGTCTCTTCCCTGTGCCTGCACGCTAGTGTCCTGAGAGGGCAGCGTGTGCGGCCTCTGGACTTCATCCCTTACTGGACCCTTCCCTATCGAACACTGTCGCTTCTTCAAGGAATCCCCTGCACGAAGAGGACACCAAATTCCCTGTTTTTTGTTGGACACTTTCCCCTCCTTTGGACACTTTTCTTTTGTTTAATAAAAGCCTCTCCTAGGCCTGACTCTACACCCACTGTGTCTGTCATTTGCTCTTCCCACCACAGGAAAAAAGTTATGTATTCCAAAGGCAAAGTTCAGTTGGGTCAACTAACCCTTTAATGTTTTTTAAAATACGAAAGAAAAACATTGACGACCGAGGAAAATCTCTTTTTTTATGTTCAGTTTTTTATATCAAGGAAAAAGGCTGTTGTGAATCCTTATTAGTTAAAGCATGTTCTTCGACATCAAATTGACCAAAGATTTGACCAAAGTGTTTTTAGTATTCATTTGAAATGTAAAATGCAGTCTAACCTCTTTTTGTATGGAACTGTCCATTGTGTATTGTTACCAAATACATTTTCATTGAGGACATATGTTGTACTTTTTTATCTTTTTTCTTTTTTTTTTTTTACTGTGCGTCTAAAATATTACTCATGGCGTGTACAAAAGGAAAAACATGTTTTCAAGTCATTTTCTTTACAGTGCTTACATTGCCCCAAATCAGCTTTATAGGGAAAAATTATGTATTTCACATTCTCAATTCTTTGTTCCTTGGATGAATGGTGAGGTCTATGTTAACTTAATTGTCTTTAGGCACTGTTAAATAAAACAAAGGTTACTGGCTAGGAACACAATTTCAATAGAAATGGAGAAAAATACCCAGGGAGAAACCAAGATCCCTCTATCAACACTGCATTATAGGAGTCCATTCCATGACCAGTACTATGCAGGTAAAGTTCAGTTGGATCAAAATTTGAGTACTCAGATTTTAGAAGAAACTAGGATTTGAGATCTGTTAAGCTGGAAGTAATTTCTCTAAATGCCATTTTAGATGTTTTCTGCCTCATATGTAGCTCAGCCAATCATAGGAGTGACAAAGCTAATAGGTTTGTGAGCTAATTAATTTAAAAGATATAAATTCTAATCTATAAAATATGATAATCAAAGCCAAACTAATGTAAATTTCCAGATAGTACCTTTTGTTCCCCGTTAGGATATAAAAACTAGAAATATGTGTGTATCTGTAATAGCGGACCTCACAAGTTCTAAATGTTTAAACCCGAACCCCACAAGTGACTCAGAAACAGACATGGAGAAATTTTTGTTTGAATTTTGTTACATTTAAGTGATATTTATTATTAAAAACTGGTCATAATCTTGCTTGATTTTTTATACATGCATAGATCCACTGGAAATGGTGGACCCCATAATTTGGTAAAAAACGATGGACCCCCTTATGGGAGAAAAACAAGTATGTGTGTGTGTGTGTGTGTGTAAATATGCACACATACATTTTTTAAATACATTTACTTATGATACAGACACATATGTAAACACAAACTTTTATTTTGGATGTGATTAATTATGATTAATCGATTTGACTGACTGACTGACTGACTGACTGACTGACTGACTGATTGAATAAACAAATGAATAAATAAATAGTCATTTGTGTTTGATTCTCCTTTCAACCTTGCTTATATGCATATATGTAAACAAACTTTTATTTCGGATGCGATTAATCGTGATTAATCGAGTTGACTGAATAGATAGATAGATAGATAGATAGATAGATAAATAGATAGATAGATAGATAGATAGATATAGATAGATAGTCGTTTGTGTTTGATTCTCCTTTCAACTTGGCTTATAAGTATATTCATGTAAATTATGAGTAAAAATGATGCGTTATCCTGTTAAGCATGTCAAGGTCAGATTTTACCTTCAAAAATATAATAAATAAAACAAACAAACCAAACAAACAAACAAATGAGATAATACTCATTTGTATTTAATTCTTCTTTCAAGCTGGCTTGTATAAATACATATTTATGAAAATTATGAGTTAAAATTATGAATTATCTGCCAAGCACACAATGAAAAAAATAAAACAAATAAATGAATCACTGAATAAATTATTATTATTATTAATAATAATGCAATTTCTAAATTAAATTCTATGCAAAAATAAAACAAAGTCTAGTTTTTATTTATTTATTTAGAATTTTATGCATTGTAGCAGTATTTTAATGACAGTTTAAGCACTTGTATTCATTTCATTTGTCATTTCAGATGCTGAAAGTTGGCGTATTCTATTTCTATTTTTGGTATCATCTAATGCAGATAAATTCACATCTAAATGCCACATAAAAGGTCATTTTACATGTCAGTAAGCCATTTTTGGCTAGGATATACTGCGATATGGACTAGACCTTATGCTGTTTACAATTACTATGTTAAATGTGCATTAGGCCTGAAAATTATGTCACAACACCAAAAAGTCTTTAAGGCCATAAAATAGGCCAGTTGACACTCTGCCTCTTGGCTTTATATGTTCTTTTATGACCCAAAGATCATCTAAATACAATGGAGGCGCACTAGTGCTCCAACTGGCCAGCCTGTCATTATCCCTGCTGCTTCCACGTGTGTTTGTTTTAAAGCAAGTGTGATAGTCTATGGTGCATTTGGGCCGTGTGCACTGTGTTCCCCTTGCGGTGTCTATCTCTTATCTGTTGTTTGATCTCTGTACCCTCAGGTGGCGCCAGCGATCAAAGAGCATGATGAAATGCAGCCTGATGGTGGCTGGCTACCAGACATGCCGGAAAAAAGGTGAACGTCTTCAAACAGATACTTATCAGTCAGCCAGTAAGACGTCAACCTGTACATGGGCCAGAGTAGGCCTACTCCACTTCAACTGAACTGGTGGAAGAACTGGAGAAGACCCAAAGAGACCTTCACGACTTTAGGTACAAGTGTCTGGCCCAACTTTTGTGGTGGTGTATGTGGCAATCAAGCAAAATCTGATGCTTTGTAAGTTTATAAAAGAAGCCGACAGCATTGGGAATCACTAAGAATGAATGAATCAAAATAATCAAACCAGGCATCTGAATCAGGTATTTAGAGGTATGTAGCAAATATATATATATATAGAAATTATGTAGCAAAGATTGAATGATTGATTGTATTCATTTTTTAGTTTTTGAAGAAAGAAATTAATACTTTTATTCAGCAAGCATGCATTAAATTAGTCAAAATTAATAAATCGCATCCTAACTAAAAGGTTTTGTTTACATAATATGTGTGTACTGTGTATATTTATTATGCATATATACTATATGTGTGTATTTATATATACATAATAAATACACAGAGTATACACATATATTATTTACACAAACTTTATTTTAGATGTGATTAATCACGACTAATCGTTTGACAGCACTAAAATAAACAAATAAATACAAACCAAAAAAATCTAATTCCGCACAAAATAATTTACCATAGAAATATTACGTTTTTTAATGTTAATGATTGTTATAGCAGCAGCTGTGGTCAGCTGTGGTTTCAGGCTTGTTTTAAATCACACGTTGCATGCGCTCACCAGGTTTTGTTAAGTTTTGACTTTTCCTTCAGGATTTATAGGATTTTAGGTAAGTTCGGACAGGCCCCTTTTCTAAACGACCCCGTTATAGCTTCCCAAAGAGTAAATTTAAACTTTTTTTTTTTTTTTTTGATAATTATTGACCTAGAGAGTCCAAACAATTGTACTGCAGTGTTTTTTTCCAGACTGACCGAAAATCCTAGGACTAGTTTGCAAAAGTTTTTTTTTTTTTTTTTTTTACATCATCTCAATCATTTAACAAATGGTTTGATTGACAGCAGTGGTTCTAGAGGCAAAGTTGTAGAGGCAAACGAAGAGTTCTATCATCTGATATGAATATCGCACATTTGTGTTTGAACCGTGCGTCGCCACCTTTATGTTTTTTTACTCTTATAGTGTGACCAAGTGGCCAAGCTCTGCCATTTTTGTCCTGCGACCTCAGATTGAGCTCTTACATAAGTGTTGTGTGTTTGGGGAAGATTTTTGATAATTATTGATGTTTCCAGAGAATCTTTCTGCACTGGTTTGGTTCCGATCCGTTCTAGAAGCAAAGTTGTCTGGAACGAAGAGTTCTATCGTATTGATTTTTGTCCTGTGACCTCAAATTGAGCTCTTACATAAGTGTTCTGAGTTTGGCGAAGATGTCTCATTCTTTTCAGGAGTTATAGGCATTTTAATAAAAGTGGCCCTGCCCCTTTCGAACGTTGTGGCATCCCTTTGCGACTTTTCAACTTTTTTGATATTCACTCTCCAGAGAATCTTTCTGCACTGGCTTGGTTCAGATCAGGCGAAAAACCTAGGACTAGTTTGCAAAAGTATTTTTTTCAAGAAACGTGAAACACCCCAAAATTTAAAAATTTACATCGAATCTGAGGCGTCTTCCAAGGATTCCAATGACATAAGACACTTGAGCCTGCCACTGATGGATTAGGAGTTATGAGTGGTTTCATACTTTTGTTCTCTGTAGCGCCCCCATCAGGCCAATTAGGGCGAGCCTTGGTGGCGTTGTTGGCGGTGTGAGTACTACCATCCCTCCACGTTTCAAGTCTCTATGACTTACGGTTTTGGCTTGAACCCCTAATAAAATGTTTTAATGCATTTAGGGCTTGGCTAAGATGGATTGCGTCTGGTTCGTGAGTGTCTTGCATACCGCGGCACCATTTCAGTGATTTTATTTGTTGGCCTATTACGTTACTTCAGAATGATTAGCCTAACTAAACAACATAAGATCATCTTTAAAGGTGCCATAGAATGCATTGATACAATATTTTAATTTGTTCTCTGATATCTACATAGAAGGTATATGGCATAGGAAAGGGCAAAAATTCTCCAGAAACGGTTTTACAAGTCCATTTACAACCCTTGGATTTGTCACTAGAAATGAAATGGTCTGTTTTTACCTTATTTGGAAGGTTCATGAATAATAATGATGAGCTCTGCTCTGATTGGCTGTTTCACAGAGCGGCTCATTTCAGTAGCTCGCACGTGGAGGAAAATATATATTTAATCACGGAAATCCAGTCGCTATTATTATGCGGTTTATTGAAACTGCCGTTTTGAATGCACGATCATTTTACTTTCACTTTTGTGATCACATGTGCTCTGTGTAACCTTATACTGCAGCAGCAGTACTTACCACATAAGTTGCTTGTTAGTGATGCTCAGGATCTGTAAATCATTCGCCATCATCTGCTCAGTCATCTCTCCAGCTCTTCGTTTATGTGGTAAGTGAAATCTTATGTACTGCAATGTAACAGGCTACCGCTAGCATTAAGCTAACCATGTCTCTTCAGTGGCTTGCCTTATTTTATTAGATCGCCTTGTTTGTTTTCCTTGCCTTTCTGAGTAAGTTACAGACACCAACTATCCCTGCACTTAACATCTCCTGCACAACCTGGAACATAACATTTATTCCCATTTGATGATCTGCCATTTTCACTATTGTCCTCGCTTTGTTTTTTTCACAATAGCCTAGCTGCAGAACTTCTGATGATTCGGCTATGCAAATGTTGGGGGCGTAACTATTAACGATCGCGACTATTACGTAATAGTCGCTGCTATGTTAGGATTAGCCTATTTTTCAGTGGTCTTTTGCAAACACCGGATTTATACGATGGTGTTTGAGACTCACAGTATGTCATGTCCATGTACAGAACTGTTATTATTCAACTATGCCAAGGTAAATACAGTTTT
This sequence comes from Garra rufa, assembly GCF_049309525.1. Taxonomy (NCBI): domain Eukaryota; kingdom Metazoa; phylum Chordata; class Actinopteri; order Cypriniformes; family Cyprinidae; genus Garra; species Garra rufa. The sequence continues at coordinate 14,012,791 of NC_133369.1, read as the reverse complement.
CCATTCTACGGCACCTTCAATGATGAATTTTATTTACTTACTATGCTCAGTGAAGTTGTAGGATACGAAAATTGACCGTATATGCACTTGTTATGGATTCCTCACTTATGCCTTTTTAACAGCCACATATTTGAGGTCTCGTAAATCTTTTCTTTTAGCGTATTATATTTATACATTTTAGTGCTCACACTATTTACAGCCACCTCTGAAAACGGAGACTAGAGACTAAACTGTTTACTCCATCTCTCCCCGACAGAAAAATGTGGATGCACAACGGTTTCCTCTGGTCAGCTCTTCTCTCTCTAGAACACCACAACAACAACAAATGCCAAGACGGGAGAACGGGCCCATAAATCCTATTCTGAGATCAGTGCCACAGAGAGATATTTATAGCCATTCAGCCCCGCAGATACCGGTTTATTCCCCTGTCTGGTTCTTCCCCCCCAGACGTTCCAGCGGTTTAGGGGCTAAAATAGTAAAGAAACAATAGACACTAAGCAAAAGAGGGATGGTGAGAGAGCAACAGGGGTGTGTACGAATGTCTGCCTGGGATAAAAATGACCCGTCTGAGGGACTCGCGCAGTCTTCGTACTCTCTGTCATTATGGTCACGGTTGTTCCCGGTCAGGAATTTCAAAACTCTCACTCCTAAACAAAGCCCAGATGAACCGCTACTGACTCCAGCGTGAGAGCTCAATACAAACAGCCTCACGCCACAAAAGACCGTCAAAGAGAGACATTATTTCACTCAATTTGACAGCTGTCTGCCGCATCTCACGCTCATGAACGACTGAGCATGCTCACTACAAGACTTGATTTTATTAAAATAATTTAATTTACATAAATAAAGATGCACCAATATTCAAAATCTGTGAATAATTAATTAAATAATAGTTCATATATAATTATCTTTGTTAACATGAAACAAGTTTCATGTCGATAAATGTAAAATAAGATTTAAATTATTTCATCTGAATAAATTAAAACTACAACACTAGTTTAACATGAGTTTCATGCTGATAACCAATAAATAACAGACAGTAAAATGTTATATTATTTTGTCTGAATAAATTAAAAATACAAGTTTATTGCTGATAACCCAAACCCATAAATAACAGATATTAAAACTCTAAACTATTTGTCTGAATAAATTAAAACTACACCAGCACTAGTTTAACATGAGTTTCATGCTGATTACCGATAAATAACAGATAGTAAAATTTTATACTATTTTGTTTAAATAAATTAAATATACAAGTTTAACTCTGATAACCCAAAAATAACAGATATAAAAATCTATGCTTTTTTGTCTGAATAAATTAAAACTTCAACACTAGTTTAACATGAGTTTCATGCTGATAAACAATAAATAACACAGTAAAAAACATATATATATTTTTCTGAATAAATTAAACATACAAGTTTAGCACTAATAACCCATAAATAATGAATATTAAAATTCTATACTTTTTTGTCTAAATAAATTAAAACTACAACACTAGTTTAATGTGAGTTTCATGCCGATAACCGATAAATAACATATAGTTAAAATATATATTATTTGGTCTAAATAAATTGTAGAAACATTTTAACACTGGTAACCTATAAATAACAGATATTAAAATTCTATACTTTTTTGTCTGAATAAATTAAAACTACAACACTAGTTTAATGTGAGTTTCATGCCGATAACCGATAAATAACAGATAGTAAAATTTTATATTATTTTGTCTAAATAAATTGTAGAAACATTTTACCATGGATAACCCATAAATAACAGATATTAAAATTCTATACTTTTTTGTCTGAATAAATTAAAACTACAACACTAGTTTAATGTGAGTTTCATGCAGATAACCGATAAATAACATAGTAAAATTTTAAAATATTTTGTCTAAATAAATTGTAGAAACATTTTAACACTGATAACCATACATAACAGATATTAAAATTCTATACTTTTTTGTCTGAATAAATTACAACACTAGTTTAATGTGAGTTTCATGCAGATAACCGATAAATAACAGACAGTGAAATGTTATATTATTTTGTCTAAATAAATTGTAGAAACATTTTAACACTGATAACCTATAAATAACAGATATTAAAATTCTATACATTTTTGTCTGAATTTTTTTGCCTACAACACTAGTTTAACATGAGCTTCACAACGATAACCGATAGATAAAATGCTATATTATTTAGTCTGAATATATTAAAAATACAGCACAATACAAGACAAGTTTAATGCTGATAACCCATAAATAACACATTAAAATGCAATACTATTTTGTCAGAATATATTAAAAATATTTTAAACACTATATTGTAGCAACTTTATAATGTACAGTGAGAGAGAATAGATATTCATTTTGTAATTTGCTAAAAATGACATTAACAATGTCAAAATATGAATGTTTTTAAAGACTGACAAAGGTAATCTAAATGGGAAATGCACTAAAAAAAATCAGTGTTTATTATTTACTTTATTTGAAAATAAAGCTGAAATTAGAATCTATCAATGTGGTGGCAGGGATGGGCAAGCACTATTAATATTTTCTTTTGAAAATGAAAGAAATCTAGTTCAGATTTACCACTCTGCTGTTGAGCTAAAAGATGCTTTCACACAAAAATGTCTTGATTTAGCAACAGCTGAAGGTTTTTTTGTACTAGAAACCCTGAGGCTTATGTACAGAAATGCGAGGCATATTTAACGACTGATTTTCAGTTAAGAGATTTGTTTCCCAGAACACTGAACTAGCGGGCATGCATGACAACTGGTTAATGGAATGTTTGTTAAGACTAACTGAAAACATTGTTGCAACCAGCGGCGGTATTACAGGTAATAATAATCTGGCTGTCAATCATCATTCATATGAAAGAAACCTCACAAATTTCCCAGGCTAAAAAGCTTACATATGAATCCCACTCATAATCCAAATAATAACACACATCTTTAGTGTCAATACTGTACATAAATGTATTTTAATCATCAGAGATTTACAATATATTACATAAAAAAGTAGCAAAAGAGAGGCACGATTTAATATCCAGGATATTAGGCACTTAAAAATACTGTTCGTTTAACACATTTTTTGGTATGTGCAGCATATACTCTTCCCTTTTTTGGCTCTCTCAAATAGTGTGGGTTGATTTTTTTATATGTCGAAAGGACTATTTACAATATACTTTTTTCTTTGGCTAACAAGCACAATACATTTCTCACTATAAACAACTCTAAACACACACACACGCTCATGCACACAAACACACAAACCTCTCACCTAACGCATTCGTCCATAAATCCAGAAAATCCTGAAGTGATCTGTAGAAAGTCTTACAATCTCCTATGAATCTTTAGTGTTGAAACATTTTCCTGATTACATTTGGCTCTCGGTCGGCTGTCAGAGGAGAAAACCAGCATCTGTCCAGCTCCTCTTGCTCGGTAGCCTGACCGACCTCAGTGTGAGCTATGCATAATCTGATAAAGTGCATGAAATCTTTGGTTATGAAACATAAAGCTTTATGAAAAGGCCATATTCTTCCACTCCACCTCACGGGAAGGATCCAAACATTCAGTTTCTGCTGAGAGAGGGAGAGCGAGTGAGAGCGACCTTTCTCTCTCTCTCTCTCTCTCTCTCTCTCATTTGTCATCGCTCACGCTCACGAAGCAATCTTCTGGAATCTTCTCCTCGGAGCTGCTGCAGGTGGACAGCTTGTCAAGGTCGTCGTCCATTTCGCTGAAGCGTTCGGCCACGCAATGTGCCGTGAGTCGGGCCTCGGGGTCGTGATCCCAGCACTCGTTGATGGTGGTGCAGACTGCAGCCACACCCTGGAGATCAAACACAGTGTATTTTTACAATACAGTCTATATTTTAGTAATAGTTTTTGTCTTTTGATGAAATTACGCTTTAAATTTTGTCAATATTAGCTAATCAACATCTTTGGGTTTAACTTGAAAACTAAAACTTTGTATCCCTGTTGTTTTTGTCCTCTTTTAAATTCTCTTTTTGTCAATATATACATTACCATTCAAGAGTCTGGGGTTGGTTTAACAGTCAAATGAATAAAAATAAAATTAAACTGTACCAAAATTGTTTTCTTATGCAGAATTTTATAGTATTTAAGTATCTACTTGGCCTTCAAACAAGACACATTAACATAGAAAGCAAAATGACATCAAATAAGCCTTGCTTTCAGAGAAATCTAACAAAATTTTGTTAAAAATCGATGTCTACTAGTGTTCAAAAGTTGTTTGGTGGTTAATTATTTTATCTTTTATGCTCACCAAGGCTTCATTTATTCGGTTAAAAATACAGTAAAATTGGGAAATGTTATTACAATTTAAAACTGTTTTCTATTTTAATATATTTTAAAATGTAATTTATTTTGTGATGCAAAGCTGCATTTTAATTTTTTTATTTTAATTTTAGATAAAGCTTTATTTAATTTGTATTCGTTTTTATTTAGTTTAGGTAGTGCTTTTACGTAAACAAAAATGAGAAATGTTCACAAACATATCCGTAAAGTTATTTTTTTTAAGTTTTTGAAAGAAGTCTCTTACACTTACATTTATTTGATGAAAAATACAGTGAAAACAGTAAAACTGTGAAACAGTATTACAATTTTAAATAGCTGTTTTCTATTTAATATATTTTAATGTAAATGTAAAAGCTGAATTTTCAATTCAGTCACTCTGAACCAAACACAACCAACCTTATTCCTTCGAACAAATGTTAGTGTTATTAATATACTATTATGCATTTTATTAACATTTTGATCTTTTTTTATTATTATTTTTTTTTACATTTAAGTTAAAGTTTTAGTCAAAAAAGTCTGTCATTTTTATTTATATATTTTTTACAATTTAGTTTTTTTTCCCCTTTGGTTTTTTAAATTTAATTTTAGTTTTTTTTTTACATTTCATTTTAGTTTTAAATTTTAGTTTATGTAGTTTAAGTTATTTTAGTGCTTTAGCTTAAATGAAATTGAGAAGCATTAACATTTGCAAAATATATGTATACTAATGTTTAAAAGTTATGATTTTTTTATGTTTTGGAAAGAAGTCACTTATGCGCATCAAGACTGAATTTATTTAATCAAAAATACAGTAAAAAATGTAAGATATTTTAAAATGTTAATATATTTTAAAATATATTTCCAATTCAGTCACTCTGAAGCAAACACAACCAACCTTGGCAAACACAACCTCATGCCTTCAAAGAAATATTAGTGTTATTCATATACTATTATAAGTTTTATTAACATTTTGATTTTTTTTTCTAAATTTTATTACTAATTTCAGCTTAAGTTTTAGTCAAAAAGTGTCATTTATTTATTTATTTTTATTATTTTTTTATAAATCAAGACTGCATTTTATTTGATCTAAAAATACTGTAAAATTATTAAATATTATTACAATTTTAAATAGCTGTTTTCTATGCGAACATATTGTAAAATGTAATTTATTCCTGTGATCAAAGCTGAATTTTCATCATCCCTACTGCAGTCTTCAGTGTCACATGATCCTTTAGAAATCATTTTAATATACTGATACAATGCTCAATAAACATTCCTATTAGTATCAATGTTGAAAACAGGTTAATATTTCTTTGGAAACTGTGATACATTTCCTTTTCAGGATTCTTTGATTAATAGAAAGTTCAAAAGAACAGCATTTATTTGAAATCTAAATCTTTTGCAAGATTCTAAATGCAATTCAGTGTATCCCTTGCTTTTTAATTTCTTATTAAAAAAACATCTTACCAACTATATCTGTAGCTATTTTCAAAGAAGAATAACAGTGTCTTGTCTTTGAGCTAATATGCTGTCTTTTATATTCTGAAATTGAATCAGAATGTTTTTTACCTGATGTTTCATCCAGCTGCTGGGGATCTCTGGCCTGCCCCGGTCTCTCAGCACATTGTCTTTCATGCTCTCCACACAGGGGTGCTCTCGGACTTTAGAGCCAAACGGAGGTTCGTAGTCCTTAACCTCTGCAAAGACACACACATGAGATGATCAGATCATCAGACATACGATCTATCCCCTCATGACAGCATGAAGAATCATTGTTGGACAGCATTTGGTCGTGAGAAGCACTGAGGTTGGAAACTGGAAGCTGGAAGAAAGCACTGAATGGGGAAAGGAACGCATGTTTCATATGCTCTGGTTATCCTATCCGGCAAAACAGCATCTAGAGAAAAATGGGATGAAATCAGTTGCTCCATCAGAATGCCAACAACAAACAATGCTGAGTTTGTGGGTCATTTGTTTCGTCTCCGAAAACAAATTGATGAAATATGAGGCTAATCACTGGACTGTGCCAGCGAGCTCCAAAAACAGATTTTCCAGAGCTTGTGAAACTTGCAGCTGCAGAGGCCCAATCATATATCTGTCTTCAGCCTCCACAGCCAAGTACTTGACCAGAGCCAGCTATAGATAACACACACAGGGTGCTAAAAAATCTGCAAGAAACACCAAAACCTCCCCTTCCCAAAAACGCCCGGAGATGTCATAAAACAGCTGTTATTGTCTAATATTAAATCCATTACAGCAAATGATGGTGGATGAGTACGTTTACTTTGGAGCGGCTTGCTCTTGATTGGAGAGCGTGTTTTGTGGTCTTGCCCAGCACTCTGGGCCCACAGGAAGGGGCTAGGCCAGCGTGCAGCCTGGGACAGGAAGTAGAGGACTGTGATTGGGCCCCTGCGGAGAAGCTGACTCCACAAGCGAACGCATCCTGTTTTTGACAAGTGGACTTCCCCTGTTTCAGCTCTTAAACAAAATACTCCCGCCCCTGCGTTGCTATTTCTGCTGTCCTCGGTGCCCCGTGTGAGGGTCTGACCTGATTGCGGTCAAATCTGAGCTTATGGATCCCAGAAAACGTGAAAAAGGCAACCTAGTAACTTTGTTTTGGTAAGCCTTGAGCTGGGCAGATTTTGCTTCCTCTGTGACGTAGAAAAGGGATCTTATTACAATATTACCGCCTCAATCTGCACATTTCCACCCACAGTGCCGCCATTTTGTTTTTCGCAAGCGACAACAGTGTACCAGGTCTAAAACCATGGCAAAAGTTTGCACAAAGCATGTTAACTTCTGTCATTGACACTATTTAGAGTCCCAGCCTCAGAGGGGACGAGAGCAGTGGATTTATTGATTTATTTCCTGTATATTACGCTGCTGCCACACAGCTCTAATATAAACATGCAATTTCTTTCTCAGCTGTTTACCTTCACAGACATAGCTGACTGTTTTTGCAACTCAAGTGTATTTTTAACATGTGTGTATTTGACTGTTTAGGCGCAATAAGACATGAAAGAGAATTTAGTTTAGTACTCACATGCTGTGTGACAGCTGCTTTCTTTGCGCATACTTCGGATATGTGTGCTCAGAAAACCATATTATCAGAAGCTTAAACTAAACACGATTTCTGCACAGTAGACTTGATTATTTAAAACCAAACAGATGTTTTTGGCAGTAAAGGCACAGCCCTATTCTGGAAAAGTGGGTGGTGAGCAGCAGCTCATTTGCATTTAAAGACACATGCACATAAACAGCGTGTTTTTTGCTTTTACTCATCATTTACAAAATGTGATCTGTGGGGTATTTTGAGTTGAAACTTCACAGACACATTCTGGGGACACCTAAAACTTATATTACATATTGTAAAAAGGGGCATAATAGGTCTCCTTTAAGGACATCTAGAGTCTTTCTTTTTTGGTCTCTTTTTCTATATGTCTTGATTTGCTCAAGGGGCTGGGCTACTTAAATGCACTCGCTATGTGAGGAATGCTATGGTTTTAGGAACAGATGTCCTGCCGGCTGAGGCCTCCCACCCTGGGCCCAGCTAGAAGTATCCAGGGAAGCCGTTTTTTACTACAGTTTCCCCTTCAGATTAACAGTCCGTTACCTCCACAGACCTGCCTGTCTGAGTCTCTGTCTGGGAAATAGTACAAGAAGAAAAAAAAACCAAAGGGTTTATGGGTGTTTCTTCATTCTTGAGTGCTTTTATGTCCCAGGGACTGATTTTTATGATTTTTTACAGTTTTTTTTACAATAATATGTGACCTTAAAATATATACTATTTATGATCAGGCTTTCATCATTTACTTTTGCTATGTTTTATTGTCCCACACGTTGACTTTCAATCTTAAAATGTGATCCTGGACCACAAAACCAGTCATAAGGGTTAATTCTATGAAATTGAGATTTATACATCAGCTGAATAAATAAGCTTTTAATTGATGCATGTTTGTTAGGATAGGACAATATTGGCTGAGATACAGCTACTTGAAAATCTAGAATCTGAGGGTGAAAAAAACATCGAAATATTGAGAAAGCACCATTAAAGTTGTCCAAATGAAGTTCTAAACAATGCATATTACTAATCAAAAAGTAAGTTGATATATTATGGTAGGAAATTTACAAAATAACTTCATGGAACATGATCTTTAATTAATATCCTAATGATTTTTGGCATAAAAGAAAATATTGACCCATACAATGTATTATTGATTATTGCTACAAATATACCCATGCTACTTAAGATTGCTTTTGTGGTCCAGGGTCACAAATATAAAGATCTATTATAAAAACGATTGTTTAAAACCATATTAATCTAAACAAAGAGTAAAATAATCAAACCATTCCAACATTTACTGTGTAAAAATATTATTAAAATGTTATTAAAATAAATAAATAACATTTGTCCCCAATACATTTTTTTAAGTTAGTGTACTTTACCAAGATGACAGTGTCAATGAAGAGCAGCTTGAAAAATATAAGACGTAATATTTACCGTTTTTTTAATATATATATAAATGTAAGTAAATGTAATTTTCAGTCAAGCTGTAATTTTGTGTGAAACTAATAGTTTCCCAATATTAAAAACTTTTATTAAATACTACTGTTATTTAAAAAACAATATTATTTCTTGAATAATATTATTTAAAAAACAACAACGACAGCGTCACAAAAGTTGCTAGGCAATTCACTCAAAAGTACAAAGGCAGCGCTCTGATATACAGCGTTAAATTTACATAAAATATAACGTGATGAGATTTTGCCCTCAGACAAAAATATTTGCTCTGGAACAAATAATAGATTTATGAGACCAAAGCCCATTAGAGTTACACCAAAACAAATTATATCATGTTTAACCACTATAGAGTCATTAGAGCAGCGACAAATTCCCAAAGATCTGGCCAAAGTAAGACTGCTCTTGGTGGGTTCATGACTGCTGAACACCTGCTGACGCCCTGGAGCTAACATCTCCGAAAACATTGAAGTAAATTTTCAGAAAGACATTATCTTTATTAACAAACCTCATATGTAAAGTCTAAACAAGTACATTATTGCTAGCCTGGGTTTCCCCATCCTGCCTTGCGCAGCGCGATTTTATTCACGCTTCTAGTCTAGTCTGGAAACCATGGACCTAATTTTCACCTAAGATAGGGAACCAATCACAGAACGGGGAGGGAGCAGTAAGACGATGACGCCTTCTATGCGACTCACCGAAGCAGTTTGTTACTATGGATCCAGCATGGCAGCAGCCGCGAAGTTATCTTTCGTGTCTACACCGGACGCGAGCGGCGTGACCCGACGCGACAAATGACATTAGAACCTATTATGCTGTCTACACTGGATGCGGCGAGACATGGCAAATCCCGACAGTAATCTGCTGCCGCGTTCTATTTATGACGTGCTCACACAAAAGTTTAAATGATTTGCAACGGTCGCCTTGTCGCGTCCAGTGTAGACAGACTTTAGCTGTTGCGGCGCGGCAACTGTCGCGTCCGGTGTAGACACGGTGTAGTGTTCGTCGTAGTTTAGAACGCAAGTTTATTTTGAAAAAAGAGCAACTTTTGGCGTTCGCTCTACATACGTCATCCGGTATAATTGAAACGATTGGCTATGAACTACGCACAGGCGCATTTGATAGACATTCGTATCGCCCAATAAACGGCTCTGGACATTCGTAAACCACGCCTCAAATACGAGAAAATGAACATGTGGTTCCCAGACCACGAATCATGACGAAGTCATAACGTGGTCTGGCGTTGGCCAGGCTACATTATTGCCTAAACAACTCTTAAAACTAAATTCCATGACACAAAAAGTATAATTCATCAAATTTGTGGATTTAGACGTCCACCATGACACTCGCTGTGAGAAACACCTCAAGCAGAGTGATACGAACAGTAAAAAGGTTGGAGTTCCGATATCACTAGAATATCACACTCCTCTCAGCCTAGGGCTGGGCCGATAAACGATATCATATCGAATCGCGATAAAATTTATGTTAATAACGATGATAAGCTCTAGACATTTTTTGCTCGATATGGATTAATCTAAGAGCCAATCACACAGCAGAAATATGAGACAACAGTCAATCAGCGTGCAGCGTGCATGTGCACGTCAAAGTACAAAGTTCATTTCCTACCGCACTTTGCGAAGCAAACTTAACACCAGGACGACAAAAAAAAAAAAGAGAGAGAGAGGAAGCAGCGACGAAAGTGAAACTAACCTCGAGTTATTATCCAAAGATGTTGAAACTGTCGACAAAAATAGGTAGCACGAATTCCGTTATATAAGTGGTTTGGCTATCTGAAAAGTGACTCTTAGCTCAGCTGAGAGTTTGGCGCGAATGTTAAAACTGAAACCGAAAGCAAAAAAAGCATGCGCATTCAAAAGCAATTTTAATCCCCCTTGTTTAGAGAGTGACTCCCCAATGCACACAAATTAGGCTACATGACATATCTAAGCTGTTATTAGTATGTAGGCTATGATAGGTTGTGTATTGCTATAGCTCTGTATCATTCTTGAAATATTCGTTCTCTATTTGCAATTAGAATAATGAGAGAGTAGCCTACTTTGATTATGGCATTGAATTATCTGCACTTAATACGATTAAGAAAGAACTGTGTCGTAATTTTTTGTTATTTATACTGTAGATTGTTTCAAAATGCAGTGGTTGCCTCTAATTTAAATAGCTCAACCTATAATAGAGAAAATAAACAATTATGTTAATAATAATAAATAAATAATAAATAAATAAATAATTGTTACAAATTATGTTTTTACAATAATTTTATGTTTACATTTTGTACATTTACTCTCATTTACCATACTCTGTCACAACTTTTATTTTTTAAATTTATTTTAGTAAGTTGTTTTAATTTTTAAGGCCAAATCTGTAATCTGTTTTTGTTAATAAACTATACTTTAAAATGTAATTAAATGAACCCTTTAATTTTTGTGGCTTTAGTCACTGTTGGGATACTATTTTAAAGCTGGCAACATCAACAGCTTATATCGAAATATATATCGTTATCGTTCAATATGGGAAAAAATTATCGAGAATACATTTTTGCCATATCGCCCAGCCCTATCTCAGCCAATCAGATTTGAGGACCAGAAAGATTTAAGACTTCATAAATCACAGTAAGACAGTCAGTTGGGGCAGACAGAAGGCTAGATTCCTCTTTAAACACTAGGACCTATTTAAACGTCGCCTGAAGACTAATGCAGCAGCAATGTTGCCAGACCGGAGGATTCTTCAAGCTTCAGTCAGTGAATTTTGGGGTGGATCATGCACGCACAACACCCTTGGCTCTTTTGTGTTTTTGCGAAGAGCTCGAGTCAGTGAGAGGCGTGGTGGCAGTGAATCTGAGACCTGTACTGATGGATGGCCACCCTGCATGAGGTTCTGCCACCTGCTAGCCAGCTGCTGTCCTCCATTTACTTGTTTTCCCGTCTTCTCTAAGGAAGGGAGGGAGTTCTCCTCGGCTGGCAGGGTCTCAAGTTTGCTCTACTACTCCAGACCAGGCCGCACCCCGTGCTAATTCAGGACTTACTAGCATACACAGTGAGCCGCAGCAGAACAACGCAGCCACAGCTTTCCACTTCACCATCACCCACATATGGACTTTCTACAGCTGCAGTCTGCAAGTGTTACATCCCTTAATGTTTCTTTTCCTCCTTTTTGAAAAAATTTCTTCATATTGCTTCACATTGAAAGTGGTACTGCAACAGGAGCAAAAAGAGTAGCAAGGGCTTGGAGAGACAGATCCTGGGATGTCCGTCTCTACCCCCCCTCAACTCAGACTGGAGTGAGACAGTCTGTCTGGCTGAAAACAACTCCAGCTCTGCAGATAAGCTTCAAGCAGCATGACAGGAGGACTCCTGCAACCCCTGTCAGCCACAGAGGGCATGCCGGGGCATGTGGGTAACACAACTCGACAGGCACAGGGACAGTGTGTGAAACAATATACACATGCAAATACACTGTCACTCATATTACCAAAGTTGATTAAAAAAGTAGATTGCTGCACCTTCATTCAAATGTTAGCAGAATTTTAAGGTGCAACTTCTGAACTTGACATTTTTTCTTAGTATTTTTGTCTTTTGTGTTTTTCTGTAAAATATCTAAACATCCTCACCCTCATGTCGTTCCAAAACCGTAAGACCTTTGCTCATCTTTGAAACACAAATTAAGATATTTTTGATGAAATCCGAGAGCTTTCTGACCTTGCATAGTCAGCAATGTAACTGAAATGTTCCCAGACCTCTTTGCACACATAAGTATTCTCGCAGCTTCTAAAAATCATGGTTGAACCACTGATGTCACATGGACGATTTTAACGATCTCGCTACGTTTCTTGGTCTGGGAACATTTTAGTTACATTGCTGTCTATGGAGGGTCAGAAAGCTCTCGGATTTCTTCAAAAATATCTGAACTTGTCTTTCGTAGATAAACAAAGGTCTTACTGGTTTGGAATGACATGAGTGTGAGTATATAATGACAACATTTTCATTTTCAAACTATCCCTTTAAACCAAGATATATTTACATGGGATGCAAAATGATATGTATTGTTTTCAGTGAAATCTAACAAGATTCTGCTTAATTTATGTTCAAAAGTTTGAGGTCAGTAAAATTTTTAAGTGTTTTTGAAACAAGTCTCTTATGCGCACCAAAGCTGCATTTATTTGATCAAAAACTATTATCACAATTTAAAATAATTGTTTTGTATTTCAATATATTTTAAAATGTAATTTATTCCTATGATGCAAAACTGAATTTTCAGCAGCCATAACTCCAGTCTTCAGTGTCACATGATCCTTCATATATCATTCTAATATGCTGATTTGCAGCTAGAGAGACATTTCTTCTTATTAGCAATGCTGAAAATAGTTGTTGTTGCTAAATATTTTTAATATTGTTGAAACTGCAATCCATTTTTTTTTGATGAATAGAAAGTTTTTTTTTTATATGATTTATATGAAATTATAACATTATAAATGTCTTTACTGTGACTTTTAATCAATTTAATGCACCCTTGCAATCCATTTTTTCAGTTTTTTTGATAAATATTTTTCCCCAGGGAAAATTTTCAGGGTTTTTTGATTAATAGAAAGTTCAAAAGAACAGAATTTATTTGAAATACAAATCTTTTGAAACATTATAAATGTCTTTTCTGTAACTTTTAATCAATTTAATGCAATCTTGCTTAATAGAAGTAATAAAGTATAAGTATAAAAAACACTTTGTGACTTCGTGGCTGCGTCTTACAAGGTGTTGAAAGTAAAAATAACTGCTGACTCACTCATAAAAACAGTCAATTGTCGGCATCTAATAGCGGAATAATGTAATTAAATTCACCATTCCGAACACGCAAACCATATCCCAATACTAAAAACTATCATTAAATACTAATGTTATTTATATAAAATATTGTTTATTAAATCATGATATTTAATAAACAACAACAAGAGCCATCATAAAAGTTGCTAGGCAATTCAGTCAAAAGTACAAAGGCAGCGCTCTGATATAAGCTCTGATATGCTTAAAATTAACATAAAATATAACATGATCAGCCAAATCTATTTGTTCTGAAACAAACAATAGATTAATGAGACCAAAGTCTGCCCGTTAGATTTACTCAAAACTAATTATATTTCCTGTTTAACCACTATAGAGACATTAGACCTAGTGGCGAATTACAGAAGATCTGTCCGAGGTAAGGCTGCTCTCGGCAGGTTTATGAGCTCTGAACAGCTGCTGACGCCGTGGAGCTCCTGTCTCCAAAATTTTTAACTTAATTAACAAACTGCATATTTGAAGGGTAAACCATTATTGCCTCAAAACTCTTAAAGCTACATTTCATGACACAACAACAGTATTATTTATGAAATTACAGTGGATTGAGAAAAACCGCAAGCGGAGTGATACAAACAGTGGAACAGTTGGAGTTCCGAAGTGGCTAAAAGTTGCTGTTTTTTTCTGTTTTCTGGCTCTTAATGATTAAGTCCTATTAAGACATTTTTTCCTAACACTAGAGAACCAAGGTTGGACTGAAAATCCAGTAGGCTTCATCCATTCTGTGCATTTTTGTGCACAGAATGGATGAGCACTTACCAACAGGCTGAATTTTCACTGGCCAACCACTGATTATTTTTCAAGGCAGAAAAACCCTAAACAACAACACAATCCCTCCCTCTTCCTCAACTTCTACATGCATTCCTTGGATTTATTTACATCCATAACTAATCCAGTGTCTGTTGTTGTATTTCATACATATGAGAGCATAAATGCTCCATGACAGCTATATGAATACTGTTTTTTATGCTGGTATGTGAGTGTGCCAAGAATATGCTATCATCTGTCTTCCCACCTGACCAAAGAAGGGAAAGTTCTTAGGAAGCACTTGACGTTTCACACATTCCTTACATTCCCCAAATAGAGTGAGGAGTATGCCGTACCATCTCTGCTCTTGTTGAAGAACCGCTCCTCCAATAACAGGAAGCTGCAAATCGGTCAAAACACATTGTGGACCGCACTGGGCTTTCCATGCAGTGAACTCAAAACAATAGCCCAACGATGGTAGCAAAAATAACAAAGTGCCACTAGCAGGACCAGACAAAAAGCAAGCCTATTTTCATCCCTGTTCTCCTTGAGGGACAATTACAGGCAGAATGGAAATAGAAAAGCATTGTCTCAAGTTTACTAAGCATATTGGTTTGGGAAATGCCAAAATAACAACTTTGTTTCCAAGTGAGATCTCAGTGTTGTTTATGTACTCACCTCCAATGGCATTACACCTGGATGTGATCTCCCAGAGCACCAGAGCCATGGAGTAGACGTCTGTTTGCTTGAATGACTCGATGTTCTCAAGGTTGATCCTTGATTCCAGCACTTCTGGAGCCATGTATCTGGCTGTTCCCACCTGAGAATTAGACAAACAGGACACTTATTTAACTGTATATAAACAATGGTACCAAGCTACTCTCACAATGTTTTATTCCTTTAACCTCAAAGCAAGCAAAGCTCACTTCATTACTTAAAGAGTATGAAAGGTCACACCAGTGAACCAACAAATCTAAAATGTGATTAAACGCAACATTATCACCAAAGTCTAAACTTCCTTTGAACATTTTTAGGGTCACTGTCTGAAACCGACTGAATGCTGACATACATCAAAGCACTCTGGGTATGGAGAGACATGGCAGAGTCAGGCGAGTTAGCTAGTTCATTACTGATTCACTCGCCGCCTTTGTCTTTTCATTTTCAGCCCGTGAATCATAAATCTGAGCAGACAGTTTAAACAAAGAGCACACATACGTAAAACACACACATCTGCACACGCTGAGATGCCTGAGGGGACTTTCCCTGCAAGTTATGACACGACGTACCTGCCATTGTAAATCTGCATAATTTTAGGTATAGGACACGCCAATGCTTTACTTGCCGAGCAATAAGAGCAAGTGAACCTAAGTAGTCATGTGCTGCACTGGGGTTGATAAAGTTTAAGTTAAGCTTCAGATGATGGACTCCACTATAGAAGAAAAAAAAAAGTAATATTTTGAAATTTATGTTTTTTTTTTTTGTTTTTTAGATATTTTCTATTTTTATTTTTTTTAAAGCCAAGAGTGAAAGGTCTATTCCCATGAATTTTTTCATAGGGATTTAAAATAACATATTTTCTCGTTAAAATGCCATTTTTTCTTATATTAACGAGATATTTATCTCATTAAAACTACATTTTCTCATAATAACGAGATGTTATGTCGTTTCAATTACTTCTTTTTCTTGTTAAAACGCCATCTTTTCATCATGTTTTCTTAAAATGACAGAATTACCTAATTAAAATAAAAATATTTTCTTGTAATAAAATGTCCTTAAAATTACTTTTCTTGTTAAAACGACATCTCATTAATGAGATGTTTTGTTTTTAAAATGACAATTATCTTGTTAAAACTACATTTTCTCATAAAAACGAGATGTTATGCCATTAAAATTACATAATTCTCTTGCTAAAACTACATTTTCTCATAAAAACGAGATGTTATGCCATTAAAATTACATAATTCTCTTGCTAAAACTACATTTTCTCATAAAAACGAGATGTTATGCCATTAAAATTACATAATTCTCTTGCTAAAACTACATTTTCTCATAAAAACGAGATATGTTGTTTAACTATCTTGTTAAAACTACATTTTCTCATAAAAATGAGATGTTATGCCATTAAAATTACATAATTCTCTTGCTAAAACTACATTTTCTCATAAAAACGAGATGTTATGCCATTAAAATTACATAATTCTCTTGCTAAAACTACATTTTCTCATAAAAACGAGATATGTTGTTTAACTATCTTGTTAAAACTACATTTTCTCATAATAACGACATGTTATGCCATTAAAATTACATAATTCTCTTGCTAAAACTACATTTTCCCATAATAATGAGACTTTTGATATCTTTAAAATGACTTCTTTTTCTTATTAAAGTGACATCTTTTTTTCATATTAACAAGATGTTTTGTCGTTAAAATAATATATTTATCTTGCTAAAAACAACATTTTCTCCTAATAATGAGATGTTATGTGGTTAAAAATAGTTATTTTTTCTCGTTAAATGCCACCTTTTCTCAAATAACGAGATGTTTTGTTGTTAAAATGACATTTATCTCATTAAATACATTTCCGTGTACTAATGATATGTTGTTTATAAAAAATTACATAATTATCTTGCTAAAACTACATTTTCCCATAATAATGAGATGATGTCTTTAAAATGACTTCTTTTTCTCATTAAAGCGACATCTTTTCTCATATTAACAAGATGTTTTGTCATTAAAATAATATATTTATCTTGCTAAAACTAAATTTTCTCGTAATAACAAGAAGTTATGTGGTTAAAAATACTTATTTTTCCTTGTTAAAACACCATATTGTCTCATATTACAGAGATATTTAGATGTTAACATTACAATTATCTCATTAAAACTAATAATAATGAGACAAGTTGTTCAAATCACATGATTATTTTGTTAAAGGAGTCATCGGATGCAAAACTAACTTATGTTGTTTGAACATTAATGTGTGTTGGCAGTTTGTGTGCACAACCACCCTACAATGACAAAAATCCACCCAGTGGTATTTTTTTAATCTTTAAAAGTAATATCCCCTTTTTAAAATCAGGTCATTCTCAGCTTCTTGTCAGTGTGACGGCACACAGCTGATTGACCGCCTTACCTTAGACCCGCCCTCACCGAGCTGAAACAGTCCGAATACGATCGCCATTGTGTCGACTCGGGTGCAGAGGAAAACAAGAATGTCTCTATTTGAGCGATTGATGTGTTTTGTTGTTGGATGTAATAATGAACATAGCAGTCCTCATTTACTCCCGACATCTGAGCCACTTAAGCGGCAGAGGACAACATTACTTTCCTTTTTAAAAGGAAAGCGCAGATCCCAATCTACATATGCGTCTATGTTCGTGTGAATCATTCGTGATGCAGCTTCACCCACAGCAGAAGTGAGTATAAGGGGTTTTTATGCATCTTTGCAAATGGCCTTTCTTAATAATGTGCTTGTTGGCCGATAAAAGCGGCTAAATGCAGCTAAACACAGCTAAATGCGGCTAAAGTAAACATTACAGCTCGTAATCCCTCAGCAGAGAGGGGCGGGGCGAGCAGAGCTCATTTGCATTTAAAGGGCCAATGCGATAAAATGAGCTGATATTTTGCAGAGCTGAAGGTAAAAAGGTGTTTTTTACACTACTATTGAGAATTTTTAACCGAAGTATATTAGAGACTTTTCATTAAGACCCTAAAGAATCATATGAACTTGTGGAAAATGGGCATCCGATGACCCCTTTAATACTATATTAGCATGTTATGTCGTTAAAATTACTTTTTTCCCATTAAAATTACATATTTTCTCATTTTAATGAAATGTTTTGGTGTTAAAATGACATAATTATCTTAATAAAACTACATTTTGTCATATTAGCGAGGTTGTGTTGTTAAAATGACTTTTTTCTCATTTAAACGTCACTTACTCATTAAAACATATTTTTCTCATAATAACGACACATGCCATAAATATGCCATGTGTTTACCGTTACAGAGGATATTACCTATATAATGTAAGCACATAATATCTTCTATAACAAGAAAATATGTTCTTGAAATGCCTAACATCTCTATATTATGACAGAATTGAGTGGAAAAAATGTGTGTGCCAGCAATGCGTCAATGTAAATAAATAGATAAATGCCATTTTAACTAGGGTTGTTCCGATTCCGATACTAGTATCGGAAATGCCGCCAACACCACAAAAAAATCTAGCATCGGAATCGGCGAGTACTTGAACCCACGTATCGATCCGATACCATTTTCTTAAGATATAAGTTATTCCCGCTAGCAAATCAGAAGCCAGTTCTTCTTCGCGGCTCAGAATGCAAACAGTGTTGCCACAAGCAACCACTGTTTAGAGCAGAGAAGAAGAAATACAAATGTGCTAGCAGTTTGTCCGCTAAAACGGCGGCATGTCTCATATGTAGGGCTTTATGATTTCTGCGACGCGGAAAACACGGACGGAATCGCGGAATCCAGTCAAAATGGAATTTACACGGAACGCGGAACATCACGGAATTTGTCAAAGTTTGATGCATTAATCAAAGGTAGTTCGTTACACTTAAATCAAATCGTGATATGGACTAATATTAAGCCGAAAACCGACTGTTTAAATATGAATTAATGCGTGGTTCTGTGTTAATGAATTGTACAGGCGCGTGGTTTGTTTACTCCTTGTACTGAAGCGCGCGGGACACTTGCGGTAATATTAAATGGCTCCAGACTGTGACCAATTTTTCTGCCAGTGTTACTAATTTTCGTGAGCGGTCACACTGGCGTGACCACCGCGTTGTTCAACTCATAAGCTCTGCCATTTCTGTCTCAGATGAGAAACATAAAATGGCACGCGAAACGAAAGTGAAACTAACACGACACGTTTGAGCTGCTCAGCGCTGACCGTTTATCAGCTTGGACTGCAATGCAAACAAACTTGCACAAACCCCGAACAGCTTTATTCGGGAGCCAACGTTGATTTTGCAACACTGTTACTGCTGCGAGATGCAGTGAGGAGCATTTGAAAATGCCGCACAATGAATAAGGTTGCTGGGCTGATGTACGTCAGAAAACCAGATTAGTAATACTAACTATATGAAAAAATATTACTGTCAAATGTATGTCATATAATAAAAATACTCTAGTTCACTGTATATATCACTGTATGTTTGTTTTATTAAGGAATAAGTCTGAAGCACACAATAAAATAATTTATTAGTATTATCTACAGCTGTATATACAATTACACACCCAGGTATCGGATTAGTACTCGGTATCGGCCGATACCCCGAGCCCAGGTATCGGAATCGGTATCGGGAAGGAAAAAAGGGTATCGGAACATCTCTAATTTTAACTGTATTTATCTTCAAATGAATGCAGCCTTAGTGAGTGACGTCTATCAGAAAAAATAAAAAAGGGTATTTGACCGGTAATGTATAAATTTGTCTGTTTGCTGTATACAAACAGACAGTCAAAAAGCACCTATGAAGATGAAATATTGTTACAGGACCTACCTGTCCACTGTTGGCCAAGTCATCCACTGACAGTGAGTTGTCCAAGCGGAGGCCAAGTCCAAAGTCACAGAGACAGCAAGTAAGATCATTCTTCACAAGGATGTTAGAGCTCTTCAGATCCCTGTGGACGATGGGCACCTTGGGCCGCCCGCAAGGGGTGTGGTCACTATGCAAATGAGCCACGCCCCGGGCCAGTGAGCTCCCTAGCACCCGCAGGTCCTCCCAGCTGATGAGGTGTCGCACGAGGTACTCCTGCAGGTTCCCGCGTGGATGATAGGCGGTAATCAGCCAGTACTGTTTCTCCACCTTCCTCTCTTCAGCCGTCAAGAAGTGTAGGATGTTCTCGTGCTTCAGATCGATGTCTGAGAAGATGTCCTTTTCGTTCTTCCAGGACGCATACTCTTCATAGGGGAAGATCTTCACCGCCACCGTCTCGAACTGCTCTGAGGGGCTTTGTCTCAGCTTGGCTTTGTAGACCTCAGCGAAACGGCCCTTGCCCACTTGAAGGTCCAGCTCGATGGGCAGAGGCTCTGTGTTGTGGTTGAGGTTGTTTGCATGCGTGGAGCTGCTGTCGGAGCGGTCGTCGTCCATCATGATGGCGCAGGCGTCGCTACAATCCAGCGGGCCTTTGGGACCCTTGCGTTTGGACGGTTTCTTGGTCTCCCACTCATCGAGTTTGCGGCGACGGTACATACGAT
Source organism: Garra rufa (assembly GCF_049309525.1). Classification (NCBI taxonomy): domain Eukaryota; kingdom Metazoa; phylum Chordata; class Actinopteri; order Cypriniformes; family Cyprinidae; genus Garra; species Garra rufa. The sequence goes on along the minus strand of NC_133369.1, from coordinate 13,992,159 downwards.
ACCAGTAGAAGGAGGCGATGACCAGCACAGCCAGAACTAGGAGGGGCAGCAAACTGACCAGGATCACCAACACCACCTGGTTATTTGTGGGGTCTGGACCAATAGCTGGAGAGAAAGCAGAGGGATGTTAACATTTACCTCTACTTATTTACAAACTTATGAATCAATGCATTGTAAAAAGGTCAAAATGTAACATTCTGCATACAGGAATTTTAGATGCCAAGAAATTCGAATGACAATGAATCTACATAAAACACACGTTAGACAAATAATATTCTCCAAAATGTTGTTCCAATTATCCTAATAGAGTTGTGTGAACAAACAATGCCAGATTTGCCTTTCTAAACTGTTTTCTTCAGAGTCAAAGACTACCTCATATTAACTGCGTAAGACAGAAATGAGGACAAATCAATATTTGTTGTGTTGCTAACTGATCATTTGTTAAACAAGAAATCTTTAGTTGCCCTGACTGCAATTTATTGACTGTAGGCTTTTTGCTGATATTTTGCATTTAATAAATGATCAAATTCAAATGAGCTAAACAATTCAGTATGACTAGGAAATTGCTATAAAAATAGATAAATTAATATAAATGTAAATAAATGAAATAAACAAAATGTTATGATTTTGATTTACTAATTAATGTTTTAAAATAATTGTTTAAAATAATAAGCTTTGTTTAAAATAAATATAAGACTAATTAATTTATTATTATTATTATTATTATTGTTAATCAAATTCAAACAATATAGTACTAAATATATACATTAATTCAAAACTTTATTTACTTATAAAATAATTTCATAACATTTTATTTAGAAACAAAATAACTAAAATACATTAAATAATTTACAATAAATGTATTAAAATAATAAAAAAAATATAAATGCAAGAATGAAAAATAAGTAATTAAAGGGAGCATTTATAAAAACAGATACATTAATTAAAAAAGTAAATAAATAAAATAAAATGTTATGATGTTGATTTACAATTAAATGTTATTAAATTAATTTAAAATAGTTTATTAAAATAATATTTTTATTTAAAATAATTATAAGGCTAATTAACACTTAATTTATAAAATAATTAACAAAATGTATTACTATTATTATTATTATTATTATTATTATTATTATTATTATGTTGATCAAATTCAATTTAGCTAAACAATATAGTATAAAATACATAAATTAATTTGTAATGTTATTTACTATTTACAATAATTTCATAACATTATTTAACTTAGAAACAATACAACGAAAATGATTAAATTTACAATAAATGTAATTTTTTTTAAAACAAAATAACAAATTTATTTGATTAAATAATTAGAAATAAATGTATTAAAAAATAAACATATTAAAAAATAATTAATTACTGGGAACATTTATTAAAATAGACAAATTAATAAAAAAGTAAATAAATAAAACAATAAACAACTAATTCTATTATTATTCTGACTGAATTACAAACTAAGTAATGTGGTACCAATAAGTACCAATTTATAAAAGTATAATTAAATAAATTCATAACATTTTGTTATTTGAATTACAATAAAGGTTATGAAATTAATTTTAAAATTGTTAATTAAAAAAACTAAACTTTAAAATAATAAGAATATGACAAATTAACAATTAAATTATAAAAAAATTTACAATATGCATTATTATTATTATTATTATTATTATTATGTTAAATAATACAGTATAAAATGCATAAGTGAATTCATAACATGTTATTTACTAATACGATAATTCCATTTTATTTAATTTAGAAACTAAATAACTAAAATATATTTAAATAAATAATCTACAATAAATGCATTAAAATAATACAAATTTAAATAAAGGGATTAATAATTATACAATAAAGTCTAATTATAAGATTAATTTACTACTTGCAATATTTAATATAAAACTTGGCATTTGAGAAGATTCAAAAGATCTCACTGCGTCATGTTTTTTTATTTGTTTTTTATTATTAATAATATATTAAATGTGACATGTGATCTAGTTATAGGTAGTGATGCTTTGTGTCCTTGAGCAAAGAACACTCTAAGTCACTTTGGCTAGAAGGTTTTTAAATTAACTATTAGCAGTGAAGTCCAGAATTTAGAGCACTTTGGAATATGAGCCATAACCATCTGGTTACCTAGTAGCCAGGTTGACTGAATTCCTAATCATTAACTGCTCTAGTTTGTGAGCAGAGTTTTTCCTGCCACACCAGGGAGCTTGAGCAAAGCCCGCACAGTGAGAGTCTGTTCTGTGACTTCATCTTTCAAGGGAAAGTTTACTCTGCCTCGATGTGCGCCTGCCAACCTGAGGACTGACTTGGAAGCCCTAACACTGCAGGTTCAATCCAGAAACATAGTGAGAGCTGCCAACTCCGTGGGCAGAGTGGAGTCAGTGTTTCGTCTGTCTGCATTCTTCCATCAAACACACAGACACGCCTTATCATTGAGACACAGACATAAAAAGAACAGAAATGGATACACGACACTGGGAGAGGAGAACCGTCAATAAATGCCAACGCGTTTGGCAGACAGAGCAGTCAGCAAACACATGCATAAAGCATAGATGTCCGGCGCAGAGGGAACACTCAACCCTTCCCGTACAGCGGCAGAAAGCTCTTGGAGAGCCAAACAAGTGATATAAACACGCATGAAATCACAGCGCCTTTTCCAGCCACATAAAACAGGATGCCAGCCGCACCGCTGCGGTCCATGACATTATCAGCTAATAAGAGCCACTTTTCTGCAGGCTCTACTGTTAACCCTCTAAGCGCCAAAGTCGCAGAATTGCGACAAGACGTCATACCCATTGAAATAGACTGTAGTTCCTAATACGGTGTAATTTCTCATTTGTATTCCTAACCACTAGATGGCAGACATGTAGTACTTCGATTCTAGACCAAAATTACGTCTTGTTCCTGTTCAAAGTATTGGCGGAAATCATAGAGAAAGCGAGCGATCTTCATTGATGCGGAAGCAGTACAGTTCATAGTGTAAATAGAGTAAATTGTCAGATTTGTGAGGAGAAAAGCACCAAACGGCTGATAAAAAGTTGTACCGTGAAGATGTGTTGCAAATGTTATTTGCTGATTGTGACTCTAAAGGGGAATATTTGTCTTTTGGAAATGACGATCGGCCGTCTAATAGACGCGCATCTCCCGGTACATCTTTGCCTCGCAGTGGTGCCGCCGCGCACCATGAGAAAGTGTTTACAAAGCATAACCAGCGATCATTTCGTCCCTTTGCCCAAAAGGAATGGGGGTGGCAGGGGTGAATATGGTCATAGTGTACACAGGGGTATAATAATATTCTAATAATTTAGTAATTTCTTCTGTTTTATTGTTGGTTTCCTCTATTCTCATCCATTTGATCATTTTACTACTGTATAGTAGTGTAATATGTAATATTTTTGTTTTATTGTTGGTGTTCTCATTTTTGATCATTTAGAATGAGGATAAAAAAAATAAAAACATGCAAATAAGTTCAAACATCCATTTATTATCTTTTATTTCCTGAATATTACTTGTGAAATGATCAAACAGTTGGCTACTGTTCACATGCATTTTATTACATCGAATAGTAATATAGTAATAATTTAGTACTTTTTCCTGTTTTATTGTTGGTTTCCTCTTTCTGATTATTTGAAATAAGGATAAAAGACAAAAAAATTAGCAAATAACTTCAAACATCCATTCATTATTTATTATTTCCTAAATATTATTATGAACTGATCAAACAGTTGGCTACTGTTCACATGCATTTTACTATATAGAATAGTAATAATTTAGTACTTTTTCCTGTTATATTGTTGGTATCCTCTTTTCTGATTATTTGGAATGAGGATAAAAGACAAAAAATGTGCAAATAAGTTCAAACATCCATTCAATATCTATTATTTCCTGAGTATTACTGATGAACTAATCAAACATTAGGCTACTGTTCACGTGCATTTTACTATATAGTATAGTAATATAGTAATAATTGAGTCATTTTTCCTGTTTTATTGTTGGTTTTCTCTTTTCTGATCATTTGTAATGTGGATAAAAAGACAAAAAACTAAAAAACATCAATTCAATATCTACTATTTCCTGAATATTATGAATTTCAATAATGCCGCCCCCATGATGACGTCATAATATGCAAATTAGATGAGAATATTTACACCCCACATAAACTTTTGGTGATGCCCAACATTTTTCTAATTTACAGTAGATCTCTATCTTTAAGCCCTTTGAAGCCACTAGCTTTTGAAATCTTGATGTCAAAATCCAGCATTTTTCAAAAAAAACCCTGGCGCCTAAAGGGTTAAACGCATCACTGTACATCTGTGCCAGGGTCAGGCTTAACCAGAATCAAGTGGATTACGCTTTCCAAAGCCTCTGACTCACAACTTAATCTATTCAAATTTAATTGCTTCTCACGACCAATAGACATGTTTCTCATTAGTGCATTAGCGAACACCGCTATTACTACCATTTCTCACACTTACTGGAAAAGGATTCATTAAGGATGCAGAATTTTTCTTTAGCATATTGGGTTTTTAATTTTTGAGTGTTGGTTGATATTGGATATTTAATTAGTAGGGCTGTAATCAACCAAAGAAAATCTTGGTCGACTGAAGTCCAGAAACTTTCGACTAAAAATCGACTAAAAATGACGTTGTGGAGAAAAAAAAAACGTACATTACATTAATTAGATACGTACTGTGCTCAGTACTTGGTAGCCTTGTTGTCTGCCTAAATTAATTATAAATAAACATAAAAAACGTATAGGCTTTTTTACCTAATTATTTTTCACTGAAATGAGTCTGACACACGAGTCTGTCGTCTCTGACAGCGGTGCATCACGTGCACTTGCGCAATATCATAGCCTGTGATTTCTGAAAACAGTACTATGTTGTCAACTAGTGATATCACAAGAACTTTTGAGGAATGTGCAACATAATTTAGAAAATTATTTTTGTCATATGTTATAAGTATAACTGTCAGACACTATCATATCACCCGCTCTGCGCAGCTTGCGCAGAGCGAGGCTGAACATTAGAGCTCAGCTACGCGGCTGAGACACGAATAGACTTAACAATTCCTTCCGTGATATTATTTTTCCGTTTGGATGAGGGGCCGTTCACATGTCGCGCCTAAAAACGCGTGGAAAACGCTAGGCGCGATGCTTTCTTCCTTGTCAACAAAGCGCTCGGGCGCTTGCTCTCCGGAAGCGTCTGCCGTTTCTAAGCAACCATCAGCTGCGCTCTAGCTCCAAGCCTATATGCGTATCATGCATTGTTGCTTCTATTAGCGTCAAAATAATGGAGGCTTGACAAATCATAAAGTTCAGAATATCCTTGGACCACAATGATGAGCTGTTTCTGCTGAGGTTTCAATGTAACGGAAAAACGTGAGGAAGCTGATGAAGCGGAAAAAACGAGCGCGTCGCACCGCGTGCGCGTCGCTTCCATTATGCGCGCCGCTTCCATTATGCGCGCGCAAGACGCGCATCTACATTTGAAATAACGAACTTGATCGCGCAAAAGACGCTACATGTGAACGGCCCCAAAAGCCTACGTATCTGTCTCTCTTCTCCAGTGGGTTGGGCTAATCCAAAACAGTGAAAACAATGGGGGTGTTCTGAAAACAGACTGTTCCCTGTGAAACAGGGGTGCTCTGAAAACACCCCCATTAGCAATTAGTGCTTTCCACCTGATGAAATAAGCACGGTCAAACTGATGAAATGAGCGCGGCAAAAAATCGACCAATCAGAATTTTGGTCGAACCAGACCGTATCGACCAATTAATCGACTAATCGACTGGGACGTTACAGCCCTATTAATTAGGTAATTTCTGCCTATGTTTACATGACCTTTGCCTTCCTGCAGCTCAAACAGTAAAGCATGGTGTTAGCAATGGCAAGGTCAATGCAATTTATAGTTTAAATACAGTGTAAGTCACTTTGCATCTGCCAAATGCATCAAATAAATAAATTTAAAAAAAAACAACAACAACAACAACAACAACAACAAAAAACTTTGGTCTGATGAAGAGCCATATGGTTTGAAATGTCACTGTTGGTGAGAACTTGCAATAAAAAATGTTTCTATTTACAAGCTTTGGTGTATGGAAGCCTCCTCCACTGAATAAAAAATATGAATGTAATTGCAAGTTTATATCTTACAATTCTGACTTTTTTTTCCTCAGAATTCCATGATACAAATGGACAATTTTTTTTTCTTTACAATTGCGTAAAATAAACTTGCAATTCTGACTTTTTTTCTCAAAATTGATACACAAACTCACAATTCTGACTTTTTCCCTAAGAATTCTTTGATACAAACTCACAATTCAGCCTTTTTTTCTCAGAACTGCATGAAGCAAACTCACAATTCTGCCTTTTTTCTCAGATTTGCATAATACAAACTCACGATTCTGCCTTTTTTCTCAGATTTGCATAATACAAACTCACGATTCTGCCTCTTTTTTTTTAGAATTTGCGTAATACAAACTCACAATTCTGCCTTTTTATCTCAGAATTGCATGAAACAAACTTGTGATTCTGACTTTTTTTCTCTGGATTTCATTATAGAAACTTACTGACTTTTTTTCTCAGATTTGCGTGATACAAACTCGCAATTCTGACCTTTTTTCTAAGAATTCTGTGATACAAACTCAAAATTTTGCCTTTTTTTTCTCAGAATTGCATTAAACAAACTCACAATTCTGACTTTTTCTTAGATTTGCATGATACAAACTCACAATTCTGCCTTATTTTTTTAATTGTGTAATACAAACTCGCAATTCTGACTTTTTTCTCAGAATTCTGTGATACAAACTCACAATTCTGCCTTTTTTCTCAGAATTGAGTGATACAAACTCACGATTTCAACTTTTTTTTTCCTCAGAATTGCTTGATACAAGCTTGCAATTCTGACTTTTTTCTCAAAAAATACAAACTTCTGATTGAATTCTGAATTTTCTGATTTAAACACGCAGTTAAGTTATAAAGTCAGTATTGTGCAATAAAACTTGCAATTCTGAGAAATGAAGTCACAATTCTTCAAAATCTAAAAAAAAAAAACTTCTGACTTTTTTCCACTTAGAATTGCATGATACAAACTTGCAGTTCTGACTTTTCTCAGAATTGCATAATACAAACTCACAATTTGGGCTTTTTTTTCTTAGAATTGCCAGATAACACCTCACAATTCTGTCTTTTTTCCATTTAAACACACAGTTGTGAGTTATATAGTTAGTATTTTGTGATATAAACTTGCAATTCTGAGAAATTGTGAAAGTACGAAAACTCATGACTTTTTTTTCTCAGAATTGTGTGATATAAACATGCAGTTGTGAGTTACAAAGTCAGTATTGCGTGATATAAACTTGCAATCCTGAGAAATAAAGTCAAATCTGGAAAAAACTCATAATTGTGACTTATTTTCTCAGATTTGTAAGCTTATATCTAAATTCCCTTGATGCATATGACTATTTTAGTTTTTAGTTTGTTTTTTCTACTTGGATAAAACAACATAGAATTCAATTTTTGCTTTCAACTATTCAAGCTTTTTAAGACCATTTGTTGTTGTTTGTTTGTATGTTTTTAATCATGGCACACATAAAAATCAATTTTTTCATCCAAAACTTTCCATGACTTTTCCAGTTAATAAACCCTCGGAACATGACATTTCACACATCCTGTAAGTTTACCGATGTAGACGGGCCAATTCTTTCCACCCTCTTACGTACTAATGATCAGTGGCAAACAAGCTTTGACCTGCTTTCATTTGCTGGCTGGCCACATTGTGTGTTTGCTTTTTATTCTGACATTTTTAAAAGTAAAGTGAGGATTCCTATATGTACACGTTAATGCCTTTCAGATCCCTGTCCCGATGCGAATTCAGAGTACCCAGGAGAAGTGCCAGACTCAAGATTGGTAACATGCTCTACATGAGAAAGACAGACCTGTTACTGTTTGTTTGTTATGGCTACAACTTTGTTTTATAGCATGGCTTATACCGCAAACAAGTCTGACTTTTTCTCTTTTTTTCTCTCGCGAACACCGTCTTGGTCTCTTGTTGGCTTTCTTGGTGTGACTCAGACTTTTTAACTATCTGCTCTATAACCCGGAGGCCAAGATTCCTAGCATGTGAGTGTGGGTGTGTTTGCGAGCCAGCGTATATACGTGCCGGTCAGGGTTGGGTTAGAAAATAAAGTCTGCGCAGATCCTCAGTCGGCACACTTCTGTCTTTTTTCATGTTCTTCTTTCGATCAAAATAACCTGTGATAAAAGATCAAGTGAGTAGAAACATATTGTCAGGCTGGAAATATTCCAGTGAGACACAGACACATGCTGCGGCTTATTTGTCCTGTCAGGCAAATGGCCTGGATTGTCATCCTGGAAAAGAATAATGAGTACTTTCCACAAGATCTGAGAAAGAATATTTAGGCGTCTATCATTTTTGTGTTTTGGTGCGACAGTAAGACGACGACACTGATATGTCAATACAAGCACGGCATGTGGGTAATCAAACCAGCGGTGTTGGAAACAGCTTGTTAAATCTAAAATTGTGATGGTACTGTATATAAACGGTTGCATTTCATGACAAAACCATGCTTCCAGAACCACTAAATCAAGACGCCTTCAAGGTTCCATATTCACTTCCATGTTCCTTCCGATTGAGCCAATCACGTTTACAAGTCGAAAAACAGAAAAACATGTGTGCAAACCACAATGAAAAAGTGCAACACGCTCGTTCTGACAAGCTTTATGAGTTGCTTATTAGAAACAAATGTACTTTTGCTGTAGCGGTCAGGCAATAACGGCTATCACTGTGAAGAGAGCAGCAGCAAATGTGTCTGTTTCAATCAGTGACAACAATCTGTCTTCACATCTCATCATCATTCCATTTCAGAGCCAAATTTTAACAAACTGGAGAACATCATGTTACAAAATCACTTTCGTTAAAGCGTTAACCATTTCCTTAGTTTGTGTTTTCACTCAGTGGTTGCACAAAGCCCATTTTGAAGAACAGCACTTATAGTCTGCAGGTGAACTAGACACATTTTGACAGAAACTGCATTACAACATCTCATTTTTTTGTCTTTTGGTATACTAATGACAGTAATCCTCGGTTAACCACAGTTTCTTCATTTCCCTCTTTCTAGACGAGGCTCCATTTATTTGTCTAAAGCATTGTCTAGAAGACATAATGACGTCTTCATGCAGACAGACTGTTTCTGATGCAGCATTCACTTATGTAAATGCCAAAATGCCTCTGAATGTATGAAAACTTTAGAGAAAACAATAGATTAGCCAACATTTTTATCCATTTTGATAATCCATCCATGATGACAGACAGGTTTGGAAATAAATGAGGGGGCAAATGTTGTTATAGTTATTAATTGCATTGAAAATTAAATTGGAGTATTAATAGTACTGTAATAATTTTGTTGTGCTCATCTTACCAGGATGATTGTTTTATACGCTGTAATGGATCATAAGATTATAAACAGGTAGAATTTGATAAGTTTTATCTCATCAATATCTCTTGACCCTAAAATTATTTGTGACCCTGGACCACAAAACCAGTCATAAGGGTCAATTTTTTAAAATTTAGATTTGTATTTATTTGTTATTTTTTTGTTAGAATAGGATAATATTTGGGCGAGATACAACTATTTGAAAATCTAAAATCAGAGGGTGCAAAAAAAATCTAAACATTGAGAAAATAAAATACAAATCTATAATTTTGACCCATACAATGTATTGTTGGCTATTGCTACAAATATACCCAAGCTACTTACGACAGGTTTTGTAGTCCAGAGTCACATTTGGTTAAAAGCTGTGTAATAAGTGCACTGTATCTCTTAAATGTTCGTCTAGCTAGAATTTGTTAATTTCTCTTGGCTAGCAACTGTTTTCTTCATGAAAGCTTCGGTTTTAGTAAGCTAATGACATATTTTAAAATATTTCCAGCTATTTACTTACTGTGTGAAGTAGCCATTATATTAAAATACAAATTTAAAGCAAAAAAATATATTAAATATCCGCTTAAAAAAATACAATACTTAATACAACATGCCATTATTGACACTATAAAAGTTAAAAGACAATGAAAAGACATTGTGTGGAGAGCATTAACAACCTTACAAACTCAATTCAAGGGCAGTTCTCTAAATACCTTCATCATTTACTTTTATATAAACTTTTGACAGTTCCTCCAGTAACCCATCAAAAAGAAAGGTTCTGGGGCACTTGAAAAATATCCTGCAGTGCCTTTAGTACACAAAGGCACCTTTAGTTTTCATCAACAATATTTACACCTAAAAAGTCCACCTAGGCCAAAAGCAGTGCAAGCTTGACTTTCAGTTTATTTGATTCAGCAAAAAATATGTGTGAAACTGCTATACGGCAAAGCCCTGCTGCGCAGTATATAATTATAAGCTGCTGTGTACACCCTGCAGCTGCCATAATGAAGTCCGAAGAAACAGCGGCGGCGTCTCCAGTTGAATACAGAATAGGGAGCTTATCGCTGGAACGTGCAGGCTCTCAGCCACAGTTAATGTCATAAAAATGTTATGGTCCAGGAAAACAATGCCTGGCATTTCTGGAGAAATATGCCATGGAACCGTTCCAATAAGTAAACATGGACTTCCTGCAATACTTCCCCACTCTGGCAGGGAATGAGGCCTCCTTCACCGGATGGAATTACAGCCTCCCTCGACTGCTCCTACATAGCAAACACTAGGCATCAAACACCTGCTCAAACGACATCTTTTATAACACTTATTGACAATTTAAGTCTTTATTAGCTTGTTTACGTACTGAAAGAAGGAAGAACATTCTCTTTAGGATACCCCACACCTCAGAAATCCCCGTGTACTTTTGTAGGGTTTTAAAAAAACCAATGTGGATATTCCTTTCTTAGAAAACGAAAATGAGGCTCTTTAAACCGTACGAAACATGCAATAAACGTTCCAAATAGTGGTAAATAAGGTTATTTTAGTGCATGCCTAGTGCACACAGCTGTTTTGCCATGTGGTTGTGATGTCTCTGCTTCAAGTTACACAGACAGGAAACCACATGTCTGAGATCCTCAGTCGTCCACACAACCAAAGCCAATAGAAAGTCTGCCTGAGACAGCACAGCCCAGCCAGCAACAATGCAGCTGCTTTAGAACGTTACGACAACCTGAGCTCACATACCAGAGCGGGTTACACACTACGAGCCAGTGCTAAATAGTTAGCATTGTACAGCTTGTGTGTGGGAGATAAACATGCTGCTTGGGTTTGTGATTGATTTATCAGCTCAGTTAAGTGCTGTTTATCGAGTGTGGTGAAGCGGAGTGCAGCACTATCAAAACCAAAACTAGCTGAAACACGGTTCATTATTTATACACTAGCGCAGCGTTTCCATAGTCTGTGGAAAACCTCAGAGAGATGTGATGTAGACTACAACACGAGAAGCAATGTGAGGTCGCAATGCTCTGGTTTCGCTTACCGATTTCCAGGCCCACACGGAATCTGTGACTGCAATCCGCTGCAGATTTCCACTGAGTTGGAATGGCTGTCATTAGTAAAATGCTACAGAATTCCTAACCTTTTCAACAGAGTAACTGCTCAAATGTTTACATTCCTTTTCAGAATGGGCAAAATGTTAATTATGAGGGATCATACAAAATGCAAGTTATTGTTTATTTAGTACTGACCTGAATAAGGTATTTTACATAAAAAATGTTTGCATGTAGTCCACAAGAGAAAATAATAGTTGAATTTATAAAAATTACCCTGTTCAAAAGTTTACATTTCCTTGATCCTTAATACTGTGTCATTACCTGGATGATCCACAGCTGTGTTTTTGTTTGTTTAGCGATAGTTGTTCATGAGTTCTAAACAGTTAAAATCTTTCAGGTCCCACAAATTCTTTGGTTTTTCAGTATTTTGTGTATTTGAGATCCATCTTTTCACACTGACTCGCATGCAACTATTACAGAAGGTTCAAATGCTCACAGAAAGAAAAAAACATGCATTACGAGCCGGGAAGTGAAAACATTTTGAATTTGAAATGTAAATTTAACTTATTTTGTCTTCTGGGAAACATATAACTATCTTTTGTAGTCTCTGAAGGGCAGTACTAAATAAAAAAATATGATATTTAGGCAAAATAAGAAAAATGCACTCATCTTCATCCTGTTCAAAACTTTTCACCCCCTGGAGCATCAGTGAGCATGAAAAGATGGATCTCAAAATCACAGTCACTGTTGGAAAAGGGTTCAAATACACAAAAATGCTGGAAAACCAAAGAATTTGTGGGACCTAAAGAATTTTTCTGAAGAACAGCAGACAGTCAGGACAAACAAGAGATTCGTGAAAAAATATCACTAAACAAAAACACATAGCTGTGGATTATTCAGGTAAAAACACAGTATTAAGAATCAAGTGTATGTAAACTTTTAAAATGGGGTAATTTTTTAAAATTCAACTATTATTTTCTCTTGTGGACTCTATGTAAACATCTTTTTTTGTAAACTATCTTATTCAGGTCAGTACTAAATAAACAATAACATGCATTTTGTATGATCCCTCTTATTTTGGTAAAATAATGAACATTTTGCAGATTCTGAAAGGGGATTGTAAACTTTTGACCTCAACTATAGCTTCAATTTTTATATTTTCAGAATAGTTTAGCTTTTAATAATTTTGATTGCAATTTTCAGCTTTTTTCATATTTCCATTTAGCATTTTTATTTCAGTTTTGGTTTTAGTAATCATAGTACTTTGACTTATTTCAGTTAAGTTGCCAAAATGAACCATTTTATGTTGAATAAAGTTGCTATTTTTGTTTTCTTTGTACACTAAAAGTTGTAGCTTCATAAAATTTCAGTTAAATCACTGATGTCACATGGACTATTTTAACAATGTCCTGTTTCTGGGCCTTGAACATGGTAGTTCCATTGCTGTCAATGCAGGGTCAGAAAGTTCTCGGATTTCATCAAAAATATCTTAATTTGTGTTCTAAAGATGAACAAAGGTCTTATGGGTTTGGAACAACATGAGGATGAGTAATTAAAGACAGAATTATTATTTTTGGGTGAACTCTCCCTTTAAACCTCTATGATCAACGGCACAAAATAGACAAAGCTCAAAAGAAGGAATAAAGAAGCAAACTAACGGAGCGTGAACATCAGCATGTCGTTGCACTCGTCTGCGCTGCAGGAGCAGATGTGGATGGGGCCTCTGTTTGACATCCTCTTTTTCATTTCACATTTTGTGTTGTTGTAGTTCTCCAACATGATGCCGTAGAGGGGCTCGTAGGGTTTGTGGCACAACGTCTCGATCGTGTTGTTGTCATCATTATTCCTCCTGAAGTCATCGAGAGGACACAAATACAAACACGTACACTGTGATTACAGGGATTATGATATCAAATGACAGATCTTTTGTCAATACAAAATACAGTTCTTATTATACATTCTCAGTTGACTTTGACAATAAAAAATAAACTGCATGTCTCTTGTTGCTATATCAGTAAACATAATAAGCACTTAGATACAGCAATGACTTGTTGCTATATTTAACTGCACTGTTTCCACAATTGAAGACAACATGAAATGACATGCACAGCACATTTAACCACAACATCACATATTTCAAAGCAAAACAGGACACGTTATTTATTGGTATTTAATTGGATAATGAAGTATTAGACCTTTGAATAATATTATTTTTCCCCTCACCATTTGGCCTTGGTTATGTAAGCAGAAAAGAAGCTTTTTTTTGTTCTTTAGAACAATATGTACCGAGACTGAGCATATTTATTGAGGGGCAATTTTAATTCCGTGTCATTTTTTGAAAATATGAGAACGATACTGCAAGCTGTGAACATGATTCATTGGTGATTTTGAATGTTGTGCAAAGCAGATGTTTTACACATGCATACAACAGATGTTTCACACTTCATAAAAAAGTTGTGGAGAAATATGACTTAAACAGTGACGTACCAGATAGCCACACAGATTTCATCCACATTAGCACAGATGGATGTGATGGTGCAGTTGCTTTCACAGGTGCCGGTGCCTTTACAGTCGGATGCCTCTACGTCACAGAACTTACACAGTTGAGGAAGCCGAATTGGATTCATCCCAGGAAACATCCCATCTATGATAAAACAAAAACAAGGTCACCTATTAAAACAATTTACTCTTTTATTAAACATTTCTGGCCTTGGCTAGTGTCCTAAGGGACCATAAAAGAGTGCAAGATGAAATGCTGGCTGCTTGTGTTATCAGATATACATGCTGCTTGCTCTTTTATCTGCTTTTCAATGCTCTGTTTGGACGTGCTTTCGTCTCCAGCTCCCTTGTCAGGTTCCTGAGACTCTGACCTAAATGCACTGATGCGATCAAGCAAACACCAGCACAGAGAGACCAAACGACGTCAAACTCCTGTCTCTAAAAGCACAGACTGACATCAAGACCTCAGATCAGTGGAAAAGCTATACTAACGCCACTGGTTTAGTCTGTAAATCTAGTGACGCAAAATGTGAGTTCAAGAACACACAAGGGGTTACGAGTTTGGTGTTGCATGAGTCATTTCTACGTGTGTATGGTTTTTCAATTTCAGCGAGTCTGTATTTGGCCAATCCATAAGAAGTCGTTAAACCGTATTACGTAATTTGTTATATTAGCTGCTCTTTGGAGTAGCACACACCTCCTAGACTTTCCTGTGATAAAAGGCCACCTTGGCTCTCCGGGACTGAAAGGGGCACCGGTCATTCAAACACACTGAAAGACTGAGAAGTCAACCCATACAACAAAGCCCAAATGATATTTAAACACATTAATCATACAGCAGACTCATTAGAATTACACAGCACTGTTCTAATGCTCCAAGTCAAAGATTAAACTAAAACTATAAAAAATGTTTTTGTTTAAGGATTAGTTCACTTCCAGAATGAAAATTTCCTGATAATATACTCACCTCCATGGCATACAAGATGTTAATGTTTATCTTTCTTCAGTTGAAAAGAAATGAAGGTTTTTGAGGAACACATTCCAGGATATAGTGGACTTTAATGGGAACCAATGAGTTAAAGGTCCAAAATTCAGTTTCAACGTGTCTCCGAAAGGCTCTACACCATCCTAGCTGAGGAATAAAGGTCTTATCTAGTGAAACGATCAATCATTTTCTGAATAAATAAAAAAAAATGATCTACTTTTTAACCACAAATTTTAACCTACATGATGTAGGCAGAAGTACTGACCCAGTGTTTACAAAGTGAACGTGCGAAGAAAGTCAAACGGTCTTTACAAAAACTGTTAAAGAAGAAAATGAGATGGAGTGACCTTTCCAACATGACTATGCACTGCGTACTGAAATTTTAAAAACGGCCATTTCCCGCTCACATTTAAGTGCTGTTGAGCCAATTTTTAAACATCGCTGATTGGCCATAGTGTTCAAGTGCTCAACAGATATGACTGTGATTGGCTACAATGATCAGAGCTTCATGCTCCATGCAAAATCGTTTCAACAGCCCTCAAATGTAAGCGGGAAATGGACGTTTTAAAAATGTCAGTACCGAACTACAACGCTACATAGAAGAGCATCGCAGATATAGTGCAAGACAAGCATTTGTGGTTTAAAAGTATACAAATTTAGATTTTTTTTTTTTTATAAAATGACCAAAGGTTTCACTAGATAAGAGCCTTGTTCCTCAGCTAGGATCATGTAGAGTCCTTTGAAGCTGAATTGAAACTGCAATTTGGACCTTCAACCCCTTGATCCTCATTGAAGTCCACTAAATCGATCAAAATTTTGGAATGCTTTCCTCAAATACCTTAATTTCTTTTTGACTGAAAAACATCTTGGGCAACATTGGGGTATGTATATTATCAATACATTTTTAATCTGGAAGTGAACTAATCCTTACAATTAAATCAGTAATAATTACATTTAGCCTGATAATTATCAGTATAATGTAATATTATTGCATCTGTAGTTTAAATTGCTGAAAAGCATCCAACTGAGATGTGAACTCCACTTTTTGCTCTCCCATTGAAAAATGTTTAAACAAAGTGTGACTCATCACCAACTTTCACTGAAAATTAATGGCGTATAGCCACTTACAAATCACTGTCAGTGTGAACGCCTCTTGAGATTGAAACCAGAGTCACTTCAAATTCAGTCCAGCAGCACTAATCCCTCACATTCAGGGCTCAATGACAAGAATCATTTCTGATACAGAGAAGGCAGTGCCAGAACAAGGCAGATAGACAATCACAAGACCTCCGACCCCCATTTTCCCTTCACTCAGCTTTCGCTCCTCAATCTGTCTTCACCAGTCTTCTGGAAAGGACGGAACAGGTGACCCGACCAAGGAAGGAAACACAGATAGGGCGGATGTGTGGCTTTCCTACCACAGACAGAATAACAACTAAGACACTTCTACGGAAGAAACATCCACCTTTGCAAATATTCAGCATTGGTTAAAGGTCATCAGAGTTTTGTGGCATAATAGGTTTGTTTTGACTGCATACTGCAAATTAAAACTACAAATATGATACCATCTTGTCTTAAGATCGATCCACTGTTATTTTTTAGCTCTGTGTTTTGAGCTGGGCAGATGAGCAAGACTATGTGCCCTTTTAGTCCAGGTTCACTGGAGCGAGCCAAGAGGGGATTGTGTCGGCCACGGGGATAAGAAGACAAATATGGGCAAATCAGATGCAGCCATTTTAAGGTTATGCGACCCCTCTTCTCATCCCGAGATAGCTATTTTTGAGTTCTCAGCACAGAGGCCCAGAGAGCCTTCGGTAAACATAAGCACGGATTCACAACCTTCATCCACTAGCCTGGGTCTCACATGGCTTCAAGAGCCTACAAAGGAGCTTTTTACTCCGTAAGCAAGCACTGCTTACTGACTCTTTATCTACTGCCCGGCCTGACTGGATAACATACTGCAGAGCCATTACCTCACACTATTTCCTTTGGATAGTATTCATAACATAGCCGAAATTATTAAATTTGAACCTGAAGGATATGGTTTTTAACTTAAAATATGCGATTCTTATCCAGAAGGCCAAAAGGAAATTACTTACACCAGTTTGGCGCATAGATCTTTGTTCTAACATCATTTATGGTTTGAACACTACGATAAGCAGCGTACAGCCCCAGATAAGCAGAAAGGGTTCTGGCGGTCCATTTGGAACCCAAAAGGGTGTCTAGAGAGACAGTGGTCAACTTCATTTTAATGCACAGATATTGCAAAATGAAATTCCAGGACTTTCAAGGACTTTTCAAGCAATACTTTTTGGATTTTCAAGGACTTCAATCAGAGATCTAACTTATCAAACAATGTCTTTTCTTTCAAATTAGAAAAAAGAAAAATAGATAAATAAAAATGGCAAAAATAAAGTGAAGCACATGCCAAGTATTACTACTAAAGTATTACAAAGTAGTAGATCCACAGATAATTTCTTTAAGGAATTTGTATTTGTGAATACGTTTTCTTATCTTTTTTGTTTTGTTTTTATAACTATACTGCCTTGAAGGTTCAATGTTTTCTACAGTTTAAGAAAAAAAAATCTGAAAAAAGTTGATTCTGAAGCAAATAATTCACAATACATGCCCTGAAGTCCCAAACTGAATCTAATGATTCACAATCAGCACCCCGAAGTTCAGATCTAAATCAAATGATTGGATCTAAAGTCCCGTTTTGAATAATGATTCGTGAACCATCATTTCAGATCAGGACTCGGAGCATGGAGTGCAAATCATTTGACTTAGTTCGAAACTTTGCGTATTGAGAATCATTTGATGTAGATCGGGAATTCAAATCACATATTATTAATCATTCAATTAATAATTGTTCCGATCTAAAGCAAAAGATTCACAAACCCGCTCCGAAGTTCCAAACTAGATCAAATGATTCCCAGTCCAGGCTCTGAAGTCCAGATCTGAATAATGATTTGTGAACCATCATTTCAGATCAGGACTCGGAGAGTGGAGTGCAAAATATTTGACTTAGATCGAAACTTTTCTCATTGTTAATCATTTGATTTAGATCGGGACATATTTGCACGGTTTTGTGATCATGTGATTTAAATCATTCAATTCGCGAAAAGATTCTCGAAATCTAAATGAAATCTCGATTCTGACCTAAATGAAATTATTCACAATACGTACTTCGAAGTCCCGGATGGAATCAAATTATTTGTGATCTGCGCTCCAAAGTTCTGATCTAAAGCAAAAGACTTGCGAACCCACTCTAAAGTTCTGATCTAAATCAAATGATTCATCATCCACTCTCTGCAGTCCCGATCTGAATAATGATTCGTGAACCATATTTTCAGATTAGGACTTGGAGCGTGAAGCGCAAATCATTTGACTTAGATCAGAACTTCGCGCACCGTGAATCATTTTATTTGAATCATTCAAATTGCGAAATGAATTGCGAAACCGTTCTGATCCAAATAAATAACTATTTGCTCCAAAGTCCCATTATGAATCAAATGAGTTGCGATAAGCAAAGTTCTGATCTAAAGCAAATTATTTGCTATCTGATTGGAGTGCTTCAAAACAGTGAATCATTTTGTGACGCAATGGTTTAACTGATTCAGAGTTTCGAAAATTTTGAAAAGATACATGCTTACTGAAATTAAACACTTATTTCATACATACACTGCCCAAATTCAAGTACTTTAAGCACCTTGTACAAACCCTGCAATCTGTATACATTAATTGCACTTTAAAACTTTCCCTTTTAAACTTGACAGTAACACAAGAACAACAAAAAGTGCAAGTTTAAGTGCATGATGCAAGACAGGATGAGCTCAAAATTACCAATATGGGCAGATGAGAAATAATAGTAACATTCTCAGTAAAGATGCCAACAGGAAGGCAAGTGTCATACCTGCTTACAGGGGCGTTTTGATGCTATTTGTAATGCCTAAAACAACCAGGGCAAAGCTTTTGCACGTGGCTCAAGCACAGCACACACAGCCCTAGTGTGTTTCAGCAGCGAAGTGTACAGAGCTACATGCAGCCAAGCAAGGCTGGAAACAGGAAGTGGCAAAGATGTAGCTGGACATCTGGAAAATATGATTTCTGTAAGAAATATCTATGTTGCTCCACCAAACACAGCGCTGTGCGACAAACACATCCTGCTGTATAATCACAGGCGTGAGGTGGGGAGGAGTTCAGTGAGTGTAATTAGTGTCTAAAGTAACCTGTAATCACAGAGGCTGAAATTAATGACAGGACAGAGAGAGATAAACAATTTATACCAATGGGAGGAAGGATGCGGGGCTGGTTGAAATGGAAAAATGTCCTGCGCACACTGTCAAACACTTCCACTACAACCCAAAAGACAAACTCTTAATGTTTTTCAGCTGTCAGCTCATAAGGGCGTTCCCTTGTGCGCACACACACATAACACCAAAACAAGCTGATGCATTAACATGTTGAAATGTCATGCACTCCCTTGTCTTTCAAAAGCTTAATGAAAGTTGCTATGACTAAAGTGCATAAAAGGTACTGTTGTGTGGAAGTACTTGCACGGTTTCATACACCATAATAAGGACTTGTATCATGGTACATCTGGACTTTTTCTGAACATTCATGCCCTTTTTGTGCATTCCTTCAACTGCTATCATCAAGGTCATCTTGAAGTAGTTTGTGATGATGACACAAAAACGACATCTGACATCATGCTAAAGCAATGCCAATATAATAATAGAATGTGTAGGCTAATCATTCAGCATCATGGTTTATATCAAAGCACCACAAAGTAAAACCCATCTAAAACTATCACTTTATAAGGTGCATAACTTATACTGTACTTTGCATGGTTCTATACATATACAAAACTAATGAAACAGTCACAAAGATAACGGTTTTACAAACATAATGACACCGCCAGTCACTCATATCAATAACACAGACGTTCAAAGTTTAGTCAGCACAGGACAGGACAATAAAACTGCATTTTATGCGACTTATGTCATTTTTTAACACCTGAGCAAATATACGTTGCTTCTTACGCTCTTACGTAACTCCTGAAAACTGCACAGGAAAAAATAACGCTGAAATTGGCGTTCACTGAATGCGTTCACCTGTTGCATGGCTTTAAAAGTAAGCAGTCCAGAAACAAACGCTCCACTATGAGTACACAAGCCACAGTAGATGATAAATACAAGTCTCCAGCATAAAAACACATTTACTCGTTTATATACCTGCCAACTTGAGGAGAGCGCCAGAGGTGTCAGGACATTAACGTTAACTTACCGACTCCGCTCCGATCCATGACAACTGAAGAAACCAAAAAAGTTCCCCAACAAAGCAGAGAAAGCAAATATTGCTCCATTAGAAACGTCGTCCTGTCCGTATCCGTCGCATTAATGTGAACGTGACCAAACTGGTGTTGTTTGACCAGAAAGCGCAGTGATTTTAGCGTCTGTTCCTGAGTAAAAGAGAGCGTCTCATGCTGCTCAAGTCAACAGTCACTGTGAGGGAATCTGTGGGCTTGAGTCGCTTACTTCTGCTCGCCTAGTGAAACAGGAAATCTTTCAGAAAGGGCAGGACTTTCCTCCGTCTCCCTCCCTCTCAACGCAGTCTTTACTCCAGCCTGTAATTATACATGTGCCTTCACTTCTAATTTTATTGTGTAGGACTTTAAATAATACGTTGACGGTATTATCGTGGGATTCGTGTCGTTTAAAGAAGACGGACGCCTTCATCGCGACGCTCTCACTTGTCTGATGTGGTTCCTTTATGGTAATTTTGAGGTGAAAATATGAGAGTATGTCTATAGTGCTCACGAGTGTGTTTCATGTGCTCTTGTTTTTACGTATTTAACGATATTAGGCTATTTAAATGTTTAATAGCTAATATAATAGCTCATTCTATGAACTGGTCCAAAGTCAGAGTTGAAATTAATTGTATGTATGCAAATTGTACACATTTTTAGTAACTGTGCAGTTAATTCTTATTGTTTTTTCAGAAAGTTTTGGAATATTTGTCCTCTTTCCAAATTTGTTACTACCAAAACAGATTAATAATAATTTATTTAGAAGGGTTATATTGACCTATTAGGATTACGTTGTAAATATTTATATATATATATATATTTTTAGGTAAATTAATATCAATTACATTTTTAACACTATTTCAAATGTAATTTATGAGATTTGTTGCGTTTTGAAGCCAATTTGTCTTTGTAAAAGGCAAAATCAGTTGATCCTACTGATTACAAAGTTAAGGAGTCATTAATTTGAAAATACACTGAACTAAAAACTACCATAACATCTTGATAATTCAGTTCACTTTATTTTTTACAAAACATCCCATGTTTAGGTAGCAGCAGTAGTGGTTTGGTAGCAACCACATCACATTACAGAATTTTAACGTCTATACTAAAACATACTAAAATGCTAAAAAAAAAAAACCTGCATAACTGTACTAAAATTGTGTTTATTTATTAGTTAAAATCAGTCTTAGCCAATGGACTAAAACATACACTGTTTCATAGTGGAAATGAAACGGGACACATTTTTTTCCACCAAGTTTCATAATTTACAAAGAAATTATAAAATATATATATTTTTTTGAACTTTTTAAAATAATCAAAAAGATCTTTACGAACAACGACGTGAAAAAAATACAAACATAATTTCTATATCATTTTAATTTGTTAAAATTTAGGGGTTATGGTTTAGGACAGCCATCTCCCAATAGACAGTACCCAATAAATTATGATTGTATATATATTAAGCTTACTGATATTTAATATTATTGTGGGTTTCAATAGATAGTAAAAGGATTTTAGTAAACATCTAAGATTTGAATACTTAAATGCTTTTTGAATGTGTTTTTTGGTTGTGGGACTGAGGTTTGCACCAATTCTGTAGAATGACCCATGTATTAAATTAATCAATACATCCTTTTTCTCTGAGAGACATAGACTTAAGTCTATATCTTCATTTAGCTACAAACTTTAATATACTTGTCTATTTTATTAATATTTGTTTACCTTTGTCTCATTTTATCTCCCTAAATGCCTTCACAAATATGAGATCTCTTTAAACAGTCACATAAAAATAGGGTTAACCACTGATCTCTATTATAAATCAGTGGGGTTAACCTGTAGCAATCATAATTTGCTGAAAGTACAACAGGGAGGTCCTGACATGTATATGGTATTTCTATGGCATGACTTCATTTGGACATGCATGCACATGTGTTTGTGTGCCCCCAGTGTCTTTCCCTCCACAAGAAACAGTTGCTCCCCTGTAATCATTATACCATACCACTTGTTACAGTGGACAACCTAAGTGATCATTAGCTATGTCAGGCATCAAGTTTAAACCCTACCAAGTTAGACTACAGCTGTCCCTGACTGTGATTTAGGCCTACATAAGCTGTCTCTTGCTTGATTACCACAGTGATTCTTTTGCTTTTTTAATGATTTTCTTTTCCAGAGAAGGACAGAACAATGTGGTGTCTCAGTATTTAAGTTCACAGACACAGGTCTGAGCATGCACAAACGTGCACAGCCTACCACAGCAGATACATACAGAGATAGAGAGTAAAAGAGGTCCACTTAAAATAAAAAACAATACAGCAAGCATGCATGATGCTGTCACAGGGGTTTCACAGCAACATAGCGCAGCATGCAGAACTTACAGTTGGGGCTGCCAAGATCTGAAAATGATTGAGTATTGTTGATGTTTGATCATAAAATCTTTCTCTGGATTTATATAACCACACTACAAGCACAGCCAGCGCTCTACAACAAGTTTATCCTCTTACTTTATCCTCTCTGCCGATGTCATCACACTTCTTTTACTCATCAGTAATGTTACTGCTTTATCTACGCACATACATATAGTGTTTTGAAACAACAAAAAAATTATAAATCATTAAAGAAATGATTCAGCCAAAATGAAAATTTGCTGAAAATGTACTCACCCCCAGGCCAGGCTATCCAAAATGTAGATGAGTAAGTTTCTTCATTAGAACAGATTTGGAGAAATTTAGCATTACATTTCTTGCTCACCAATGTATCCTATGGAGTAAATGGGTGCCGTCAATATGAGAGTTCAAACAGCTGATGAAAACATCACAATAATCCACAAGTAATCCACACAACTCCAGTCCATTGTTTAATGTCTTAAGAAGTGAAATCTGCATGTTTGTAATAAATCCATCAAGACGTATTTAACTTTAAAGTGTTGCTGCCAGCAAAAATACGAGTCTGCTAAAATATTGCTCTCTCTAGTGAAAAAGGTGGGCATGTTTGGCTATATTACGAAATTTCAACTCTATGCAAATGAGCATAACTGCAAATACTGCATACAACATTTTGTCAGAAATCATTTAAATATGCATTGATAATTGTTCTTCATGAATCTTTCTCCTCAAGATTCTTCATTTGTATCATCTATAAATCTGATCCCTTGTCAAATTAGTATTAATAAATTAGAAAGTCTTATTTTTAATGCCAATAAATCCTTTTTGTGACCAGATTGCAAAAGGTTCAACCAGTTGCTTAGCCTGTTCGGTTAAGAAAATATACAATTTTCAATGCTGATGCACATGTGAAAGATGAATCACATCTCTCAGAGGTCGAACATCTTCTTGGAAAGAGCATAGGGACTTATGAAATCACTGGCAAGTTTGTTGGAGATCATGTTGCTCAAGTGCTCCTTTCAAAAGGCAGATGAGGATGCCTGAGGCCAAAAAAAAAAAAAAAAAAACACGAGATGAAGAAAGTGAAAGAAATTCACTTGCACAAGGGGAAATAAATATGGAGATTAAAACAAACAGACCTGGGGTGCTTAGAATTAGAAAAAAAAAGTATCATTTTAACCTTAAAATGTTTACACCTAAATCAAATACACACCTAAAAGAAATAAATGAAAAATATTGCAGTATTTATTATAATTGACTTAACTGTACATATAATTATTATTATGTCTATCACTCCCATGAAACGATTACAGCAATTAGCACATGACAATCTCATGAATGTACAACAGACAAAATCAAGCACCACCTTTTTCTTGTTCAAGAAGGTGCTCCACTAGAATATTTGTATCAACAGGGAAGAAAATTCAGTCGCAATTTCTGCTGAATGCTGACTTTAAAAGGTTAAAGCTAGAAGGGATACAGCTATAGCCATCAATATTGCATCACTTTTGGCATACTGAACAACAATAATTACATTTGCATGATTGTAAGGCATATGTTAAGGGCAACCTAAAAGGTAGCAAATTAAATTTTTGCCCTGATTTGCAGTCTGGATGAATCTATGCTAGTTGTCGAAAGTGAGAGCCAGTTTGCAGATTTTGGGCAGTTGTGTTGTGTTGTGTTGAGATCGACTTGTTGTCTTGTAGTGTGTGATCATCAGTCGTTTGGCATATGATAGCCTACCTAATTTTATTCTGTACCCATTTGCAAAGTCAATAAGTGTATTCCTAGTGTTTTTAAATCAGTTCAGATTTTAAAGCGTTAAAGTTCCAGCCTTAAACGACATCTGTTTGAAATCAAATTAAGCGAATTTAATGTCTTACAAAATTTTAGCATGAAAACACTAGTGTGGACGGACAGCTTTTTAAAATGAAAATGCACAGTAGAGGTCAGAAGAATCTGCAAAATGTTCATTATTTTACCAAAATAAGAGGAATCATACAAAATGCATGTTGTTTTTTATTTACTACTGACCTGAATAAGATATTTCACATTTACATATAATCCACATAAGAAAATTTATGAATTTGTGATACTTTTTTTGTCCTAAACAGAAAATCCTTTGGGTCCCACAAATTTTTTCAGCGTTTTTGTGTATTTGAACCCTTTCCAACAATGACTGTATGATTTTGAGATTCATCTTTTCACACTGAGGACAACTGAGGGACTCATATACAACTATTACAGAAGGTTCAAATGCTCACTGATGCAAGGAAACATGATGCATTTAGAGCCGGGGGCTGACAACTTATTAAATATTGAAGGTCAGAATAAAGTTAACTTATTTTGTCTTCTGGGAAACATGTATCTAGCTTCTGAAGGGCAGTACTAAATTAAAAAAAATATGACATTTAGGCAAAATAAGAAAAATCATCCTTATTCAGTTCAAAAGTTTACACTCCTGACTCCTAATGCATCGTTTTCTTAGGGAGCATCAGTGAGTGTTTGAACCATCTGTAATAGTTGCATATCCCTCATAGTTGAGTCCTTCAATCGCCTCAGTGTGAAAAGATGGATCTCAAAAGTTAAAATCATACAGTCATTGTTGGAAAGGGTTCAAATACACAAAAATGCTGAAAAACCAAAGAATTTGTGGGACCCAAAGGATTTTTCTGTTCAGGACAAACAAGAAACTCATGAACAACTATCACTAAACAAAAAACACAACTGTGGATCATTCAGGTAACAACACAGTATTAAGAATCAACTATATGTAAACCTTTAAACAGGGTAATTTTTATAAATTCAACTATTATTTTCTCATGTGGACTATATTTTAGGGCTGCAACGATTAATCGAACGATGTTGTGAGGCGCGTTTAGTCAATGAAGCCGGTACTTTGATTAGTAGTAAATCTCCATCACGTGCGTTCAGCTGGAGCGGCAATTCAAACACCCCGCCGTAAATCACTGACAAGCCACGCCAAATCGCGCTCAAAATCGAATTCGATTTTCAGCGCGATTTGGCGTGGCTTGTCAGTGATTTAAGGCTGTGTGTATTAACTGCCGCTCCAGCTGAACGCACGTGATGGGGATTTACTACTAATCAAAGTACCGGCTTCATTGACTAAACGCGCCTCACAACATCGTTCGATTAATCGTTGCAGCCCTACTATATTTAAACATCTTTTATGTGAAATATATTTTTCAGGTCAGTACTTAATACTTATTTTGGTAAACAAATGAACATTTTGCAGATTATGCAAGGTGTATGTAAACTTTTGACCTCAACTGTATCTGGATTAATGTTGATGTATTCTAAGAAAAATAATAAAACAAGTAGCAGGTGAGAGCACACTTTATACACCTGTCCTGTTGGCATCATCTATCACTCTGGCAGTAATCTAACATTTCAGAGTTGACAGGTGTGTGGTCAGATCCGCTCCTCAGAAACACCTGAAACATCTGTTCTGACATCCACCGGCTCCACCGCAGGCCTGAAGCCATAAACGTACACAAAACTTTACTGCGGTTAGATTCATCTGTTATATCAAAGAGCTTAAGTGTGTCTTGACGGCTCTATTCTGAGTGCACAAAGGCTCGGGAGAGGAGAGGAGTTGGGTTTCTGTTGGCATGCTTGCTATGACAGGCGTGCCACGTGTATTTCTGCTCTCCTGTCACCTGAAGCCATTGCTGTGGAAACCAGGGGAGATGCCAGAGATGGAACAAGAGGGCCAGTGCAGTAAACTGAGGGAGTGTTTTTATGGCTGAGATATTCATAATGAGGTGGGTAAAGGTCATCTGAAGAGAAGTAGGCTGCTAAACTCACCACAGCTTTATGTGGAGCTCAATATGAGTCAGATCTTTACTATTCTACCCTATACAAAGTTTACTGTGGTTGCCAGTGTGTTTTAGATGCATGTCATGACCTAGATTTTACAGTACACATCAAGCAGGCGCTTAACATTGTGCTAAAATTGTTTAGCAGACAAAAGTAAACAAAATGACTTTATAATCAAACACTGAACATAAAACATGATGCAATATAGGGCTGGGCGATTAATCGAAAAATAATCGAAATCGACATTCAGAACCTATAATCGATCAAATGTTTCCAGGTCGATTATTTCGATTACTTTCCCTTTAAAAACAGTACCGCGTGTGGAGTCACGTGACCCCGCTCCGTTACATTACGTTATTCCGCCAACATGTCCATGGAGAGCTTAAACATTTTACAGGATATACAAGAGTAATTTTGTTTAGAAGACAGTGCTTATTTTCTACTTTGAAAGTGCATTTTCGGTTTTCGGCCGAAAGACTTTTATCACCGAAACAACACGGCCGAAACAGTATGTTGACACAAACAGAAACCGCAGCCTGCACGTGCTTGTCTGAAGCAACACGTCTGCGGTGTGGACGTATGGAAAGACCCACGGATAGCGATTTGCAAAACTTGTTTTGCCGAAATTTCCAGAGGGGTTGTGTCTGCAGTCGTGCGTGCAGTGATAAGAGCAGAGATCGAGACAAGATGTAGCTTTCAGTGAGTGAAAAACATTAGCTTTACGTTGGTGTTACGTCACAATATTTTAAAGATATGTCTTTTCATACTGTATTTTTATTAATATTTATGTTTTAAACCATGGAGGTGAGCCAATGGATATCACACAAGCAACGTGAAAACTGCGCAATGTTAAAATGAAAGTGAAAACTGATTTTCAGCATCTGACGTGCATTCTCTCTGAGACAATGAGAGACGATTATACTTCATATGCTGATGTTAATTTAGTCCCCTAAGATTTTCCTTGTGCCCTGAATATGGTGGGAAACGTATAAAAAGAAACGTATATTGTGCAAGCTTGTTTCAGAAAATCGGTTCTTGAAATAAAGCTCTTAATTTTAATTGAAAACTGCAGTGTTATTAGGGGTTAAGAAAGTATTAATTATGATTTCATGTGTTAAATGTGGGGACTGAAAGACAAGAAGAAATTATGAAACTTCAAAAGGCTATCCATTGAATAAATCTGAGCGCTGCACGTTTCAGTCATTTGTTGCGCTGCTTTGTATACCAGTCTGACAGCGCCTCCTGCTGGAAGAGAAACGCGTAGACTTGTAAATGTGAATTTTTTTACAGTCTATGATGTGATGGATCCAGAAGATAATGTTATAAAAATGTAAACGATTAAACAATTTAAACAAAGGCAGTAAAATATATGTATATGTCAAGTAATAAAATACTTGATTGATAATAATTGTTTAAATTAATATAATTGATTTATTCTTTGAAACTTTAATATAAATGTATGCAATTGCAATGCCTTGATTCTAGTAAGATTAATACACAGTCATAGCCATAAATGCAATGGTACTAATAATTGGCATAATTCTTTCGGGGTTTCGGTTTTCGGCCTTGGTTTCCTCTTTTTCGGTTTTGGCCAAGAAT
Source organism: Garra rufa (assembly GCF_049309525.1). Taxonomy (NCBI): domain Eukaryota; kingdom Metazoa; phylum Chordata; class Actinopteri; order Cypriniformes; family Cyprinidae; genus Garra; species Garra rufa. Next base: position 13,964,034 of record NC_133369.1, on the reverse strand, counting down.
TTTCATTTCGGTGCATCACTACTTGTCAGTGAACTATGAGGGCAAAAAAATAAATATTATATAAATATAATTAAATATAATTTTATTAATAAATAAAATAATCGTTCATTAATCGTAATCGAGTTAAAATGTTCAACTAATCGAGATTTTGATTTTAGGCCAAATCGCCCAGCCCTAATGCAATATATTTTAAACAATGTGTGTCCAATCAAAATACCAAAGAATTTGTCTGGATGCACAACATAGGATGTCAACAACAACAAAAAATGTTTTGAACCTTTTAAGTTCATTTATTTATATAATAGACGCATGACCTATTTTGGGGCAGAAGAATTATAGCTCTTCATGTTGGAAGTTTCCTGTACAAAGTTCATCTGACAGATTTATTCTTTAAAACTCAACATTTCCGGTGTTAGTGATGCAGTATCCCACAATCCCAGAATACAATGCAACAAGCTCAGTGGAAAAAAGCATCCAAGCTGACAGATGGAGGCAAGAATAGTACCTTTTGGCTTCATATTTCATTTCATTAAATGTTAAATAGTATTATAGTCATTAGGTATTAGAAAACAAACAAAAATGTCTCTAAAAGAGCACAAAAAAGAAAAGAAAAGAAAAACTAAATGTGACCCTGGACCACAAAACCAGTCATAAGAATCAATTTTTTTTAAATTGAGATTCATACATCATCTGAAAGCTGAATAAATAAGCTTTCCATTGATGTATGGTTTGTTAAGATAGGGCAACTATTTGAAAATCTGGAATCTGAGGGTGCAAAAAAAATTCAATATTGAGAAAATCACCTTTAAAGTTGTCCAAATGAAGTTCTTAGCAATGCATATTACTAATCAAAAATTAAGATTTAATATATTTACGGTAGGAAAATTACAAAATATCTTCATGGAACATGATCTTTACTTAATAACAATGATTTTTGGCATAAAAAAAAATCGATAATTTTAACAAATATATCCAAATTAAGACTGGTTTTGAGGTTCATGGTTATTAATGAGGAGGGAAAATGAGGTGTGGTTACAGTTATAGACAAATCATATGGATGTTCATCTGACAGATTTATTCTTGGATGATTTATTATACATATGTGACACATAACACCACTTGTTTCCTTTAAAAAAAAAAAAAACCCTGACCTTCAAAAAGACTATAATGATATTAGATATACAGTAGTCAACATTTGAAGTGGATCAAAAAAGTTAATCAAAGGTGTCCTAAGACAAGAACAGGTAGTATTTTGGTTTTAGGACAACTTTTATCAAAGGTTGTGATCTTCAAATGTTAACTAGTGTATATATTTTATATACCATAGTACTGAATATTTACCAAATTCATGAACTAAGAAATTTTCATGTTGTTGTGTCCAGAAACTATTATAATTGCATGATAATTCTGACTTTTTTGTGCACTTTAGTGCTGGGTATTGACACACATTTCACGTTTCGATTCCGATTCTGATTTTAATCAATTCAATATTGATTTTTTTGGATATTTATCAGGTACAGTACATGGAAAAAAATCTCTCACCTAATGTTGTAAAATATATTTGAGAGTCAGCTGGTACTACATTATGATTTTGGGGGATAAAATTAACTGATTTGTACACAAACGCTTAAATTAGATTAAATAAAGTTCTTATAATAATGAAGTTATAATACTAACTTTATAATGACATAATTATATTTCCACTCCAATTCTTTTTTTGAAATATAAGCATTTGGTGGCTGCAATAAAAATGATAATCAATACACTACCAGTCATAAGTTTTTGAACAGTAAGATTTTGTTTTCAAAGTCTCTTCTGCCCCCCAAGCCTGCATTTATTTGATTCAAAGTACAGCAAAACAGTAAAATTTAGAAATATTTTTACTATTTAACATTTTTTTGGTTGAATATATTTTAAAACGTAATATATTCCTGTGATTTCAAAGCTGAATCTTTACTTCAGTCATGATCCTTCAGAAATGATCAGTTCATGCTGCCGCTTCTCTTGAACTGAGGCGCTATATCTGTCACTCCATGTTAAAGGATTAGTTTACTTTCAGAACTAAAATTTACTAATAATTTACTCACCCCCTTGTCATCCAAGATGCTCATGTCTTTCTTTCTTTTCAGTCGTAAAGAAATTGTTTTCAGAGAAAAACATTTCAGAAATTTTCTTCATATAGTGGATTTCTATGGTGCCCTCGAGATTGAAGTTGCAGTTTAAATGCAGCTTCAAAGGGCTCTAAACAATCCCAGCCAAGGAAGAAGGGTCTTATCTAGCAAAATGATCAGTTATAGCATTTAAACTGCATTTTGGAAGTTCAAACTCGTGGGCACCATAGAAGTCCACTATATGGAGAAAATTCCTGAAATGTTTTCCTCAAAAAAAACAATTTCTTTACGGCTGAAGAAAGCTGCACTATCATCCTCTGAATAAAAACATTCTTCTTTGCTTTTTCCTTTTGTTTTCATGGTGTTTGTAATTGTGATCTTGCATGTATAACATAAAAACCACTTTCAAGGATTCAATGTGTGTGGAATTCTCCAAACAACTGAAAATGTACTGCAAACTATACAGTTTGACTCGTTGAAAGGAACTGACTTAAAAGATTCATTCATTTTGTTAGATCTGAACACCACCTCTTTCTCCACATCAAATGAGTCAGAACCAAATCCCAGATAAGTCATACCTCACACATTTTCCCATTATTCCCAAGCTTACAGGGATGTGCAGAGTATACAAATGCGCTTAGAAATAATAACACCGTTGAAAAAGGGGGCAGCAACAAGGAGGGGCCTTTACAGTTAGTCTATACTGACTAATCTAGTGTATTTAAACAAGGCAGCATGATAGATGACTCAAAGATTTCATGGAGGACCGACTTCAAAGTTTTGGTCCAGGACGGGCCAATGTGTCCAATCAGATCACACTCACAAGAACACACAGCTAAGGCCTGTATACTAACACAAACTAAATATGAAGTACACAGTCAGAGTAAGAGATAAACACACGCACACGCTCACAGCAAGCATTCAGTGTTTGTTTAAACGTGCCCTAAGGCACAACTAGCCGTTTTAAAAACAGGATGTGAGTCACCACGGATAGGCCGAGGGTTTCTAGGCAAAGCTCACCAAATGTAAATCACTTGCACTGAGAGGTGACCCAATCACTCTCAAATGCCTGGGTGAAATCCTGAATTGCTTATGGGAAGTCCGTTTGGAGTGTATTAGACTGAGTCAGTGCATGGAGTCAGTCCCAGGCTCCAGGCCTAGATGTGTCTAAGCACTTCCTGTGGTCTTAATCCCCTCGGAAAGGACCAATCGCCCACTCTCTCATGCTCATTTGCCAGCTGCTACATGACACTTCCTACATTCAGTCACACACATGGCACTGGATGAAAGACATGTCTGTTGACTTAATCACATCCAGAGTTGCGCACATGTTTGGGCTAGTGTATGAATGTGTAGTACATACGGACAGAGAGGATCGCGAGTTGATCTGATCAGAGATCTCCTTTCTTTGCGTCAAAGCCCTGTTGGGACGGGAGTAGTTTTGGATGGAGGAATGTAATAATTACCAGAGATTCTCCATGATTTTATTCCCATCAGAATCAGGCTTGTCAGTAATCTTCCCATGCGGGGAAAAGATTATAGAGTTTTTTGCCTTCTATAAATGCACTGAGAAGACAAGACACCAGAAATGATAGATGAAACGTATTAAGAGAGAAGCTGACTGGTGCATTTTTCTCAGGTGTTTTGTGCAGTCGTTTCAAGCACTTTATTGAAAACGTGACGCTGAATTCATTTTATTAGTTGTTGAACAATGAAAAATATACAGCTGAATCATACAAAATGCATGTTAACTTTTATTTAGTATTGACCTGTTTAAGATATTTCACATAAAAGATGTATACTTATATATAAAATATTATTTTACAAAAGAAAATAATAGTTGAATTTATAAAAATGACATACACTTGATTCTTATTACTCTATTGTTACCCGAATAATCCATAGCTGTGTTTTAGTGATAGTTCATGAGTCCCAGAACAGTTCAACTGCCTGCTGTTCTTCAGAAAAGTCCTTCAGGTCCCACGAATTCTTTGGTTTTCCAGCATTTTTGTGTATTTGAACCCTTTCCAACAATGACTGTATGATTTTGAGATCCATCTTTTCACACTGAGGGACTCATATGCAACTGTTACAGAAGGTTCAAAGGCTCACTGATGCTTCAGAAGGACAAACAATGCATTAAGAGTCAGGGGGTGAAAACTTTTGAACAGAATGGAGAGATGTGTACAATTTTCTTATTTTGGCTAAATCATTTTTTTTTTTTTTGAAGTACTGCCCTTCAGAGGCTACAGAAGGTAGTTACATGTTTCCCAGAAGAAAAAATAAGTTAAAATAATCCTGATCTTCAAATTCAATAAGTTTAACCATGCTTAATGCATGGTTTTTCCTTCTGGAGCATCAGTGAGCCTTTGAACCTTCTGTAACAGTTGCATATATAGTTGCATAGTTGCATAGTCTCTCAGTTGTCCTCAGTGTGAAAAGATGAATCTCAAAATCATACAGTCATTGCTGGAAAGGGTTCAAATACACAAAATTGCTGAAAAACCAGAGAATCTGTGGGATCTGAAAGATTTTTAAGAAGAACAGCAGGCAGTTTAACTTTTCAGGACAAACAAGGGACTCATAAATAACTCCCACAGCTGTGGATCATTCAGGTAACAGCACAGTATTAAGAGTCAAGTGTATGTAAACTTTTGAACAGGGTCATTTTTATAAATTCAACTATTGTTTTTACTTGTAGACTATATGTAAACATCTTTTATGTGAAATATCTTATTCAGGTCAGCACTAAATAAACAATAACATGCATTTTGTAAGTTCCCTCTTATTTTAGTAAAATAATTAACATTTTGCAGATTCCGAAAGGGGGATGTAAACTTTTGATCTCAACTGTATATATGATTAAAAGGACAATCACACAAAAACATTTTTTTGATTAAATGTCTCTTCATAATCCAAGTTATATGCTCATATTTAATATTTCCCACATTAATTAATGTGTCTGCAATTTTAGCAGACATCCTATCAACAAACATTACACTAATCTTTTCCAAAATGTGCTTTAGTCGCCTAATTTCTCTCTCTTTTTTTTACTGCATCCGTGCAAACAATAAGATTTGCATGAAAACCAGAATTTTGATAATGCACATATTGTGTTTTTGTGTATGAGAGTAAGAGTTTGAAAGAAAAAGAGAATTAAACTGCATTAATAAATCCATTAGATTCCAGTGACTTTCCATTTTCCACCCATTTCAAAAAGCCTTGCACGCTTGTTCACACAATTCCTCAGGCTTACAGCTAATTAACGACAAAATAAGCCAGCGGTTCTTCACAATAAAAGCAGAAGCCACATGAAAAAGATGAGAAGGGAAAACAAAAGCACTTGCTGTGTGTTAAGCAGAAAACAGGAGGTCAAAAAACAAATTTGCTGAAAACACGAGGAGGACTAATTTGAGAAAAAGACTGAACTACAGTACTAGCTATTAATGAAAATATGTTACTCAAGAAAACAATATTTTTAAATATACAATATATATAATGTATATATTTAGACATACACTGCTGTTCAAAAGTTTGGGATGAAGTAAGATTTTTAATGTTGATTTTAAGAATTCTCTTATGCTCATCAAGGCTGCATTTACTTTATCAAAACTACAGAAAAACATATATTTTAAAATATAATTTATTTCTGTGATGCAAAGCTGAATTTTCAGCATCATTACTCCAGACTTCAGTGTCACATGACCCTTTAGAAATTATTCTAATATGCAGGTTTATTATTTTTATTATCAATGTTAGAAATAATAATGCATAATATTTTTTTGGAAGCTGTGATTTTTTTTTTTTTCAGAATTCTTTGATGAATAAAAAGTTAAAAAGAACAGCATTTATTCAAAATACTAATATTTTTTAACAATATAAGTCTTTGCTATCACTTTTAATTAATTTAACACATCCTTGGTGAATAAAAGTAGCTATTAATTTATTTCAAGAAAAAAAAATAAGATTATAAATGGTAGTTTATATTGTTACAAAAGATGTCTATTTTAAATAAATGCTGTTCTTTGTACCATTTTATTATAGAATACTAAAAACGTATCACAGATTGTAACCGAATATTAAGCAGCAAAATTGTTTTCAACATTGATAATATATCAGCATATTTCAGATTTCTGAAGGATCAGCTGAAAATTCAGCTTTTCATCACATTAATAAATTCTATTTTAAAGTATATTAAAATAGAAAACCACTATTTTAAATTGCAATAATATTTCACAATATTACAGTTTTGTCTGTATTTTTAATCAAATAAATGCAGACTTGATGAGCAAAAAAGACTTCTTTAAAAAAAACAAAAAATCGTATTGATCCCAAACTTTTGAACGGCAGAGTATATTTTATATTTTTGTTTTGTAACTTTGAGAACATCCCACACTGATATTCACATTGTCCCGTAGATGAATTGTGGGAGAGTTCAGGCGAGGAGGAAAAGGAAATGAAGTGTGTATCACACACAGCAGTATCACAAAGAGTTTCCCTGCCTCCTCATATCCAAGCCATTGTGTTTAGTGAACTCAAGCAGAGAGGCCAGAAGATGCTTGTGTGAAATATAAAAGAGAGCGAGTGTGTGTGTTTTTGTGTGTTAAGCCACTCTTCCTTTACTGGCTGACCTTGTTCTCTTACACTCTCGCTCCTTCTACATACAAGCCGTCACCCCTCTACGATCCCTGCTGCGGGCAGAAACTTGCTTTCCAAACAGTAAGCACTTTAGAAGGCCGGAATGCTGCTCGGAATGTCGCTGACAGGAAAGCAGGAAGAAGGGTCCCTCCACCTTCAGATGCTGCAAAGTACGCCAGCATCTCTTCCTATCTTTTACATTCAAGCACATGCACACAACCTGAACCACTTTTGGCACAATGAGGGTTTGTTTCTGAGGTATGTGGGATTTGCTTCCTCTTCCTTATCTTTAAAACAATCTCTGAGGTTGATGGATTTTCATGCCACCCAGAAGAAGCACTTACTCTATTAAAAAGTTATGGCTAGGCATTATTTTTAATGCCACTGCCTCTGTTAGCTCTCTTTAAGCTAAAGCAAAACTTCCACATGTTGTTTGCCTGACAGGAACTGACAGTTTTGTAGCAGTTCTTCCTTAGATGATCACAAAATGATGAGGCTAATAGTTAAATCCTGTTTCCAGAGCTGGGCTGGATTGATTTGGGGCGAAACCAGCCCTCGACCACCCCCGTTCCTCACACAGAAAAGCTCACGAGAACAGCCTGGTTTGGGTGGAAGATGTGGCTGCTTGGGTTTGGGGTCTGGCAGGGTTTGAAATTCCATAATGAGGAGCAGGTCTGTCATTAGAGGATGAAAGGAAAAGCATGGATTTGAGGAGAAGATACTAACCATCCTAAAAACAGAAAAGACTTGATTACAGGGCCCGCCGATGATAGAGACACACAAATCTCACGGTAGGAATCGAAACATACTCTACATGAGTATGTGAATGGAAATGCTTTTATATACAAGTGGGATTTTACATGTTATTGAACTGTGAAATATGTAAGCATCATGGTTTGCCTTATTTGATTTAAATTGGTCACATCCTGCAGGAAGTTGAAATGAATTAAAGATGGATTTGAATTAAAGAGAGGAATTTACCATTCAGAAAAATTCAACAGGTAATGGCATTCTGGCAAATGAAGTGTTCATCTACCCTGGCCTCTAAATGTATTTATAAATATATAATATATAAATTGAGTATTTATATGTATTTATTAAATATTATATAAAATATAAATACAAATTTATACGGAAGGCCATTTCCGCCACTGCATAAAAAATTACAAAATAATGTAATTACAACTTTTTATCTCACAATTTTGACTTTTTTTCTTGCAATTGTGAGTATACATCTCACAATTCTGACTTCAGGTTTTAACACGCAATTGTGAGTTAAGTCAGATATTCTGAGAACATCAAAATCAGAAGATCAAATGTTTTTCCTCAAAACTGGACTTTGTTGCTTGTAATTGCTGAGAAAAAAGTCAGAATTGCGAGAAAAAAGTCAGAATTGCGACACACAAACTCATATTTGCAAGAAAAAAGTCAGAATTATGAGTTTGTATCTTGTAATACTAACAAAATTTCTTGCAAATTGTGATTTTATATCACGCGATTCTGGGGAAAAAAGTCAGAAATACAAGAAGAGTTCTTATAGTCGGGTTATCTCATGCAATTCTGAGAAAAAAAGTTAGCAATGCGAGAAAAGTCATAATTGCAAGATACAAACTCACATTTGCAAGACAAAAGTCATCATTGCTAGTTTTTATCCTGCAATTCTGAAATTATTTCTCGAAATTGTGAGTTTATATTATGCAAAACTAAGAGAGAAAAGACAGAACTGTGAGAAAAGAGTCAGAAATGTGACAAAAAAGACGGAATTGTGAGTTTGTATCTTACAATTCTGAGAAAAAAAGTCAGAATTTTGAGAAAAAAGTCAGAATCTTGCAATTCTAAATTTATTTCTCACAAATGTGAGTTTATATCATGCAATTCTGAGAAAAAAAAAAGATAGAATTGCGAGGAAAAGTCAAAATTCCAAGTCAGAATTGCGAGACAAACTCACATTTGCAAATGAGTTTATATCATGCAATTCTAAGAAAAAAGTCTGAATTGCAAGAAAAAAAGAATTGCAAGAAAAATGTCCAGATTGCAAGTTTTTATCTCGCAATTCTATCTTTATAACTTGCAATTGCGACTTTATATCTTAAAATTCTACGAAAAAAGTAGAATTTTGAGAAAAAAGTCAGAATTGCGAGATACAAACTCACATTTGCGAGATAAAAAAGTCAGAATTGTTTTTATCTTGCAATTCTTAATTTATTTCTTGCAATTGTGAGTTTAAATCACGCAATTATGAAAAAAAGTCTGAATTTTGAGAAAAAAATCAGAATTGCTAGCTTTTATTGTGCAATTCTGACTTTATAACTTCACTCAAAAAAATGATTCTGCCGCACTGTACAGTTAATTTAAAAAAATCTTTTTCATTTAACACCATTGTGTTAGGTTTCCCATTTAAACAATTGCATTGTGTTAAACTGCTTTGAAACAGTTTCGTTTTGGTTCAACTCAATATTTTCATTTTGAAAGAACGTATTTCAATTAAGTAGAGTTGAGAGTACATAAATTATTTTACTTGTGTAACTAGGAAGTGGATTTCCCCTTCCCATCATGCTTTGCACACGACTGGATAAGGAGAGTAAATGTTGAAATAAAATTTTATTTTATGCATTTTTTTTATAAAATGATAAAATTGGGAGACTTGTTAATGTTTAATGTTCTTTTATGTTTGTATTTAAAACAGTTTCTGGTATGGTAGTGTTTTTGGGGGTTACCATTGTGGTGAATGCATAGAGCATGTGCTTGGGTTGAGGACCTGATAACATAAGTTAAAGTTGTTTTAATAATAAAATAAACAACTACTTTGGGTATGCCATGGATGTAACAAAGCTATCTTATGGCTAATGCCTAATAAGTTGGTTAATGCCTAAAGTTAAGTAAATCCAATGTATCATTTTTTGAGTGTAGAAGAATTTCTGCCTAGTCATTTGTTTTCCAGTTAAATGTTTTAGATTGAGTTCAACAAGCATAAAATAATTACTTCATAAACGTATCAATTTCATTGAAACTATATTTGATCAAATTGAGTTGGCCCAACTCAATTACATTTCATTGCATGAATTTGTTTTTTATGAGTTGGGGTCACACATATTTATTGGATGGAAATCCTGCCCTCAATTAAATTGAGTTCATCCAATGACTTATTTTTTTGAGTGTTGCAATTGTGAGTTTATATCATGCAATTCTGAGAAAAAAGTCTCACAAATATCTCACACTTACCTCACAATTTTGAAAAAAAAAAGTCAGATTTGCAGCTTTGTTTTATAATTTTCTGTATGTATATTTCAAAAATAAATGTTTATCTGTCTGTAAGGGCTTTTAAAACTTAAAAAAAAAGCTCTGTCAAGCATCAGACAAAATTTCAGTTTTTAGTTTAAAACCATAATCATAATTAATTTAATTTAGCATCTGTTTGCTACCTCAACTGAATTGAATCGAAAGTTTAATCAAATTGATATTCAAAAACAACTCAGTTCTGAAAAACACTGGTTAGAACGCAATTCATAACACATTGCCAATGCATTGTCACTCCAGCATTCGTGTGACTTGCAAGTTAAAGGGACCGTTCACGCAAAAATGAAAATTCTGTCACTGATTACTCACCCTCATGTAGTTTCAAACCCGTAAGACCTTCGTTCATCTTTGGAACACAATTTAAGAAACTCTTGATGAAATCCGAGAGCTTTATGATCCTGCATAGATAGCAATGGTACTACCACATTCAGGGCCTAGAAGGATAGTAAGGACATTGTTAAAATAGTCCATGTGACATCAGTGAAAATGCTTTTTGCAAGCAAGAAAAATAAAAATAACGACTTTATATAACAAATTCTTCTCTTCAGTGTCAGTCTTCAGTGTGTGTTCACCTACCATTTCTCAAATACTTTGAATTCGCATGCTATATAGTAGGAGCGTATTTGATTTTGGATGCAGCATTGGACTGTGTCATGCTACAATATATATTTAAAGTGTAATATTGAATACATATAATGCACAATTGCTTTAGAGACTGGAAGTAATAGCTTACATATTTAAATGTCATCAGCTAAAAAAATGTGACACCACAACAAAGATGCCTGAAAAAATGGATGTTATGTAATGCAAATAGAGTCAGCACGTCGATTGCCTCTGCATGTTGATTTCTGAAGTGGCTCGACTCTTCACAATACATGTACCAGCAGTGAGTCCACAGGCAGCCATCAGGCCGTAATGATTTACAGCAAGAGCCTTGTGTGTGGCGGTCTTATCTGTGACATGAGAGGGAGGAGGGGACGCTAATCTCACCCGAGAAGAATAACAGCTGATAAGTCTTTTGGTGGGATGATATGTGTGCATGTGTGTGGCTATTAAGACATGGATGTTTTTCAGTAGAGGTCTGAGGGAGGTTGCGCTCCCCACAAGGATGGGGAACGTCCTCATATACGCCAGTGGGTCAGCCACATAAATCACGTGTGCCACTGTCACTGTGTCAGCAGGAATGGTAAAAAGCCCATGTGGTATGGCGCTAATGTGAACAGATAATTATTCTCACCGCAGCGCAGATGAGAGAACTTGCGAACTTTAAAGCAAAAGGATTGGTTTAACCAAAACTCCATGTCATTCCTTTGTCACCACAGTATTTACTGCAAACCATGCAGCAGCGAGAGAATGTGTAAAAGGATATTAGCGCTCCGAGAGAACACTTTAGTGCAGCACACAATGCAGCTTATCACCCATTGCAGAAGTCATGATTAAGAATTTATGGGATCCGTTCAGACTCATTAAGTGCTTGATGACGGCTCAGTTGATGGAGTCGTCGCTGTGCAGGGGTTGTTAACTTTACTGCTTGTCTTTAGTGCTGCAATTTAACAGTCAAGTGAATAATATATGGATGTTTTTTTTTTTACCTGATTTTTATAATGTAATGTATGAACAATTCATTTTTAGAATTAATATTATCTTCTTCTTATACAGTCAAACCAAATATGATTCAAAAACCAGATATATATATATTTTTTTTACTAGTGGGTGCAGGACATTATAGTTCATTTATGTAAGTGAGGATAGCAAAATAAAGTAAACTGTATTATATCCAAACTTTCTTCATACAGTGGACAGTGATAATGTGAGAAATGTTGAAGGTGTCTGAATACATTTTAATAAAAAATTTAAAAATTGCGAGACACAAACTCACATTTGCAAATGAGTTTATATCTCACAATTTGCGAGAAATTTTGTATACTGAAATGTATTTGTATCAAATGTAATATATATATATATATATATATATATATATATATATACATTTATTACATTTAATACAAATACATTTTAGTTCAACAAGCAATTATGAAAATGGAAAAAACTTTTTTTGTATGATTCATAAAAATATAACTTTTTAATTAATTACAAATTATATTATACAAAATATATATTTTTTATTAATTATAAATATTAAAATATTAAAAAATCTATATATATTAATAAATTACATCGGATATAATTTTAGTGTATTTATATTTTAACATAACAAGCAAGTATGAAAAAGGGGAAGAATTGTTATTATATATTATATAAATATTTATATTATATTAAAAATATTATGAAATATATTTTATAGAAAATTTTTTTAATATTTTATAAAATATTGAAAAATAAAGTATAAAAATATAATTATATATATTATATTATATTTTATATAACTTTTGTGTATTTTTATGTGAATTTTTACATAACAGTTCAACTGGCAAGTATGAAAAAGGAATAAAACTTGTGTATGGATCTATTTTGTTGTTTTCAGTTCATGTTACTAATTCAAAAACGCCACATTTAAACCGTCATTAGAGAGAGAGAGGAAAAAAAACTAATTAATGGGAAGAGTGTATGTTAATGTACAAGACTCTGGATACAATACAACATAGGCCAGATTCAAACTTGTATCTCCTAAACAAGCACTGCAGCTCATCACACAGACAGCTCATGCTCTAACCACAAGGTCATGGTTCTGTGGTTTGGTTTGATGAGTCCAACAATGAGACAATAATAAGGCCTTATAAAGAAATGGCAGATGAACAAACAATTTGTACTTTTTCATTCAATGCAGCGCGGGCAGAAAACTCAGTAGGCTACTGAGTGAGGAAAGCTGTGCGGCTTGTGTCGTTCTCTAGAGAGGAAATATTTAAACAGAATCTTATGAATATGTTTAAAAGCTCAGTAGATGCAGGGTCAAGGACAGCCTTGCTGTCACTTCAACAGAAATAAGGAGAAGTGACTACACACTTGGGAGGCTAAACATATTCTTTAGAGTATAATATAACACACAGACCATTTAAAGTACCATAAAGTAGGATATATACTGTATTATATTCACGCGCTCACACAGCTTTAATACAACAGTTCAACTGGGTCTGAAAGTATGTAAAAGGAAAACCAAAGGATTTGTCATTTCTGGTTCAAAAGCCTAGTTACTAATTCGAAATGTCACTATAAAACAGTTTCTGAGATGTTGTTTCAGTACAATAGTGTTTTGCTTTCATATAATAATCAATAACAAGAAGTAAATATCGAGCAACTTACATTTTAGACGCGATATTTTTTTGTTTTTACTCCGCCAGCGCAAACATCTCCAAACAAAGCCAAACAGAATTTCCCAGTGAGTGAATCCGAGAAACACACCATAAGTGTTTTGTTACTGATGAATCATTGTTGCTGAACGAATCATTATAGTAAATGAGTAATCATTTGATAAATGACTCAATCGGTGATTCGTTTTGTTTCTGAATAAAGCAGCGTTTTTGAACGAATCCTTAATAAACGATAAATGACTTAATCATTAAGACAGTCACTTACCGCCACCTATTGGCGTAATGATAAACCTGCAGAACCTTGTCATTAGCGTTCTGTGGGAACTGTCCACCTATTTCTTCCCATTATAGCGGTTGTGGCTAGAAGGATACAGCTCCGCCCGGAAACTAACAATGACATATTTTTTTCTATCTATTAGATTGTGTTTTATTAACGTCTACACCCTCCCCAACCCTAAACTTAGCCCTTACTATAATACAAAAACAGTATTATTGTTGTACAGTGTGTTTAAAACAACATTAGAGTGATGTGCTCGGCCATTTGTAAATTTTGGCTTCCGGTCCAATCAGTGTCCAGCTATTTTTAGCTGTACAAAAACGCTCGTTTTGCAGATTGGGGTGTCTTACCATATTATTTTAACATTCTAATTGTGAACACACTGGTTTGTAGTGAGTGCAAACAGTTTTACTGTTTAATGCACGTTGTTATTCTTCTCATTATTTTTCTTGAACCGAAAGTCTCACCCATATGGCTTACTTCCGTGTTGAAGAAAATTTTAAATATAGCTAAATATAAAAATGTGCACAGGGTTAGTTCACCCAAAAATGAAAAATAGCCCATTGTTTACTCCATCCTAGGCGTATATAACTACCTTCTTTCAGATGAATCCATTATATTAAAAAAATATTTTTAAGCTTTATCATGGCAATTGGCAGTTGTTTCTCTTCAACAGGTCAAAACAAGTCCAATAAAGTGCATCCATCCATAATAAAAAGTGCCTCACACGGCTTCGGGGGGTTTATAAAGGCCTCCCGTAGCAAATTGATGCGTTTCTGTGAGAAAAATATCCATATTCAAAACATAATCACTTTAATCTAGCTTGTGCTCACTGTTGTACACGGAAGCAGCTTTAAACGCATGACGTAGGATGTGTGCGTTGCGCATGCACCTGTGAGTCTTGTAAAAAAAAAAAAAAACAGGAGCAAAGGAAGCAAAGTTTCCTTACTTTAGCAAAGGAAAACCAGTCTCCTCTTGGCGAAATCCACCAGCATGCTTGTTTACAAATCCTCGTTTTGTACTTCTAATTCGTGACCGTTTTTTTTTTTGTTTTTACATTTTTACATGTTTACATTACATTATTTGCTTGCCAATAGATCCTCTGCAGTGAATGGCTGCCATCAGAATGAGAGTCCAAACTGCTGATAAAACATCACAATAATCCACAAGTAATGCACACAACTCCAGTTCATTAATTCACATCTTATTTAGCAAAAAATCTAAATGTTTGTAAGAAACAAATCCATCATTTGATTTTAGGTTTAGTTAAGAATAATAATGATAAGCAGCTAAAAATCAAAACAAAACAGTCCCTATAACCATCTGTGCACAGATCAGAGAGCGGACCATAGGCTGGTAGAGATGTTTTCTCAGAATAAAGAATCACTCCACTCCGCATGTGCAACGCCAACGTTCTACGCCATCCGCCATCCGCCCAGAGCTGCTTCCGTGTACAACAGTAAGCAGAAGCTAGATTAAAGTGATTATTACATTTTAAATATGGGCATTTTTCTTACAAAAATGCAAAGATTCGCTACAGGAGGCCTTTATTCACCCCTCGGAACCATGTGAGACAGTTTTTATTATGGATGGATGCACTTTATTGGACTTCCTATTGAAGAAAAAACACCTGTCTATTGCCATGATAAAGCTTGAAAGAGCCAGGACAGTTTTTTTTTTTTAAATAACTCTGATTAGATTTGTCTGAAAGAACTTAAGGAAGTCATTAAATAATGGGATATTTGTCCTTTTTGGGTGAACTAACCCTTTCATTTGACTAGAAACACCAGAAACCAGAAATGTAAAGCATCTTTATGAGGTGAAAAAGGTGGATATGGCTAAAACAAATTATGGCTGAAGGTTGCGTATGGTCCAATTTAAAAATGAAAAGGGTTTTAAGTGGTGAGTTAAAGCCTGCACATAAGCCAAAATGTTGTGAAACACTCTCAGACCCTTGAAATGAGAGCATGGCATATATTCAACCACTCCCTAATCCAAAAACACATTTCATTCAGTAATAAATGATCCAATAATCCTTCATGTATGCTGTACACTTAACAGCAGAGTGGTAGTGGTTTAGCTGAACAATGACTCAGTGACACGAATTGACATTGCATTTGTGCAAAACACGCCATTTGGGCATGTCAAACCAAACATTTTTTGTGATTGAATCACTGTTCCTAATCACGCAGATCCAAACAAATGACACACGCCAATGGCAACGGGAGAGAGCTTAAAACACAAGTTATGTCAGAATGAATTAGGTGATTTTGTCTTTGAAATGGGGCGTCTCCTCGATGAAGCAGTGAAATAGTTGAATGCATGCCTGTTTGGCTCTTTGGAGCCCCAACAAGGGATTTTTACTGATTATGTGGTTGTTATTTGCATGGAGATTTACTGAGATTTTAAAAAGAGAGAAAGACATTGATGGGAAAATACCGCTGTCTGCTTCAGAAGAAATAAAAGCACACAGATGTCTGGTGTACAACACTAGAACTAGAACTAACAACCTTTCAAAAAAAAAAAAAAAAAAGTGCGAGAGAGGGAGAGAGACAGAGAGAGATGCTGACCCAGCCTACTATAGCAATACACTACCAGTCAAAAGTTTTTGAACAGTACGATTTATAATGTTTTTAAAAAAGTCTCTTCTGCTCACCAAGCCTGCATTTATTTAAAATTTTGAAATATTTAAAATAACTGTTTTCTATTTGAATGTATTTTATAATGTAATTTATTCCTGTGATCAAAGCTAAAATTTCAGCATCATTACTCCAGTGTCACATCATCCTTCAGAAATCATTCTAATATTCTGATTTGCTGTTCAAGAAACATAACAATATTTAAAACAGTTGAGTAATTTTTTCAGGATTCTTTTATGAATAGAAAGATCCAAAGATCAGCATTTATGTGAAATAAAAAGCTTTCGTAAAATTATACACTATGCCATTCAAAAGCTTGGATTTTTTTTTTTTTGGGGGGGGGGGGGGGGGGGGTGATAGAAATTAGTTTTATTTAACAAGGATGCTTTTAATTGATCAAAAGACAACGATTAGAATGATTTCTGAAAGATTATGTGACTGGAGTAATGATGCTAAAAATTCAGCTTTGAAATCACAGGAATAAATTGCATTTTAAAATATATTCAAATAGAAAACAGTTATTTTAAATAGTAAAACTATTTTACATTTTTTGCTGTACTTTGGATCAAATAAATGGAGGCTTAGTGAGACTTCTTTAAAAACATAAAAAATCTTACTGTTGAAAAACCGTTTGACTGGTAGTGTATATGGACACTTTTAAGAAAACTTGAGATCAAAAAAATTGTATCTGTATGAATTAAAATAAAATAATTAAATAATCTGTATGAATTAAAATAATAAAATTATTTAAAAGATATCCACATGATCTATGCTATAATGTAAAGAAAAATAACATATAAAACATTTCTGTCTGGATAGTAGTTGCCCAAACAGATCACACTATGGAGGATATTTATTTATTATTCCCATTTAAATCGGAAAATAAACAGAAAGACATAGGTTTAAATAAATAAATAAATTAATAATACAGAAAAAATATTCAAGACGAAATACTGAGGAAATACTTAAGATTCTGCATAATTCCTCTATTCAAGTCCATTTGCAACACTGATTGTGTGAACTCTATACAAAGGTCATGTATAAAAGGTTAATTATTTAACTTTTTAAAAAATTCAAATTGTCAAATTGTTGACCTTACAATCTAATTAGTTATTAGAAACATAAAAAAAGATCAAAATACAAAGTAAAGGCTTTTCCAGGTTATTTTTTTTTAATTCCACTGTGCAAGTCAGACGCTTTAGAATGAATTTTTTACTGTTCATTTATCACCACATACATTTCAAGGTTGGTGGTGAGGTGTTTGGGCCTCCCAGACTGCAGTGTAACTCTACCTCTCGTCCCAGCCACCGGTAACACGAGGGGCTCCAGGTTCAGCTGTTGAAATAATCAGAAGAAAAATAGTGAGCATAAAATGCCATCTGCTTCACTGCTCAGCGCTTACAGGCTGGTGAATAATGAAGGGAAACCGAGAAAAGCTTTGACTACAGAATTTATGTTGACTCAACAAAGCCTTGCTTAAAAGATTAAACAATCTGAAAATCTGAGCGCTCCAAAGCTTCTTTTCAGCTGCAGCTGTAACACCAACAAAATTAAGAGGTGTAAATCACCTTATGCATGAGTGAAACATCCCCTTCCTGAAAGAACGATCGAAGAGAGGAACAAGAGAGCAATACGAATAAATGATTGCTTGTTATACTCAAAATCAAAATTACTGAGCCATGTGACATGTTTGAGAATGATACCAAGGAATGGGTTTTACATGCATAATACAAAGGTGAGTGTTGATTTTGTACTCAGTGTTTCATAATTTTTTGTATCTCCACGGTTGCCAGTAATAATGAAAAATTATCAGAGGAATAGTTCATCCAAAAATTAACATTTGCTAAAAAAAATGTACTCACCCTCAGGCCATCCAAGATGTAGACAAGGTTTTTTCTTCATCAGAACAGATTTGGAGAACTGTAGCTTTACATCACTTGCTCCCCAATGGATTTTCTGCAGTAAACAGCTGATAAAAACATCACAATAATAAAGTAATGCATACATCTTATGAAGCAAAAAGCTAAATGTTTGTAAGAAACAAATCCATCATTTGATTTGAGGTTTAGTTAAGAATAATAATGATAAGCAGCTAAAAATTAAAACAAAACAGTCCCTATAACCATCTGTGCACAGATCAGAAAGGGGACCATAGGCTGGTAGAGATGTTATGACGCTAAAATCCTTTTCTCAGAAAGTGTATGAACATCTGGTCTACAGCTTTCTAACGTTATCCAATGCCACAGATAGTCTTAACAGACAGCCGAAATGGTTGTATTTACAGTAATATAACCTCTTGACATAAATACGGTTGACAAGGCTGGAAGAACCGCATTTACTACTTAAGATGTTTTCAGGTGTGAAAGCAGCAGTGAAACAGCAACATGTACCAGGGTTGGGGCCATTCATGAATTGAATTGAGAATGAATGGTAAATTCCAATTCACTTCCTGGAATGGAATTGGAATTGGAATTGCATGCAGCTGACAGGAAATGGAATTGAAATTGAATTGGAATGTCAGGAAACAGAATTGAATTCAAATAAATTCCACTAAATTCCACTTGATTTGCTAAATAAAATAATTTGACTTGATTTGCTTGATAGTTTATAGTACATTAAATATTGTAAATCACATAAACAACAAACATATAAAAGAAATACAAAGTACTGTATGTTTAGTATGTTAAGCATGATCATTTCACATGCCAAATTTCAGGAAATGATGATAATTCGATGCAATAAAAAGTTAATGAAATACATGAATGTACATGACTCATTTTTTTGTGAGTTGAGACATATATTATGTGGTAATCATATATTGAATGTATAGTACATTTAGAAACTTATCACCACTGTCATTCAATTATTAATTCATAATGTACAGTTCTCATTTTTATTTACTTGCATTTGATCAGCTCTATTTCATACATGGTATTTGTAAAGCATCATAAATAAAGTTCATATGTATGTCTCTAAATGCAATCACAAATAAATGCTCAGAAACAGCAATAAACGGAATTCAGTGGAATTTCCCTGAATTGAATTCCACTTCCTGTGATTCCAATTCAATTCCAACACTGTTTCCTGTAATTGTTGTTGAATTCCAATTCCAATTCCATTTCCTTCTTTGAATTGGAATTGTTGAGCTCATTCCTGAATTGACCCCAACCCTGACATGTACAACACAAAGGTTACAGTATCTGCATCACGGGAATAAGTACACAGCTGGAAGTCAACATTAAGCTGGTAGTTATGTTTTTGAACATGGTAGCTGGTTTTTAATTGGTTCAGGGTGGTCACTAGCTCGTCTAAGTTTTTGAAAGCTGTGGTCTGGTCGTTAGATGATAGGTAAAACATCTTTGTGAACTATATAAAATCTGATTGGCTGACAGGAGTGCTATATTCAAGTAAAAAAGTTTGTTTCACTCCACTTGAGGAATTTCTCAATAGCGAGGGTTATGGCAGATGCCCAAATCCACTATAATTGTATAAATAATACTGTTTTTGTGTAATGGAATGTAGTTTTAAGAGTTTTTTAGTTGAGAATATACTTATTATTATTTAGACTTAAAATATGCGGTTTGTTAATAAAGATAACGTCTATTTAAAAATTTGCGTTTTCGGAGATGTGAGCTCTAGGGCGTCAGCAGCCATTCAGCCTCATGAACCCGCCGAGATTTACCCAATCCGTTTTGGGTAAATCTAACGAGCAGTCTTTGGTCTCATTAATATATTATTTGTTCCAGAGCAAATAGTTTTGGCGGAGGGAAAAATCGCATAATTTAATGTAAATGTAATGCTTTATATCAGAGCGCTGCCTTTGTACTTTTGACTGAATTGCCTAGCAACTTTTATGATGGCTGTTGTTGTTTATTAAATATTATTATTTAATAAATAACATTTTATATAAACAATTGTAGTACTTATTAGTATTTAGTACTGGGAAACGATGTGTGTGTTTGTGATGGTGATTAGTTTCAGTGTTTAACTATTAGATGGTGACAAGAGACTGTAAGTGAAGACTTTTATATTGAAAGAGACTGAAGCAGGGTTGTAAACAAGGAAGTTATTTTTACTTTCAATAATTAATTTAAGATGCAGCCAACAAATGCACTGAGAAGTGCTGTCATTGGAAATCACCCTTAACAAATGAAAGTATAGTACGACAAAGATATATTCCTCAGCAGACATTCAAACTATTGTGAATATGAGACTGAGCTGAAGAATGAATGCTGTATCAGATCCAGGTAATCACACCCACTGAGTCCATCCATCTCTCATAATACTCTACATAATACAGTGCGATTTCAATAAAGTAGAACAATAAGCATTCAATAAAGCAACTCCACTTTCCTTCGCTTCTAGTTCTAAAGTGAAGTTTTCAAATTAGTAATGGAGGCTTAGGCTTAGCTGTTAAACTGTTAATTTGAGATTTGAATCCACGGCGGAAGGAAGTAGCTCACACAAAACAGGGTTTTTAAAGACACTCTGTTGTTGGTTATGTATTTACACATTCACGCCGCCAAACTGTTGTATAAACGCAAAATATCACACTCGTAGCAGTGCAATATGGCTGTATATCTCACGCTGTGATTGCCGTACTGATTTACAGCCATATCACACTGCTACTTGTGTGATATTGCTCATATATATCTATCTTTGGCAGCACAAAAATAATAAAAATACACTAAAAGTCAACAAACAGATACAATACAAATAGCAAATGCAACAAACACACACACAGTTACAGAGTAAAAACAGACTAAAATTCAAATAAATTTAGGTACATCTGAAGATAAACTAAACTCAAAACTATAATAACCCATGAAAGACGGCTCATGGTGGTCTACCTCCTTGCACCAGCTAATGACCAGCTATAAACCATGTTCCAAAACACACCATCAGCTTAAAAGGTATTTCCCAGCAGGATATAAATCTGTACCCATGTAAGAACCCCGCGCAGCGACATTAAAACATTATAAAGTTCTACAATACAGGAGCACGCACATTGCATGTGTTTTCCAAGCAAGAGTGGTATGTGTTTCTAAATTATCCTTGTCCTCTCTACACGCTCGATCTCACCGCTCTGGTATGTAACACACACTGCCTCCTCTTCCCCTCCCTCCCTACTCTTCCTTCACTTCACACGTTCATACTTTCACCAGACAATTGGCCTTTTAAAATCAGTTTATTCCACTTGTGTTTTTATTGCCCTGTTGAGAGTGCTTGCCGTCTGCTGCAGACAGGCGGTTATGCTGACGGAAGTGGCAGAAAGTGACATGCGCTTGAGTGTTTTAATGCATCAGTCATGCATGGCCAATTCTCTGCGGTGTTGTGTCTGTTTGAGAATGTACAGGTCACAATGTAGAAAAGAAAAATAACAAATGGGATCTATTTACATTTTCAGTTTGTATGGAATTGGTTAGCCGTTTTGTTTTCTCAGATTTATAAGATTCTCATTGGAATGACCTAATCTTTTATTATAAAGTACATTAAAGTAATATCACACAAGCACTAGTGCTGTCATTTTAAATTTCGAAATATTCACACCAGTAGCATGATGGCAGGTGTGATATTGCTTTTATATTCCACCCAAAAAATGAAAATTCTGTCATTATTTACTCACCCTTAGGTCGTTTCAAGCCTGTAAGACTTTCGTTTATCTTCAGAACACAAATTAAGAGATTTTTGATGAAATCTGAGAGCTTTCTGATCCTGCAGCAATGCAACTTACATGTTCAAGGCCCAGAAAGGTAGTAAGGGCATTGTTAAAACAGTCCATGTGACATCAGTGGTTCGACTTTAATGTTATGAAGCTACGAGAATACTATTTGTGCACAAAGAAAACAAAAATAGCGACTTTATTCAATCATGTCTTTTACGATGCTTAATAAAATTAAGGTTGAACCACTGATGTCATATAGACTATTTTAATCATTTCTTTACTACCTTTACCACCTCCACCTTTCCTATGTTGCTGTCTATAGAGTGTTTTCACAACGCGTCATCAGTCGGCTAAATTGGCGGCACTGAACGTAAACAATGCCACTGAAATAAATGAAACTTGCATATTTTGCTGATTATTGCTGCTGAAAATGATCAATTATTGTCATGTGTTGGAGTGTACTAATCGGTCTGGCCAGGAAAAACATTTGGAGTACTACAGACTGCCAAAAGTTATAACAAATCAAAATTCAAATCAAAATGCGTTGGCCAAACTGAACCAGGATTTCCAGGGCAGGAATCTTGACAACATTCATGTTTGTTCTTATCATTTCATTTTATGTTAGGTAGGTGAAATATTAGACTAGTATCTTAAGTATTACTCCTTGTACGTATCTTCACCAACTATTAATTTTAGTTTGTCAAAATACTGCACCCTTTTCTGCTTACTAAGTCCTTCTCTATATGATTTAGCAGCTTCCGCACATTTTCTACCCATGGTTTAGACAGCATAAATTAGCAGAACAACGTATTCAGTAGAACATTAACCATGCAATTCATGTTGTTGTTTACATCCGAGTATCTCCAATATGGCCGCACATACGGGTAAATGACCAAATCATGACGTAAGTGTAGGGTAAGTAATTAATTAACTTGTTGCCACCTACTGGTGCATGTTTGTAACTTGCAGAAAGAGTCTGTAAAACAATCCCCACTACTAATGCACAAACTGACTGTCGCTGAAAAAACAAATGGAGTGAAACAAACAATGAAAATTCCCAGTGCTATTGGACTACTAGCAACTGCATAGCAACACCCTGGCAACCATCCAAAGTCTCTGAACTACCTAAGCAACCACTAAGCAAAACAAACACCAAAAAAAGTGTTTTGTGATGAACTTGCAAGGCCAGCACATGGGAATTGTCTAAAATATAAACCAGAACTCTCCAAACCTGTTTTTACGAGTCTTTCTTGAACAGGCGCAACCACCGCAGTCTAGACTGTACGCATGTTTAGAGCGTAACATAACAGCTACACAGGCAGATGTGAATTCCTTTACACCGGAAAGGTAGTAAAATAAAGAAGAAAATTGAGGGCGAGAGAGAGAGAGAGAGAGAGAGTGTGCAAAACCAAGAAATGGGAAGTCTGAAATCCTATTTCTAACCACAGAGCTGACCTCTGACCTTTAAATTTCAGCTCACAAAGCTGAGGTGAGACCAAATCTCCAGCTTAATTTAGGAAGACAAATCTGCTTTAATTAGTGTCAGTTCTTAATGATCAGGTGACTCCTGTGGTTGTCTGGGAGACTCAGCCTGCTAATTGAGTTTTTTTTTCCTGTTGGAAAACATCACTCTCCGCGGGGGCAGAGAGATAGTGACAAAATGAGGTTTGGCAGGCCGGGACCAGTGAGAGTGTTATGTGTACACAGCTAAGTCAATACATGCTGGTGAGACCCTGAGGCCTGAAACAACCTCCGCATGCACAGTTGGTTCTATGCGAGCAAGATTATAGATTTTGATTTTACACTTTTATATACATTAACGCTGTATATAATACAAGGGCACCTGATTCTAAATTTGCAGTCTCAGTGCAAGATACACAATGCATTCATGCCCTCATATCTATAAATAAAAATGTCTGTGAAAGCAAAAAGATTAAGTGAAGATGTAATTTGTTGTGTCTGCTAGCTACATGACTACCTACATACTAACTAACTACAGTGATTCATACACAAGATGCCATTTAGACAAATTCATAACAGGACAGGCTTTGGAAAACATTTTTCACTGCTTCCTTAAACAGCGCAATCAGCTTGTGTAAGAGAAGTTAGGAGTCAGACTTTTCATGTTGTTTTTCTCCAGCCATAACATTTTGAGGACTCAACCTAAGGCATGATCTCACAGAGTACAACATGTCTGCGATTATGTGTAATTAACACAAATAACTGCTTAAATGTTGGAGGTGGGGACGTTGGAGTCGGTGGAGCTCAGAGCTGAATGAGGTAGAGACAATGATCTGATGGTCCATGTGACATTTCAGGCCTAATCGGGTCCAGATGTGCCTGGCTTCCACTACAACTAAAACACAGCCAGAGAGAAGGGCCTCTCAGACGTCCCAGGACACCGCAATCCTAAAGGAGTAAAAGCCGTGTTAATCTAACATATGGAACCTAGGGTCAAGACGTACAATGAGAGAATGTTTCAAGATAACAATATTATTGTTTATTATTAAATATAATATTTTATTTTAGTCCATGTTGCTGATGGACTATCCATCCACTCCTTTTTTTAATCACCCAAAAAACATTCTCAATTTTCAAGCCGTTTTGATTTTCTAAGAAGTATGATGTCATATTGTTCAAACCCCGCCCATGAGTGCTTACAGACTGCCCCGATTAGCATATTCCCGCCCTCAGCCAGTTGTACACTGTCCACCATTTTCGCTACGCTCCAGCAGCTGTACCGACAACAATGTCTTGTAAGCAATGCAGGTGTTTTGTATTTGGATGTTAATGTGAACTTAAGCGTCTTCATTTTCTCCCGACATCAGAGCCAATGGTAAAGTGCCCCAGATACAGAGAAAAAAAAAAACAGAAAAAAGGGGCGGAGTAAGCAGTAGCTCATTATCATTTAAAGAGACATGTACCGAAACGGCTCGTGAACAGAGCTGTTTTTAACAAGGTAAAAAGGGTGTTGTTTTACACAATAGTTGAGAAATTTTAATAAAAGTATTGCAGCCATTTAATGAAGCCCCTAAAGATCATTTTGATTTTAGGCTATGTTAACTAGCTTAGCATCTATATGCAGGTATACTAAAAAGTTTAACTTTTAGCAGATAAACACTTTTTAAAATTCACACTCGCTTTCTCACACTTAATTGGGTACTGTTCTGTGCCTGACATTTCACTTTATTTTCCATTTTCAGTCGACTTAAAGTTAGCAACCTAATAGCTTAGCACATGCTCACTGGTTGACCTGCTAACCCGAAATCCTACCTGACCTCATGATGAAAACGTACCTGTGGGAACTTTTTCTCAATATGCAAAATTCGTAAAAATACGTTTCCAACAGAAATTAACACTAGAGGCGGTAAAACAGCAAGCACTTGTAATCGTTTTTGTACACAGTTATGATTACAGCTCCATATGCTTCACTTTCCGGACATAGCAAACTTGCTCGGTAGCTCAGCCGGCATGGATTTGGAATCCCTGGGTACAAATCCTGTGAAAAACATGACTGAAAGAGCTGAAAGATGAGAGATTAAAAAAAAAAAAAACTAAAACGACATGCTTTAATTGTGTTTTTTAAGTCACATTCACTTTTGTTCATACTATTAGGTAGGTTTAGGTGTAGTGCAGATGGTACATTATTTTAAAACATCACAGAGCATTAGTTATAGCACCACTCAGAGATTTCAAGTCAGAACAGCAGTGACAAGTACAAAACCAGTGTCACATAAAATGTACCATATGTGCGTTCATCTGTTCTGAGGGGGAAAAAAAATGAACACTCTTTTTGCGCCACTCAGTGGACAAAGTACATGGCGCTTCGTATTTCTCATCTTGCGAAAAAGTTCCCAGAGGTACGTTTTTGTCATTATATGAGGTTGCAAAATTATTACCTTGCATAAAATATTACAACAGGCATTTGAGAAAAGAAAAAGGCATTTGAATAATTAAATCAAAATACTGTGATAAGATTCCGCAGGAAATATGTCAAAACAGTAATTATGCTTTATCAAATCATTTCATACTGATAAACTTGACTGAACTCTGTAATACTCTTGTATCATGTGTGTGAGACACATGGCCCTGATCTAACAAGCCACTGTCCATAATAAGTCTGGATTATTACATACCACAGAAGATGGAAGCGGTCAGCAGGCTTTAGCCAATATTCAACATGTCAGTGGACTCAATTTAACATTCCACTCATCAGCTAGCTTATTAGCAGGCTTCCCAAACTCTTTTCCCATTGGACCATTACATCTTTGCAGAGATAATCCGTAATATGTTGAAAGCCGATGGAATGCCCTAACAGCACACATGTGCTCACACCAGCACGCGCACACACACACACACACACACACACAGAGCGGCAGTGACCCGTGTGCAGTTAAAACATGAGGATGAGGTAATGCCCCATCCTGCTCCATAGGAAAACAAACAGGGCTTTGAAAGAAGCTATAATTCACCTATTCTTTACCACCACCCATATGTCTCTGATTCACTATCCACCCACCAGCGGCCTAACCTGCCTGAAAAAATAGACATTCCTCTCACAGGAGGGCCTCAGTGGTATCAACGGTAGCTATTACTGATCCCAGATCAGCAGGAAAACTTCTTTGTCTAAAGATAGGTACAGTGCAGTCTTTGGCAACATTTCATCTGATTTTTTTCATCAAAGGGCAAAACTGTCTTCACATACTTTGTCTTTTTTGAGTTGTTTGCAAGTAAATATCTACTAATTCATTTGCTTAATTCTTTTGTACTTCTGCACTGGCATTCAGTTGTTTATACTTAAGACAAATGTGACCCTGGTCCAGAAATAGCCAACAGTACATTGTATGGATCAAAGATTTTTTTTAATGCCAAAAATCTTAAGGATATTAAGTAAAGATCATGTTCCATGAAGATTTTTTCCTACTGTAAATATATCAAAACTTAATTTTTGATTAGTAATATGCATTGCTAAGAACTTGGACAACTTAAAGGCGATTTTTGCAATATTTCAATTTTTTTTGACCCTCAGATTCCAGATTTTCAAAATAGTTGGATCTCGGCCAAATATTGTCCTATCCTAACATACCATACATCGATGGAAAGCTTATTCAGCTTTCAGATGTATAAATCTTGATTACAAAAAATTGACCCTTATGACTGCTTTTGTGGTCCCAAATGAAATAAATTTGTCAGTTCAGACAAATCCTATGCAGTATTGCTTCTCAAGTGAACCAGTCTTGTTTGAAAGATTTTATTTTCATATTTTAAAAATAAAATAAGACAAAAATAGAATTTAGTGAAGAATAAGATTGTTGCTAATATATATAATACAACATGTCCAGTGTTATTTTGTAATGTACTATTATAAAAAGTATTCTTATTTTGAATTAGCTTTTATGTTTGATATTTAAATTTTAGTTTAAGTTTTAGTAATTTTATTGTTTTTTTTAATTTCTGTTTTGCTTTTTGTACTTCAACTTGATTAATTTCAACCATTTTCAAGGCGACATTTCTAATTTTCTATTAAATTTTAGTTTTTTTTTTCTACTAAAATTTAGTTTTTATTTCAGCTTTATTTTAAATAACAAGCCATTGTGCTCTTGTGCCACAAATCATTTTCTCGTGCAGTTAAAAATACACTGCGGAGGAAAGAGGAAACTGACAAACACGCCAACAGACAAGACAGAACAGATTACTTTTGCTATGAAACAAAATCTTAACTTTCAAATTTCGTCTTTTTTGGAAGAAACTCAATGAATGAATACCATTTTGTGGTTCTTTAATGTGTCACGACAGATCGCTGTGATGTCTCATTTAAGTTGTTTCAACTGCGAAAAGGCATCAATACACACCATTATTCAAGTTCAAGTTTACCCCGGGTATTAGGATGTACGGCTTAAAATAACATAAATGATGTCTCTTACTGAAATATGTAATACAAAACCCATGAAAGATTTACGTTATTTAAAAAATCGACATTGTTTTAAACATATTTTGGACTATAGGGGCGTCATTATTTCGATGACGTCCAATGGTTGCACTACTGGCGCTACCTGTTGCTATTTTTACCGCAACACAACTTGGAAAATAAAATACTGATACAATGGCACATTGTGTGGCTTTTGGTTTTAATTTTCAATTGAAGGGCAACAAGAGAGAAAATGCAAGTATTTACTACTTTCCTAGCAATAAAAACAGGAGAAATGAATGGAAAGATGCCTGTGGATAAATAAACCTTCCTAAAGACCAGCGTCTTTGTTCTCTCCACTTTAACGCTGATGTTTTTAAGGCTTTTAGTAGACCACAGCTACTGAAAGAGCTTATAAATGGCAAAGACAAGAAACGCTAGATGCCATCCTGACAGGATGTAAACATGTCATGACGCCGCAGCCACTGATGGAGTTTCTCAACATGGATTTCACTCGATATCCGAGGAGTTTAGACTCCTTGTGGAGAAAAATTGATGGTGCGACATTTGGTTTTAGCTGTGGTCATTGTATCAATATTTTATTTTCTGAGTCGTGTTGCTGTAAAAATAGCAACAGGTTAGTACCAGTAGCTCTACAAGTGCAACTGAAATAATGATGCCCCCCATAGTCCAAAATATGTATAAAAAGATGTGGATTTTTCAAATAACAAATCTTTCATAGGTTTTCTGCTACATATTTTCTGCAACATCATTTATGTTAAGCTATACAGGTCTTAATACCCAGGGTTCCCTTTAACAGCATTTAGCATTATTCAGAGGCGAACTCTCTTGCATGCTTACTTCCTGTCGTGTGCACATGCTCTCAAGTGGCCAAGACCGCAAGTGTGGTTACTGGGACAGCCCCAGAGTCTTGCTATTTCATATTTCAGTTTCAAGATCAGATATGGCCTGTTGACCTAAAATGCTCTGACGACAATGTCAATCTTGAATAAGGTCTTAGCTAAGAGCTACAGCATGTGGTCTGATGTAAATGGCAGTTAAACGGTCTCACATTCTGCCTCGGCTTTAACCCAAGATCTCATTGGGGTCACAACGTACAATCTTAAGAGCAGCAATCGTAAGGAACAAAAAAAACTTGCACACAGTGTGCACTTAGTGTAGTTTCTCCACCTGGATTCAGTCAGCAGCAGTCGTTGCAGTGCCCAGCTGAGCTGCCCTGGGATCTTCAGCACATTACACACTGCCACTGTTTGTGCCTGTTGTCGACGCTGACGCCATGGCAACCTCTCTGCTGTGGAGTTCGTCATATCTTGAAAGGGGGAATGGAAACAAGAAAGAAAACTGTCTGTGTGATATTCCCACTAAAGCTCCTGGAAAACTTTGGTGGAAAAAGACAGAAAGAACAGCGAAGAGGATATCAGCTTGGATCGTAAAAGACAAAAAATAAATGGGAAATATTGTGAACTTACGTAACTCTTAAGATAGTTTACAGACTTTGGGTAATGTCTGGACTTAAGTAAATGAATAAATTGAATTGCAAGCCTTTACATACCAATTTAAAAAAAACAAATAAATTGAACAAATAACAAAATAAATAATAGCAGCAATAATAATAATAATAATAAACTATAACACTTTCCT
Organism: Garra rufa; assembly: GCF_049309525.1. NCBI lineage: Eukaryota > Metazoa > Chordata > Actinopteri > Cypriniformes > Cyprinidae > Garra > Garra rufa. Next base: position 13,934,568 of record NC_133369.1, on the reverse strand, counting down.
CTGGGTCTGGAACAGATAAATAAATAAATAATAATATGTATAATATTAATTAAATATTTATTGAGTTACAATTTAAAACAAATAATGAACGCTCTCTCTATAAAATTATAGTATATTATAATAATAATAACAAATAAAATAATAATAATAATAGTAGAAGTAGTAGTATTAATAATAATATTGTGTATTTCAATTTTCAAATATTTATTGAGTTGCAATTTAAGCACTCTCTACAAAATTATTATGTATAATTTAATAATAAATAATAATAATAATAATAATAATAGTAATAATAATAATAATAATGTGTATTTTATTCTATATAATAATAATAAATAAATAAATAATATTTGTGACATTATTTAAATATTTATTGAGTTACAATTTTAAACAAATAATGCTCTCTCTCTTTCACTCAACATAATAAACAACAACAACAATAATAATAATAATGTTTATTTTTCTCTATTTTTTTCAAACTCAAAGGAGAATATTATTTTCCAGCAGTGACTATATGGTGCTTTTTAATCATATATTTTTTAATAATAATAATGATAATAATAATAAACTTTTTTTTTATCTGGGTCTGGGATAAATAAATAAAAATTAATAATATTTGTGATATTATTTAAATATTTATTGAGTTACAATTTTAAACAGATAATGCTCTCTCTATCTATATATATAGACAATTATTATATATAATATAAAACTAATAATAAATAACAATAATAATACTAGTAGTAGTAGTAGTATTAATAATAATAATAATAATAATAATATAATGTACTTGTTAATTAAACAATTTGTTAATTAAATATTTTCAATGCTTTTGAATGAAAGTGTAATTGTTTTATTATTAGATATTCTTGAATTCAGCTTCAAGAATGATCCAAGTCATACAGGACACATTTGGAATAACATGAGGATGAGTTAAGGACAGAATGTTCATTTTGGGGTGAACTATCCCTTGAATAAAAGGTAAGAAAACCTGTCAGACGTTGGATGATGTCCTGTCCTCCTTTCCGCCAGACACCTAGCGGCTGTCATCGTGATGAATGTGTCAACCTTCCAGGGCCTGGTCAATCACTCAGCTTTTGGTTTCCCCTCCTTTATGAAGGTCGTTACTCCGCTTCGCCTCTTGAGAGGCCTGGCTCTCAGGCCTGTGCTTTCTAATGAGGGATGAGATCCTTCGTAACGGTTTCCATAGCGCTGAGGTAATCGATCTGGTGCTCAGGAATTGAGATGGAGGCTTGGCTTTTACTGCAAAGGCTGAGAGGCCTGTTGTGTCATCCGTTGTCTTTGAGAGGTATGTGATTGTCAGTTTGCATTAGAGGGACAGAGAGGCAGAGGTTGTTATAATAAAATGAAACTTGACACCATCCCATCTGTCTCCGTTACTAACAAAAACACGGAGACCCTTGAATATCGTCTCTCAGCACGAAACACCATAGCTCTTTTTAAGAGGCAGAGCAGAGCTACCAAAGCATGAGACATTGGAAAAACAATTTGAAAATGGAGCACTACAAAAACAACATGCTTTTCATTATGAAATACTGTTACGTCAAGACACAAAACCAATAACACTAACAAAAATCTAAAACAATAACAAACTTATTGGTCCCACCCTTTAGTTAAAACAACCAATCACCTTTCAGCATCATCAGTTTTTGTACTGCACTATGCAAAACACAGTTTTTGTTGTTAAAATGTTGAAAAGAACACTATTTTAAAATTTCATTTAATGCATCCTAGCTAAATAAAGCTTTATCTTCTTGCAGAGAGAGAGAGAGAGAATAAAAATACTTTCTTTTGAATATTATATGAATGACATCAATTATATAATTTCAAATAAATGTTCTTTCTATTTATTGAAGAATCCTGAGTGGATATTTCTATAACTATATATGATAAATATTATATATATAGAGAGATAATGATATATAATAATGAATTAATTTATTGAAAAATCCTGAGGGGAAAATATTAAATAAATAAATAAATACAATTAAATAAAATTTAATTATTATTATTATATAAATAAATACATATTATATAAATATAATTAGAATATTATAAATAAATATTTTTTTATTAAGTTATTATACTATTTTATCAAATGACATTTCTTTTTTAGAATGTATAGTAGTATAATTATGGTTTTCACAAAAAAAAAATATAAATATATAAATTACATACATTTCAAATAATTTATTCATTCATTGAAGAATACTGAGAAGAAAATATATTAAAAAATAATAAATTTAATTATATATTATAAATGAATAAATATTAGATAAATATTAGATAATAAATATTATAATATTATAAATAAATATATTTTTTATTTTATTATTATTTTTTTAATTCAAATTAGATTTCTTTTTTAGAATGTATAGTATTATAAGTATGGTTTCACCAAAAAAAAAAAAAAATCAATATAATTAGATATATAATAAATACTATAATATTATAAATAAATATATTTATTATTAAATTATTATATGTTTTTTTTATTCTAATTAGATTTATTTTTAGAATGTATAGTATTATAGTTACAAAAATATATATAATAATAATAATATATATTTATATTTCAAATAAATGATCATTTGAACATTTTATTCATTGAAGAATCCTGAGGGGGAAATAATAAATAAATATAAATATATAAATAATAATATAAATATATAGAATCATATAAATAATTATAATTTATACATGATTTGATATAATTGTTCTGCGGGTATAGAAACAGCACAACCAGCTGGATAAAGCTCAGGTCATCGTATAACACTCCAGACATGATGCTTGACTGATCCAGGACATCACAGGCCTTCAGAAGTATTTGTGACTTCCCGAAGCATCTCCTCAGAACTTAAACAGCCTCAGTTTCCAGCTACCATCTGAGGCACATACACATTAAGTGTGAAGAAAAATCAAAGTACATCCATAAATAGCTTTTAGACTAAATTGCAGGTGCAAAGTGCTGATGAATATGAAGCAGAATGATGTGTACCCTCACCAGAATGAAGTCCTTTTCACAATTTTCTTCTCTGTTTGTGTGACAATCTATGTAATAGACTCAAATATGCTGAAATGTGCTGAGAAAGCTCAATTTAAACTCAGAACGCTAGATTTATCAAACTAGATTTTCCAAGAAAAATAGGAGTGGTGCTTGCCAGTACAAAAAAATTGCTAGGGTGTGCTGGGTGGTTTCTAGGTGGCTTACTGACCAAAGTCAAAAGAGCCCAAAAGTGATATTCTTGTCTCTACTTCAAAGTCTACATACTTTTTCCCTTCATTATTTAAGGTATCATTCATGTCCGTAGCACAAACGGTGCAGGATGAGTCACATACACCAGTTTAATACTCAGGTTAAGGGTTAGAATAAACTGTTTAGTTAGGAATGAACAATAATAATAGCCTAAGCAAGCACAATCAAAGCAATAGTTCACCCCAAAATGACTCATATTATTCCAAACCATAAAACTTTCTTTCATCTTCGGAACAAAAATGAAGATATCCAATCCATATTAAGTCATCCATATTAATTTAGCAGTTTAGTCCAAATTTTCTAAAGAGACTTGATTAGTTTACATGACGAAGATTCAGATTTAATTTAGGCTCGATTCGGTTTGATTTTGTGAAAAATAAACATATTTTATGACATTGTGTCATGTAAGGTCTTTTCATAATCCAGAGAAATGTGTAAGTGTGTCACTGTCACAATAGGGCACCAATCCGGGTATAGTTGATACACTGTGTCCAGTGTTGGGAGTAACGCATTACAAAAGTAATATATTACAGTAGTTTATTACTTTTTGCTCTAACGCGGTAATATAACGCATTACTAATACAATTTGGGTAATAATATTACTCGTTACGATCTCAGTAATGCAAGTTACATCAATGTATTTTAACTCAAAATTAATTTGTGAATTAAAAAAAGTCCACGAGTAAAATATTTTGTCTTCCCGTTGCTGGAATTCGATGGTTGAGATGAATGCAGAGACGGATTCTACATTTGTGAGATGGACACACTCCCGTTATTGAGAAATAGCAGGATAACTCCTGGAAACACCTGGACTGGTGCCACTAACACTAAACTAAAGAAGAGAGCTGCGGAGTCGGAGAAGAGAAAAGATGACGGACGAGCGCAGACAAGCAACAAAAATTAAGCTAAAAATGACAAAATCTGTTTTTATTAAATCATAGTCTTTATATAAAATGAATAGCCCAATTAACAGATTTTCAAAACGAACGGAAAAGACTGAGTGACATATGCTGCTGAGTTTGGTTCATTTTTGTGTGCAGCGGCGCTCTATGAAAGTTCACGGAAAGAGAACCGAGCTGACAGAAATAAAAACACTCTGCAGTTTTAAATTATCTGTATGACCAAAAATGACGGAGTTGTTCCGTTATTCGCACACATAGCATTGCAAAAGTTGCAGTCTGTTAATTATAAGAATACAATACAGTCAATCAAATATAGAAACACTGGTAAAATTAAATAGTGCGTACTGCGTAGTACAAGCCTGAGCTTTGGCCAAACACATATTTGCTCATGTGAGGAGGATGTTTTATAAGCGCGTTACGTACAAATCCTGGTTTACATAATAGTTTGGCATTCAAATGCATCACGAATATGGACACATTTAATTGGACTCATGCCGAATGAGAGAGGGATGCTGCGTCAGAACACGTTTGCTTTAGTTTCGCTTTTAACCTAATCCGTTTTGGCTTGTTTAGCAGCAGCTTATATTCTTCATTCTTTTTTTGTTCTGAAAACCATTTAAAAAGGCCTATATGGTGTTTAATGATTGTACATTATAACACTTCGCTGTATTTATCAATTATTTATGAATGTATTAATGCGGTTTGTGCTTATCTGTGTTTAACCTAAACTACAACATAACATTAAACCGGTAGGCCTACCTAAATATGTTTTTATAATTTTATGCTAGCTATCCTAAACTTAATGTATAATGAGCAGCTATAAACTTATATTTTGGCATTTTAAAATCTGTGGATATTGTGATGAAAGTAACTCAAAAGTAACTTAAAAGTAGTGTAACGCATTACAATTTAGAGACAGTAATATTGTAATGTAACTAATTACTTTTAAAAGACAGTAATAGAAATATATAATGTATTACATTTTGGAAGTAACTTGCACAACACTGACTGTGTCTCAACGGTACCCGGATTGGTGCCCTATTGTGTCACATGCTGTTTAGTTTGTTATGATAATAGGTTAAAAGACACATTTACACACATGCTACGCAAATTATTTCAAAAATAATAATTTTTGTGATATTTCAACTGTCTATTATTAATAGAAATATTTTCTAACATGAATGTTAAAAGGATACCATAGCATTTTAAGAAATATACAAGATGGTAAAGTGGGTACACCCTTTATAGGTCGCTATGTATACAGTAACAGTTCAATCATAGAAAATAAAATTCATATACAGAGGCTGTGTGTGTTTGTGTACTGGCATTATCTATGTTATGGGGACCAAATGTCCTCACAAGTATAGTAATACCAGTAAATTCTAACCTAAACGAACATTTTAGGTCCCTATAAAGGAAACAAGCTTATAATTCATACAGAATGACTGAAAATGTAAGAATGCATAGGTTTAGGGGTAGGGTTATAGAATATACAGGTATTGTTCATTTTAATGTTATGTTTACATTTGTACTGTTTGCCATATCTTTTCTAGTGTTAAATATTTGTTCCTATTTTAACTGAATCTGGATTACATAAAGCAAATAAATAAATCTGAATTTAAAAAAATGTTGCACAACTGTAATTTTGTAATTTTTTACATTTGCAATAAATAGTTAGCCAACTTTAGGGCATTAAGAAGTTGATTACAGTTGAGACAAAAATGCACCTTATGTTTCTGAGCCAATTATAGAAAATATGAACTACTTATGGCTATTGTCAATTTATGATACTGTAGTACTATAAAAGCAAAATAAATATGTGAAAGTAAGCGAGTAGGCTAAATGATGACAGAAATGTCATTTCTAGATGAACTATCCTGTTAATTAAATAAAATATTCCATAAACAAACATAAGGCAAGCAGGATGTGTGAAACATGATTTGTAGCAGATTCTGTGCAACAACAGTTATAAGGATATCTCTAGTTTTTGTCCGTTAGTAGAGAAGCTTAGATACATTCGGCAAACTTCGACAGTTCGTTGACTCATTCGGTTCGTTTTGACGTCGGCTGTGCGTCTTGCGTCATCAACCCAGAACTAAAGTTCGATTCGGTTCGATTTTGTGAACCGGCTCAAAAGAACGATTCGTTCAAGAATCACATTTCATTCAAAATATTATTCATTTGTTTTCAGAAGATGAACAAAAGTCTTACGAGTTTGTAACGACATGAGGGTAAGTAATTGATGACAGAATTAGCATTCCTAGGTAAACTCTCAGATTTTGTGCAACAACAGTTATAAGCATACTGTAAATCCTCTAATACAGGCCCGGGCCTTTATTTTACTCAAGCGCATCGCGGTCCAGGCCTTTATTAGAAGGAGGCCAGAATTAGAGGCAGGCCTCAATTTCTATTTGAGCAAAACGAACTACCAGTAGAATAAAAAAAAAAAGAGAGATTTTGTGTCTATTTGAACCTATAAATTACTAGGTGCATTTAATAATCACTCCGCTCCGGGTTCATAATTTCCCGCTTCACTCCTCACTCACTGATATCAGAAACACCGCTTCGCCTTCGCTCCGCGTCAAAAAAAAAAGAAATAATGTTTTAAATATAACGGTCCTGTTAATAACACATATTAAAATAAAGAATACTAAAATAAAATAACAGGAGAGTTTGGAACACTAGTGTGCAAACTTTGTTCCTACCACATACCAAGCTAATAACATTGTCAGCATTAAAAGAGTATAACTGCTGCTTTATGCCGTGCAAAGTTTGTAATGAAAATAAAAAAAATCATTTTCGTCAGTTATTTTACCTACGGATCGCTGCATTTCTTACAGATGTCTGTTTATTCGAAATCAGATACCATTACATTTGTTTTAATGCATTATTGACAGAGCGATTGCGTGTGAATTAGTGTTGTACCCGCTTCATTATCTAGAAGGAACAAACTAATTCCTTGTAAACTATAATTTACCGCTCATGTCCATTGCCGTCATCGTAGCCTTTACATTCTTTCTGATTTGAGTGATCCATCTCTATCAAGCTAGCTATACACGTTTAACACATGAATTCCTGCTTAATATGCAGTTATATTACGGACCGTTGCATGAATTGGAGCGGTGGTGGAGCGCTCTTGGAGGGAGTGAAAACCACGACGCTCTGTCTTTTCAAAAATCCGCTCCTCCCTCCAATCAAAATTACACCGCTCCACTCCGCGCTCCGCTCACATACACTGCTGCTCAGACAAACGTTGTTTCTAATAATAGCCCCGGCCGCTATTAGAGACCGGCCATTATTTACCTCAGCTGACAGCAAGACCGGAGACCCGGCCGCTAATGGAATACAGGCCAATATTAGAGGATTTATGGTATTTCCAGCTTAAATTGCACATTAGGCTTGTTGTACAGTGTTGGCAATTCACCCATCATCTTCGGTAATCATCGGCAAACTTCGACAGTTCGTTGAACCGGCTCATTTGGTTTGTTTTTTTCGTCGCACATGCTACGTCGGCTGTGTTCCCATTCAGTCGGTCCACTCGGTACAACACATTACTACGGGATATCGCGCTCCTGCGCCGTCTGCTGAAGACACTTATAAACACGCCTGAAAGGCAATTGACACATGACGACGTGGGCGGGGCCGCCTGCCCACAGCATATAAATGCAGTCGTATGTGTCATTACCTTTGTTCTTCAGCTCTTCACCGTGCTGCTAGGACACATCACGCCACATTCACGAGAGAAAACCCACTGTGGTGATCCTTGTTGAGGCTAAGTAAGAAAGTAAAGAAGTAAAGAAAGACAAACGAAGAAGAGAGTTATTAAGCTCGCGTTTAGCTACGCTAACACGAGCTAGATAGCTCTTTATCGAGTAGTTATGTCACAACGCAATAAAGATTCTCGCACCTGTCCCATGAAATGTGGGTACTCACTGTCCGGAAAGGATACCCACGAGCACTGCCCGGTATGTCTGGGGATTGTCCACGCCAGGATGGCTCTCTCCAACCCTGTGGCATGTGCACACTGCCGACGGCTCCAGCGTTCCACGCTGAATCGGCGTGTGGCGTTGGTGGAGAGTGTGCTTGGTGGGACAGTGGCCAGTCACGGTCTGCTTCTATCCTTAGAGGCTGATCCAAAGGCGGCGCTGGCCGTTTTTGGGGAGGCCGAGGAGATCGGAGGTATCCCTCTGATGGCTCATGAGTTTGGTCAGGAAATTGGCGGTCGGGATGATGACTCTGTCTTGCTGGATGCGGGCGAAGAGTTCACCGATGACGCGTTTCAGGCAGGACAAATAACAGCTTCCTCCTCGCTCTCCGAGGCGGCGGGGGGTAGCGAATCCGGTGAGGATCTCTTCATGAGTCTCTACCGAAGAGCGGCTGAGAAATTGTCTGTGGATTGGCCGGCCCCGCCTCTGGTACAGAAGAGCTCGCGCTTCGGGGGTTTTTACCTTTCTCCTGTGCAGACAGTAGTGAGGACCTGCCTGCCGCTTTATCCAGATTGTGTAGCGGAGCTCACTTCTTCGTGGCCAAAGCACATGTCATCCCCTCCTCCAGTGCCGGGCGCAGGCAGGTTCACGGACCTCGAGGGGGCGGGAGAAGCAGGGCTGGTGTCAGCTCCTCCGATGGAGCATTCTCTGGCCACATACCTGGCTCCCAGGCAGAACAGTGGCATCGCGGGTACCCCCACGCTCCCGACGGGCCCTTGCAGGTTCTCCTTTAAACAGCTTGGCAAGATCTATGGCGATCAAGCCTGCGCAGCTAGAGCACTAAGCTCTATGTCTATACTGCAGACATATCAAGCCATCTGCCTGGGAGAGCTGAGTGACGCTGTATCAGCAGGGAGACCGTGCGACGCGCTTATGGGGGAAGTGTGTTCCACGGCCGATTACATTCTGCATGCAACATGTAGTAGTACGCTGGTGTCGCTGGGCCATGCCATGGCCGGCACTGTGGTGGCGCAGCGGCATCTTTGGGTAACCTTGGTGAACCTGCCTGAGCGGGACCGGAGTGCGTTTCTCGGCGCCCCGATCTCCCTGTCCGGGCTCTTCGGTGAAGGCCTCGGTGCATTTCAGGCACGGTTCGAAGACTCTAAAAAACAAGCAGAGTCATTAAAAGGTTCGATGCCGAGGAGGTTCAACAGACCAGCGCAGTCAGCTGCTCACCCAGGGCCTAGGATATCTTCACGGCCACCACCAGCCAAGAGGCCGGCGGCAGCGACAACACCAAGGCCCGGTGCATGGGAGTCGGGGCTGGCGCGCACGCAGTCTAGACAGCAGGCGGAGCCGAGGAGGAGGGATCCGCTCCCGGCGAAAGTGGGACATTCCTCCACGAGGAAGAAAGGCCAGTCCGGTCCCTAGCCTGCTGAGGAGGGAGGAATGTCGGCATGGAGGCAGCCGCGTTCTTCTCTCGTCACGGGAAAAAACCTGCAAGAGAGCGGGTTCAACTTTAAGTTCGTTTTCAATATAGAGATTTTGTGTTCAGCATACAATGCCTCATGTGCTGATTGGTCAGCAAAATCAAAATGGGTTAGCAACACTAACCGTGCAATCGGCCTATGTGCCGGCAGAAAAGGAAGATGCGGTGATGTGTCATTTTCAGCATCAGGTACCGATGAATGCAGGGATTCCCCGGGTAATGATGGGGATCCTCGCTGTCTGCCTCGAACAGTGGCACGCATGCGCTCCAACACCATGGATTCTTCGCTCGATTCAGTGGGGTTACAGGCTGCAGTTCCTTGCGCTCAGGGCAGTGCACGTCCCAGGCCATCTGAATGCTGGGGCGGACATGCTGTCCAGGGGCGGTCCGCAAGCCAGGGAATGGCACTTACACCCACGTATAGTGGCACAGATCTGGGAACGGTTCGGCAGAGCCGAAGTAGATCTGTTTGTGTCAGCAGAAAACACGCACTATCCGCTGTTTTTCTCGATCACAGACAGGAGCGCGCCGCTGGGTGTAGACGCCCTGTCGCATGTATGGCCCAGGACCCTGCTGTATGCGTTTCCACCGGTGGATCTGATACAGCCCACTCTAGATCGGGTGCGTCAGGAGGGTCTATCTCTAATTCTGGTTGCACCTTAATGGCCAGCGAAGACGTGGTACGCGGGGATCATGACGTTACTGTCGGATACGCCGTGGTGCCTCCCCCTGTGGAACGGTCTCAGCCAAGGCTTTGGGCTCTGTGTGCTTATCCGGTGAGACGGAGAATCTGATGGCAGCGGGACTTCCTATCAACGTGGTGGCCCGATCCAGAGTGCTAGGGCGCCATCGACAAGAGGGAAGAATGGTGTGGCCGTAAATTTCTATCACCATATCAGTGCCCGATTGCTGAGATTTTGATTTTTCTGCAGGAGTTGTTTGAAGGGGGCCGTGCACACTCCACGATGAAAGTGTATCTAGCGGCCATATCGGCCTGTCATGAGGGCATAAATGGTGCGGTGCCAAGTGCGCATCTGCTGGCCGTTCGATTTCTTAAAGGGGCACGGCGTCTGAGGCCTGTTGCAAAGTCAATGGTGCCTGCATGGGATTTGGTTCTCATTCTGGAGGCCATGTGTGAACCTTTTGAGTCGCTAGACTCCCTAGATCTGAGGATGCTATCGTATAAGACGGCTCTGCTGCTGGCCCTAGCGTCAGCGAAACGCGTGGGGGATCTGTATGCGCTGTCAGTGCATCCCACATGCATCCAGTTTGCGTTGGATGGATCCAGGGTGGTATTGCGTCCGAACGCGGCATATACACCTAAAGTCTCGTCAGGGAAATTTAATGCACGCCCATTTGAGCTGCCCGCTCTGTCAAACATCTCTATTGATTCTGAGGAGGACAGGAAGCTTCATGCGTTATGCCCTGTGCGGGCTCTACGTACATATGTGGAGCAGACACGGGCTGTGCGTTCTGCTGATCAGCTGTTTGTGTGTTTTGCCAACCCGGTTTGGGGGAGACCGCTGTCTAAGCAGTGCCTCTCACATTGGATTGTGGAGGCAATTTCTATTGCATACAGAAGCAGAGGTTTACCCCTACCTACGGGGGCGCGTGCACACTCGACAAAGAGCGTGGCTACGTCATGGCCGTTATTCAGAGGAGTGTCTGTAGAGGACGTCTGTGCAGCAGCTAGTTGGGCATCACCGCACACGTTTGTTCGGTTCTACCGACTGGACGTCACTGCAGCAACAGTGGCCCGGTCCGTGCTTATGCCAGGGGTTGCAGACCAGGGCCCGTCGCTCCCGTGAAAAGCAAGAGTTATGTGGCGGTACTGGTCCCTTATGTTTGGTTTGGCGACTTTACGGGGCGTGATTATATGTCCCATAGTAATGTGTTGTACCGAGTGGACCGACTGAATGGGAATGTTGTGTTATGCATATAACTACTGTTCCCAGAAGGAGGGAAACGAGGTACAACACACCAGGGCCCCGCGCAGTCGGAGGCTCGGTGAAGAGCTGGACTGAACAAAGGTAATGACACATACGACTGCATTTATATGCTGTGGGCAGGCGGCCCCGCCCACGTCGTCATGTGTCAATTGCCTTTCAGGCGTGTTTATAAGTGTCTTCAGCAGACGGCGCAGGAGCGCGATATCCTGTAGTAATGTGTTGTACCTCGTTTCCCTCCTTCTGGGAACAGTAGTTATATGCATAACACAAGATGAACGAAAGTCTTATGAGTTTGGAAGTACAGGAGGGTGAGTAATTGATAACATAATTAGCATTTCTAGGTAAACTCTCCTGCTTAATTTAACCAAAATATTTAAATCAACAAACATAAGGCAAGCAGGATGTATAAAATATGTTGCTTTGTGGCAGATTCTGTGCAACAACCGTTATAAGCATATTTGCAGTTTTTGTCTGTTAGTAAAGAAGCTTAAATTGCGCAGTAGGCTTGTTGTACAGTGTTGGCAATTCACCCATCATCTTTGGTAATCATCGGCAAACTTCGACAGTTCGTTTTTTCATCGCACATGCTACGTCGGCTGTGTTCGATTTGGTTCAATCTTGTGAACCGGCTCAAAAGAACGATTCGTTCAAGAATCGAACATCATTGTTTTGAATTGGTAGTTGTGTAGGCTGTTAACAGATGGACAGAAATCTATCAGATTTTATAAAAAATATTATTTATTTGTGTTCCGAAGATGAACGAAAGTCTTACGAGTTTGAAACGGAGTAATTGATGACAGAATTAGCATTTCTAGGTGAACTCTCCTGCCTAATTAGCCAAAATATTTAATAAACAAACATAAGGCAAGCAGGATGTGTGAAATATGTTGGTTTGTAGTATTATATGTTTCCAGTTTTTGTCTGTTAATAGTAAAGAAGCTACCTGTCAGGATCCTCGGTAATCATCGGCAAACTTCGACAGTTCGTTGAATCGACTCATTCGGCTCTTTTTTACTCGGACGTGCTACATCGGCTTGTTCGATTCGGTTACTTTCTGAGAACCGACTCAAGAATCGAACATCATTATTTTGATGTCAGATCTATCAGATTTCATTACAAATATTATTTGTGTTCCTAAAATGAACGAAAGTTTTATGAGTTTGGAATGACATGAGGGTGAGTAAATGATGATAGAAATATAATTTCAAGGTGAATCCTTTTAATTAACTAAACTATTTAATAAACACACGAGGCAAGCAGGACGTGTGAAAAATGTTGCTTTGAGGCAGATTCTGTGCAACAGTTGCCATGGCATAACTTTGGTCAGAGACAAAAAAAAAAAAGATGTTACAAGAAATAATATGTCAATAACCAGCTGCTACAAAACAAAGTAACTCAATTCCAGTGGAATGCAGGATTGCTTCATATCCCAGTGATTTTGAAATCCCGTTTTTTAAAACAAAAGCACGTTTTGGTTGGAAATGAATAAAGGGAATAAGAATACGGCAAAACCTGTTGTAGCCGAGAAGCCAGTGACAGTCTTTTGATTTTTGAAAGTGTATGAGCAAATCCTTCTGAGTAGTTGAGCCAGTGTGTCCTTTGACCCTGGAGCTGCTAAAATGTGCAGTATTTTTCCCATTACATCTTGAGGAGGGAGAAAGAGAGAGAGAAACAGACTTAACACCTTTTGGCAGCGGTTCCAGCTTCACATTATGCAAGCTCAGAGTGTTTGGAGGCAGTGCCAGCACAGCATGAGGCAACTTATGAAACATTAACATTGAGAACAGGACAAAAGAGGGGAAAAATATGCAGGGGCAGTGAGGAAGGAACGGGCGAGGTGTGTGGAACAGGGATGGATTGGATGAAAAGAAAGACGAGACAATGGAAAGTGTGTTAATGGCACAAATCATGAGCAGTCATTCCATGGGAAATTGGAAAGTAGGTTGGTTAAAGCTGTCCATCTTGGTAATGCAGTCGGGCAGTTGTTTTGTAGTCTTACGAGTACAGCTTCTGACAGAACAAGACTGAAATTTCCGTGAATGTTTTTTAAGATTAAATGGACAGAATTTTTAAAATGGTATGATAAATGACAAATTGCACTATTTAGGGCGGTCGATGAAATACACAATGGTATTTAAAAGTATGTTTTTTTGTTTAATGGTAACTTATTGTTTTCAAAAGTGCAGCTTTTAGAAAAAAAAGGATTATTTCATAAATAACAATATTAATACTATAAGTAAAAATACACAATATGCAATTTTTTAAGATGATTAAAAGTGCAGCTTTCTCAATAGTGCAGCTTTTAGAAATAAATAAAAAATAAATGTATTATAGTATTAATATTGTTATTTATGAAATAAGTAAAAATACAAATTATGCTATTTTTTAAGATTAATAAAAGTTATTAGTATTAATATTACTATTGTTTAATGCACATGATCATTTAGAATAGATATTGTGTGAAAATCCTAATAATAAAATCAGATGCATAATTAAAAATATAAAAATAAAAAAATAATTATTAAATAAAATAAGACAATTTTATTATAAAAAAATAAGATTAAAACAATTTTAAATGGGTAGCTAGACAAAAATAATAATACAAAAATAATTTTTAGCATATTAGCATTATCTTTAAAGCACTCAGTGGTAAATGTAACATTTATTTTAAGGTAATAAAAATACATTTTAGAAATTAATTTGATAGAAAAAAGTGACCATTTATATCTCATAACAGTAGCAATACTAATAATTATGAATAAAATACTTATGCATTAGAATTGAAAAATATAAAATTAAATCACTGTAATAGTTCATAATTAAATTAATATCTGATTAAATGTTATTTTATTCTAAAAAAAAGTTTACCAGTTTTTGGTTTATCAGTCAAAATAATATTTAACTGTTTATCTTACTGGTGTATATTTAAATGTATATTTTACTGGTGATTTTATATTTAAAATATGGCATATGTATCATATTTTGTTTTTTTATCCTAAATAAAATATGAAATAAATATGAAAAATAGAATTTTACAGGAAGCAGCTGGCCATTGCATGCATAGAACAGAATCATGAATCTCAAACAGCTTAATGCATCTACTGCAAACCAAACAAGAAAACACAAAGTGTGCTACAAAATCGATCCAGTTCAGAAAAATAGAATAAATCCCAGAGTGTACATGCAGAGAGTCTTTGCCCTTATTTACTGTAGCTAAATGTCAGATATGAAAATGAGTATTGTATGCAGTGGAGGGTGATGGCGAGGGTTGTGGGGTGGGGGAGGCCAGGTTAAAAGGTCAACACAAGACTGAAACAGTCACTTGTGTGTCTGAACAATCCCTCTATCGATCAGTGATGAAGGAGTGGGCAGAGGACAGGCCCAAATAGTTACAGGCCCTATAGAGAAGGGCAGGGTTCACTGACCTCTCATTCTTTCCATCGGAGTGTCTGTGATCTGTCTGCTTGTAGGGTTCTGTGGAGCATATAGCTGTCAAGACACTGTATGACCATTGTACTGTGTTTAATTGCACTGTAAATTACGTTTTGATATATTTTTGGGAAATTCATGGAACATGATCTTTACTTAATAACCTAATGATTTAGAAAAAAAGGAAAATCAACTATTTGAACATATACAATGTTTTTTGGCTATTGCTACAAATATACCCATGTTAATTTAAGAGTGGTTTTGTGGCTCAGGGTCACATATGTGTAGAATACAGGCTTACAGTCCCAAACTAAGTTTTCCTTTTATTTTTGGGTTGCTGTGAAGTCTCGATAAGACGATAGTTTTTCTCAAAACAAATGGTAAAATGCTCATGAAGTGACTCTCAGAGCAGTTCTAGAGATTATTTTCATGTTTCCATGTAGGCTACTCATATATTGAGGCAAAAGAGGCTGAAAGAACCATTACCACCATTTTTGATTTAATCATCCAAAATTTGACAAATTGCTTGACATTCTGCGGTACACAGTAAATTCCAATTTATGACTGAATTCCGCAATTTTCTGCGTTTTCCGCATCATGGAAATCATAGGGCCCTACTGACCGAGGCTCAGTTTATGAGAGTGTGCTTTCATTTTAAAGCGCATAACTTTTGCTACAATTACAGCTGTCATTTACACTACTCCGGCGTTTTCGGCCCTCGAAAATGGAGACTTTCGAAAATGCTGCAGACCGTGTTTTATTTGAAAAAATCCAGGGTTGTGTTTCAGTGTAAACAGACCAAAATTGAGACTTTATGCGACCACATGCTATCCTTGAAAACCATGTAAACAATATCTTCATGCTCATTTGTTGCATCTCAAATCTGATGTTAAATTGCAAAGTAAAAAAAAAAAAAATTACAGTATTTTTTATAACCTAAGGAATAAGAGTCAATTTTAAGTAAGACATCACTTATGATGCATGCAGCCTGAATGGTCATGTGGCCCGCGTTTTTGGTTGTGTAGTGTAGACGGAGAAATGCAATTCATTTCTGAATCGCAGTTAAAAAAAGGCCAGTGTAGACAAGGATCGTTTTTATTTTAAAATGCCATAAACTAATGTAAATGGGGCTTAAGTGAGATCTGATTCAAACCTTTAACTCACAAGTGAGTTTGGGACTGTTGTGTTTCTGACTCATTAAAAAGAACTAGTACAAAAATGTAATTTATTTGTGAATCAGACATCACGGATGTGTTCATTGTTGCATGCAGCAAACACTGGTGAGCACTTAGACCACATACAGATGTTTTCCCAACTGGATTTCAAATCATTTTTAAAATTATATATTTTATTTGTGCATCTAGAACCCTGTAAAAGAGTGTCATTTTTTTTTTTTTTTACATAAAATGTCTAATGGGCAGTGACTGCTATAGAGTACGGCATATTGGCGGCACTGAAAGTAAACAACGCCACTGAACCGAATGAAACTTGCATATTTAGCTGATTATTGCTGCTAAAAATGGTCAATTATTGTCATGTTTTGAGTTGCAGTTATTAGTCAGACTGGGAAAAACATTTGGAGTACTATAGACTGCCAAAAGTTATAATAAATCAAGGAGAAGAGAGCAAAGAACTGTCTGAGGAACAAGGCGTTTGCGATTGGCCAAACTGAACCAGTATTTCCGAGGCAAGAATCTTACAGAATCATGTATTTATGTGAAATATTAGGCTAATATCTTAATACTGCGCGTACATATCTTTACCACCTATTAACTTCAACGTATTCAGTAGTACAATGACCGTGCAATCCATTCTGTTGTTTACATCTCCAATATGGCTATGTATCCGGGTAACTTGACAAATCATGACATAAGTGCAAACCCTTAATAGGGTTCTAACATTGATTGGCTCTTTCAACAAACACCATAAAAGTCACGAAAAAAGCTTGACAAGAATCAAAAAGTGGCGTGATTTTGTAGATTTTTTTATTGAAAGCTTCATCAAAAGAAAAAAAAAATAAACAGAAGTTTAAACCTAACATCCACTGGTCTACAGACACTCTCAGGATCACAGCTCGAGCACATGGGAGGCAAGAAAGTGAAGCAACTCAAGAAATCATTGTAGCATCGTAAAACGGTTTCCGCTTTCATATTTCAACAACACCTGTACAAAAAACATCTCCATAAATATTTCTCTATTTCATTTGCCAGTAAGTTAGTGTCTAATTGAGGTTTTGCCGTTTGTGTTGAATTTGGTTGAACGCAGTAGCGCCGTTTCCTGACAGTCCAACGAACGAACCAACAAGCGTTCGTCATTCAGCGACCTCAACCGTGACAGCCAATCAGATGTACAGATAGAAATGCATGGCTTGGACCTCACACATCCAATGAATGGGAGCACAGAGTTTTTCTAGCCAGAGTGGATGAAAGGTGTTTAGCTTACTAAATTACAGTTGGGATGAGAACTCCATCCTACAGTTTGCAAAACCTTCAGCTTAATCGGACATTTATTCACTCCTTAATGAAAAGCATGAACTGAAGGCTGCAGAGTGACCTCTCACATGAGACACCAGCCACCAGCAATTTTCTCTCCATTCCCCAAGGCCCTGACCACTTAAATACTGAATGCTTGATAGCAGCGAGCACATGATAAAAAGAACTCTCCAAAAAGACAGTGGATAACAGACACAAAACACAGTGACTTTTTTTTTGTTTTCTTATTTTAACTTTTTTTGTTTGAACAGGTGAAAATGAAAAGCTAGCTTGTCCTTATTAAAGCAGTGCTGTCTCGGTCATTACAGAGGATAAAGTACACCAACTTTGCTTTAATACTGTCCCCTAGTGGCTAATTGGGATCATTACGTAGTTGTATAAAGGTCATGTTGTTGGAATTCAGGGAGAAAGAGACCAAAGCATTCGTGATGACGTGATCTTGAAGTCTCTCATTGGCCCTTTAAAGACAGATGAATTCATTCCCAGAGGACCGAAAACTAAGAGGCGTATTTATGACCGTAAGACAGTCCATAATTCACCATGTGTATTGAAACTCATCAGATTGCATCAAAATAACATCTACTTCATGGTAAATAAAGGACAGCAGCCTTGGTTTTAAATTAAAGGGATGAATCTGTCCAAAATGTTGGTCAGGTCAACCTCATTCTTTCGGTTTTGGATGGACTATCCCTTTAATTTATAAAAAAATGATTCCTCTCTCTACTCTTCAGTTTAGTAGTTTCCCCCCTCTGGAATGGACAGCCTGATAAAAAGAAAGCAGATTTCTGATATGGAAGGTCGAAATGTCACTAACCCTAATTCCGAGCTGTCAAGGCACCTAAGCAACCGCCAAATCCCACATTGATGGGAACCTTAGGCTCTGTCCCAAATGGTGCATTTTAGGGTTATAGGAATTACTAACTGCAATCAAAAGGTGGCCTCGAGCGCAAGGGATTTAAGACAGAGCCTTGGTTTTTCAAGTAAAGATCGCCTTTTCACGAGATTTCCTATGGCATCTGGTTGATTAAGGAATCCTTGCATATAACACGAGGCGTTTCGATTGACACGACTGCAAATATGGACGGGAGTGCTTAGAACAACATGTTATGCTAATGCTAATTGCAAACGTTTCTCAGTGCCCCTGAAGCAAGCTTGTGTTTCATGACCTGCAACACATTCTCCTGTGTTTCCTCATGGTAAAATTGCTTTCGATGAGGTAGTGATCTGTACACAGAGTTTAAATACACACTAGTGAGTGCTTTGATTCCTTCCTGTTGAGCTGAAATGATGCAAACGGCCTTCTCTGTGAGAAAGCTCTGAACTGAACGGACGTGCGACTTGCTTAATAGCGACCGACCGAGAAGGTGCAGCGATAGAGGTATAGTTCATTCAGCCGGGCAGACGGGAGATGATTGATGGTTCAGCCGCTCTCGGACGCCCTCTGCTGGGGAATCAGTGATGGTGGTTTTCTGCCTCTCAACTGAACGATTGACATAGATTCTGCAACAGTGGAAGGAAGTTTAAACCATGAAGTACCAATTTGGCCGTCAAGGTCAAACGGATACTTCTGAAACCAAGTGATTACGCCAAAAATCTCAAATAGAAAAAAAGAAATGAAATAAATCGATCCACTCCACTGTCTTGAGGGGGGTTTCTTCATCTTTGGTATAAAATATGCCATCCATGGGCTGCATTTGATCCACAGCTAAGAAAGACTAAAGAAATTGTCAACAATTTCCTATTACTATTGCTTTTTGCACACATTTGCTTTTTTTCGTTTTGATTTAATCCATAAGCTCTTATCTATTTAGATTTGCACTGCCATTTTTTTTGACTGTTTTAGTTTTCTTTTTTTTTTCCGCAATGAAACAAGCAAAGCAGGCTAAAAACACCTTAAAGCTCATAAAAAATATTGCAGATAAAAACAATAATGCCATTAAAAATGATCTGCACTACACAATAAACTGCATTTCCCATGATGCAGTGGATTAACATTTTTTTCCTCTGTTTCTAAAAAAATGCAACTCTCTTTAATCATCATCATCATCATTATCATCATCATGACCACAATATTTTTTTGTCTGTCCTCTCTTTTAAACACAAAGTCACCACTGATAATTTAAAACGTCTCGAAGAGACCTCTCTGTTTCTTTCTATGCTTTATACAGGTTATTTCCTTTCCTTGTCAGGTCATTTTCACTGCATTCGTCAGTCTGTTCAGTTCAAACAGGAAAAAGTCTTAGATGTTTCTTGAAATTAAGGCAACAAAGATGAAAAAACATTGATATTCTCTAGAAAACTAAAATCTAACTCATAAAAAAAGAAAAGTAATAGTAGCTTAGAATCCGAGGAAGACTTCTTTTGCTCCTTCTCTCATTGTTTTACAAGAACGTGCTTCCTCGTCTAATAGAAAAACCCACTGTTTCTGAAAACCTACCTGCACATTCAAAAAAAGAATAGGAAAACTTGTACTTGTTTGATTTCGTTCACTTCATGAAGGTAAAGTTTTTCGGGTAGCCGATTAACAGTAGGCTCCATCTCCCAGACTGCATTTCTCTCCTTTCCGGTCTGGTTGTGAGTTCTCCAAAGGTCCTCCGGTGTGGGCCAGGTGTTAAATTAATTGTTTGTTTGTTGTAGTTGTTTTTTTTTTTTTTTGTAGATGCTTGTGCAAAAGTAGACACAAACGTGTTTTCCTATCCCTTGCGCTCTGTCTTCAATGTTCCCTCGTTGCAGTCCCCCAGTCTCAAGGCAACGCAGTCACCTCAACGCCCCCCTCCTCCTCTGTTATCTGAAACAACGCCAGACAGCTAAAGTTAGTTCATTGTTCCAGAATAAAAATTTCTTGATAATTTATTCACTCCCATATCATCCAAAATCTTCATGTCTTTCTTCAGTCGAGGAAAACATTCCAGGATTTTTCTCCATATAGAGAACCTCAATGGAAATCAGCGGGTTGAAGATCCTAATTGCAGTTTCAATGCAGCTTCTAATTGATCTACATGATCCCAGCCAAGGAATAAGGGTCTTATCTATCTAAACAGCTGCCATTTTTTACAAAAAAATTAAAATTACAGTGCCTTGCAAAAGTATTCATTCCCCTTTATTTTTTTTTCCAGATTTTATGTTGCGGCATTACAGTCTACACTCCAGACACAATAATGGCAAAGCAAAAACAGTTTTTTAACATCTTCACAAATTTATTAAAAATAAAAAACTTGAATGATTCCATTGCATAAGTATTCATACCCGTATCTGGGACAGTTGAAATTTCGCTAGGGAGAATTCATATTGCTTTTAGACGTTACTACACTTCAAATGAATTTAACCTGTGGAAAAAATGATTTTAATGGTCATGAATTGGAAAGGCACACACCTTTTAATAAAAAGTCTAACAGCTGAAAATGCATATCAGAGCAAAAACCAAGCCCTGGAGTCAAAAAACTGCCTGCAGAGCTCAGAAACAAGGTTGGATCAAGCCACACATCTGGGGAAGAGTTCAGAAAAAATTCTGCTGCATTGAAGGTTCACTGAAGCGTGTCTCCTTTACCCTTAATGGAAAATGTTTGAAACAACCAGGACTCTTCCTAGAGCTGGCCTCTCAGCCAAACTGAGTAATTGATGGAGAAGGGCCTTGGTTAGACTGGTGACCAAGAACCTGATGGTCACTCTACTTGAGCTCCATCATTATATGTGGAGATAGGAGAGACCATCAGAAGAACAAACATCACTGCAACACTCCACCAATCTGGGCTTAATAGCGGTGTGGCAAGACTCAATCCTTTCCCGAGTGAAGACACATGAAAACACATTCAGAATGTGCAAAAAAGCATCTAAAGGACCCTCAGACTGTGAGAAACAAGATTCTCTGGTTAGAACCTCATTTCCAAGCATCACGTCTGAAGGAAACCAGACACTGCTCGTCACCTTATTAAGAGTACCATCTCAACAGTAAAATGTGGTGGTAGCAGCCTCATGCTGTGGGGCTGTTTTTCAGCAGCAGGGACTGAGGGACTCAGAGTAGAAGAAAAGCTCAATGCACTAAAATATTGAGATTTGAGCCTTAATGAAAACCCAGTCCAGAGCATTGAGAACCTCAGACTGGGCAGAAGGTTCACCTTCTAACAAGACACTGAGCCAAAGCACACAGCAAGACTGCTTCATAGACAACTCTGTGAATGTCCTTGAGTTGTCCAGCCAGAGCCTGGGCCTGAACCCAATCAAATACTTCTAGAGAAAGCTGAAAATGTGCATCTACCCCTATCCAACCTGACAGACCTTGAGAGGTGTAGAGGTGAGGAGAAGAATGGCAGATAATTGCCAAATGCTGACAAGCAAAGCTTGTCGAATCATACACAAAAAGACTTGAGGCGGTAAATGTGCTTCAACTAAATACTGAGTTAAGGGTATGAATACTTATGCAATGTACTCATTTCATTTTTTTATTTTTAAGAAATGTACAAAGTTGTTTTTGCTTTGTCATTATGATGTATGGAGTGTAGACTGATGTGGGGGGGGGGGGGGGGGGGGGTTAACCTAAGGAAGCAACTTAACAAAACGTGAAAAATGAACGGGGTGTGAATACTTTTGCAAGGCACTGTATATAATCAAGTTGGAATGGTAAAGCATGATTAGTTCTTCCTCTGTGTACTCCGGTTCAAAAAGGTAGGGTAAGGGCGAAAAACTCAAAACTTTTCTGAGTCAAAAATTGTCTGACATCATTGTTTTACCTTTTTTTTTCTAAAGGGTGTTTGCTAGTGCAAGATGAGCATTTGTGGTTAAAAAGTATGGAATTATTATTATTATTATTATTTTTAGATTTTGACCTATTGTTTTGCTAGATAAGACCCTTATTTCTCAGCTGGGATCGTGTAGAACCTGGGACCTTCAACCTGCTGATGCTCATTCAAGTCCACTATATGGAGAACAATCCTGGAATGTTTTCCACAAAAAACATTCATTTCTTTTCGACTAAAGAAAGAAAGACATGGACATCTTGGATGATATGGGAATGATCAATACGAAGTGTCTCTCCAACTCACTTAGCGGGCTGAAAGGAGTAGGTGGGCGCGTGATCGTTGGTGTTGTCCACGCCCAGAGGCTGTTGCTGACCGCTGCCGTCCTGCGACGAGGGCGGAACGCTCTGTGGAGAAGCCTCCGTCACCACTCCCTGCAAGGATATGATGTCATAATTACAGGATGTCCCTTCACAAGAAACAGAAATACTTTTTCACCTCCTCTAAAAAGAGGCCTTAGGGCTGCGTTGGGCACTCAGACCAGAATGAACTTAAAGACGTGCTCCAGACTGGAGTCAGACCTTGTAAAGCTGAAATAAAAGGCGCTAAGGAAGTTGTGGGCGGATTTTGGCCCGAGGCGGCTGATCTCTACATTTTCAATTAGCAGCGCTCATCTAATCAGTTGGACCGGTGAATGGATTTGCAGTCACCCAGAAACTCACCTCCACTGAGACAGCTGAGGCAGGCACCGCAGTGTACTGGGGAATGTAGGTCCCCTGCATAGGAGCAGCAGCCGCAGTCATGTACTGCAACAAATACATACGTAGACAGTTCAGTCACATACAGCAAACAAAACTATGCATAAGTATGGATCTATTTAAATGTTGAGCTGCTGCTGCATCATACAGTGCAATTGGTGGCACTAATACATCAAAAGCTATTTTGCCAAGTGGCCACAACAAAAAGTAAAAAGCCCCTAAAGGGACAAAATGACTTGAGACGAAAAGGTTTTATTTTTCCATGCATTTGCGCACAGTATGCAAACTATTTTGCGAGAAACATTTGTTGACTGGTGATGGAAATAATGGGATGGAAGGAAAAACTATATTTCAATGCTTTTGAGAAGGAAGGGGAGCACAAAAGTTTTTTAAGCGAATACAAAAGCATCAAAGTAGATCTCATATTTTTCCCATCATCATGTCCCTTTAGGGGCTCCATATAAGAAGGAGAATTTTGTTGAGATAAATGATAAACAATAACAAACATATTTTTGCTGCTTCTATTTCCTTTTTGCTTTTTTCCAATTTAGGTAAAACTGGAAATGAATAATTGTACTTTTACTTATTACATTTCTAATGATTTATATGAGTTATATCTTCGCTCAGTGAAATCAATTTTAATGTAAAAGGTAAATATATAATATATATTTATTATAATAGTACACAATATATAATATTTAATTAAAATATTAAATAAATATTATATAATATTTAATTAAAAATCAATGTTGAATAAAAGCTTAAATGCAAACAGGTTCAGGGATTAAACTACAAACTAGTGGCATTTTAGTATTATTCATATACTATTATACTTTATAGTACTATACAGTAAATATTTTGAATTTAAATTTTGATTTATTTTTAAATATTTCGATTCAGCTGTAATTTACTGCTGCAATTTTTATTACTTCAACCTGAACTTATTTCAGTTAGTTGTCAAGTCAATAGTTCTAATTTTCAATAGCTTTTATTTTGTCATTTTTATTCTATTTTGGTTTGAGTTTTAATAATGTTATGCAATTTCAATATTATTTTTAAATATTTCTATTCAGCTGTAATTTACTGTTTAGTTTGAGCAATTTTAGTACTTCAACCTGAACTTATTTCAGTTAGTTGTCAAGTCAATAGTTCTAATTTTCAATAGCTTTTATTTTGTCATTTTTATTCTATTTTGGTTTGAGTTTTAATAATGTTATGCAATTTCAATATTATTTTTAAATATTTCTATTCAGCTGTAATTTACTGTTTAGTTTGAGCAATTTTAGTACTTCAACCTGAACTTATTTCAATTAGTTGTCAAGTCAATAGTTCTATTTTTCATTAGCTTTTTTTTTAATATATTTTCAGTTTTCATTTTAACTTTAGTTTGAGTTGTAATAATTTAATGCGATTTTAATATTATTTTTAAATATTTCTATTCATCTGGAATTTACTTTTTAGTTTTAGAAATTTTAGTACTTCGACCTGAACTTATTTCAGTTAGTTGCCAAGTCAATAGTTCTATTTTTCATTAGCTTTTATTTTCGTATTTATTTTAATTTTGCTTTGAGTTTTAATAATTTTGTGATTTTGATATTTATAAATATTTCTATTCAGCTGTAATTTACTATTGAGTTTTAGCAATTTCAATACTTATTTCTTAGTTACCAAGTGAATAGTTCTTAGCTGTTATTGTTCTACTTTCAGTTTTCATTTTCATTTTTGTTTTAATAATTTTATTTTTGATATTTTTTTCTAAATATTTCTGTTCAGCTGTAATTTACTGTTCAGTTTTAGCAATTTTACTACTTCAATCTGAAATTATTTGAGTTAGGTGTCAAGTCAATAGTTCTAATTTTCATTAGATTTTATTTTTATATTTTCAGTTTCATTCAGATTTCTATATTATTTCTAAATAGTTCAGTTTTAGCAATTTTAGTACTTCAACCTGAACGTATTTCAGTTTGTTCCCAAGTCAATAGTTGTAATTTTCATTTAGTCACCAACAAAAACACTGCTACAAACAACGTTATTCAAGTGTTGAATAACAACGAGTTTACCATTTAATAATGTCAGGTCACAATATTGATTTGAATTCTCTTGATTAGGTTCAAACACTAAGAATAAAGTTTTCCCTTTTTAATTACATTTTACTTTTAAATACTTTTAAAAGTACAAATCAGTGTGGAAGCTTTATTTACTTTAGGTATGCTTCGCCTAGATACTTTTAATTGAGTCTGATACTAAAACAGTATCCATACTTTATTTCCCAGTACTTTTTACACCCCTGGGTAGTGCTTTATTTCCTTTTTTCCATAACAGTTTGCAAACTTTTAATTAGCATTTAACTTTCTTCTTCGACTCCTCTGCGATTCAGACCAGCAGAAAGTGAACAGGAGGTACAATGAAGGCAGAGGACACACTCACAGTGCCAGTGGTACCCAGGGACAGGTGGTTCATCTGCTGGGTGAGGGGTCCCATCATGTTAGCGGGCTGCATGGAGATGGTGTGGTCCATGGCTGGCGTTATCACAGCACCCTACACACACGTACAAACACAAACACACACCGCTACAGGTCAAACCGCATGAAGGATGGGAGAGGAAATGAGCTACCATTCAACAATACATCTGGACGACTTCATTAGAGTCAATGGGCTGATCACGCTCTCCACAAAAACTCTCTCCTTCTTTCACTCATCTCATTGGCCCGTACGACCACAGCTGGGCCCTATTATGAGGGCCAGACGTGAGCTGTTCCACTTCAACAAGTGAAATAATGCGATCCAAATGCGAGTCATGCATACTTTTGCAAAGATGATGCATCGCTCACTTAACAGCAGAGCTGCTCCACACTGCGGGTGTGTTTACGTTTCAGGCACGCTGGGATGAGAGTGCTAACACATGTGAGCTACAGACAAAAGAGAGAGAGACATCTGCAATTTGCAACCGCTGACCTGAGCTATCATCTGATGCCGTCACATGACCGCTTCCCCAGAACTAGGCCAGAGACGTACGCACACGCTCATTCTCACATGCCAACTTGATTAGGATTAATCTTTCTGAGGAGACCCTTCGTCAAACAGTTTGTCAGAAAGTTCAATTCTTCTCAGATGGCTTGGCTGAGGCCGGCATGATGAGAAACCACTGCGTCGTGTACAACTCTGGTTACAGTTTATGAGGGACACTTTCCTGTTAGTAGAGTTTAAGACTCTTATCAGTACAAAATCACTTTAGCGTGAAATCAAAATGAACCCTATTCACTGTCCCAATGCACATTCTTGACCTTTTAGTGAATGATTCATTAGAGCATGTTGTTCTAAAGCCTTCATAATGTTCATTTTTATTCACTTTTATCCAGCAAGGATGCATTAAACTGATCAATAGTGACTAAAGAGATTAGTTAAACATTTCCATTTCAAATAAATGCTGTTCTTTTGAACTCGGTATTTAGAATCCTAAAAAAATATGTTAAAAATATTAAATGTATCAGAATGTACCAACTATTTTATAGCAAATCTGTATATTAAAATGATTTCTGAAGGATCATGTGACACTTAAGACTGGAGTAATGGCTGCTGAAATGCTGTGCAATCAAGATACATATGACAGTGCATTAAAACTGAGAACCGTTATTTTAAATTGTAATACATTTTTACAATATTACTGTTTTTATTGTACTTTTGATCAAATAGATGCAGCCTTGGTGAACATAAGAGACTCCAAACTTTTGAACGCTGTCTAATAACTTTCATCACTTTAGCCAAGCGGCCTGTTGGCGAATTTAAACCAGCAGCCAAATAGTTTTTAAGTAGGGTTTTAACAAACTCTAACACCATGTCCTGACTACACGCATTGCGACGAGTGATGAGAGATAAACACAGACATTCTGTATTTGGATGGCAATAAAATCACCAACTACCCTCTATTTATTGCGTTTCGTCTGCTCTCACTGAGGCACAAGTCATTTACTATATATTAAAGTTATTGTATTCAGTGGCTTCTCCTACTTTTCTTAGTGATATTTAGTGCCAGTTTATCAGGTAGTGATGGTTTTGTTCTATTTGAGTCATTGGATGGAAACGGTGCTTATTCGCAAATGTTTAATGCAATATTTAAGTTAAATTTGCAACTTTGGATGGAAACCCGGCTAATGATAATCTCAATGTGCTTTATTTAATGTTAAATGTGTCTAATGTGAGTGTAAATATCATGTGTGACGTTTATAGCCATACTGAGAGCAACAATAGATAGCTTACCTCAGATCTTAAAAATGAATTTAAGCAAACATGTAGGCTACGTTATAATCGCAAACTCAACGTGAAGTGTTTTCCATGACAAAGATGGCATCAATCACTCAGTATGTACTTTTAATAATGTTTAAAATGTTTAATATTTATTAATTAAACTTGTCCATTTCATTGCATTTCGGACTGCGGTGCACTTCTGTGCTTCTGAATGGTTGTGGTATTTGTGAAAAAAAACAAGACGAAAATTTTATAGACAATTTTGGAACAAAATTTTGCAGAACAAATCTGCTGCGTGGAAGGGGGTTAAGATGCATACATTTTAATTGTATTATAGCCTTTCTATCTGGCGGGATAAACGTAACCAGTTGGAAGAATAGCAGATGTGTATCAGCACATTGCATCCATGTATCCAGTTTTAAAGGGACAGCAGCCTAGTTTAGTTGCTATTGTCTGTGGCACTGATGTTAATCAAGCAACAAAAGAAACTCTGCTCTCAAAAATCACTCACTGCTCTTGACTGAATCACTTTAATAGCCCTAATAAAGATGATCTGATAATCTGTGTCTATCATGATAAAACCTTAATATCAAACCTGTACAATGAGTTTGGAAATTTTGGAGAAATGCTTAATAAGTGCATTACACTGTAACTAAACTTATTAGATTTTAGATGACTAAATCTGCTGTAGATTTAGTCGACTAAAATCTTATGATATTCGACTAAAACTAGACTAAAACTGAAGCAATTCAGATGACTAAAATATGACTAAAACTAAATGGCATTTTAGTCAAAAGACTATGACTAAGACTAAATTTGCTGTCAAAATTAACACTGTTGCAAATGGAAAACTATGTTGACTAAAGTCAAGTTATACAGTTGCTTTAAGATTTCAAACTATCTATCTAGCCTTGATATTGCTCTGTTAATGTGTGATTAAAATCCATAATTTTTAAAATCATTCTTTTCCAGGCAGAAGTACATATTTATAACCAAATGTCTGATTACTCTCTTAAAACTCTGAAATCTTTAAATCATTTGTCTTCCCACTGGCACTTCAGTGTCTCGCATCGCAAAAGTGCCCTTCTTGTCACTCTGCGTCTCACCGTTGTCATGACAATCAGCGTGAGTCTCGAGTTTTTCAGCTGTGAAAGAGCATCAGCTTTCAAGCATGTGACACTTGTGTTGTGTCTCCTAAGTGCATTTATGCAGCACAGAAAATCTAATTAAAATCTGAAATCACCAGTTTAAGGATGTAACACAAATAAGTAAATTATAATATGATTCTGCATTATTTCCACTCTAGGTCACTAATCATGTGAACTCCTTTGAACAAACTAGTCAGATTTTCTGGCTTCTTCTGAAGAAAAGACAACAAACATGCAAATTTTGCAGTGTACCATACACAAGCCTACTATATGCCAGTATTGTTTGTGCTTCCTCATTTCAAGCACAAAACAACCGGTTACCCCAAGTAAAATGTACCTGTTTCTAAAGAGCGCTGAAAGAGACATTCTCTCAGAGTGCGCCAACAGTGAAAAAAAGCTTTTACACACACAAACATGCGAGCTTCAGTGTGTCTCTCCGCTATAGCACAGCTTGGTGCTGCTGATGCTTGCCTGCGCTTGAAGAATAAACTGTACAGGCACTTGGTGTCAGAAGCGCTCTGTCTCTATTCAAGCTTTCAGAGGTAAACCGTTCAGCCGCCCCGCTCAGCGCCCGCCGCGTCTTAGCTTTCAGATGCGAAAAGCCTCGAGCTAACAGTTCCCCCGCCCCGCGACAAGCTTTCATAATGAGCGAAGGAAAAAAGAAATCCACGCTGAATAATTCTCCACTCTAATTTACAGCCGTATCAGTGTGAGACTTAGACAGATGATTAAAGCTGTGCTAGTGCGTACGTGTGTGCGCGTGTGTGTTTTTCCTTCATTTCCCCGAGGGGAAGTATTCGGAAAGTGAGTGACATTCTGAGAGGGATTTCTGAGACAGCCAATGAGATTTCCCTCTTCAGACAACAGCCTGTATACTCATTTCCAGCCTCAGACCAAATATACATTCATGTTTTGGAAAGCAAAACGTCGGTAGCTGCCGTTTAAAGCCAGAGATTTCCGACGTAAACTAGACGAGCAGAAATCTCCCGTGACATCAGAGGAAGGAGAGGTTTTTTGCCAAGACATCTAAAATAGAGACAGGAAAAGGAAGTCGATCTTTTTGTGTCTCTCAGGTACCGGTGCATTAAAAAAAGCAGGCTGCCAGGGAGGATGTGTGATATTAATCTTAAACGAAATGTGCCAAGGCATAACCACCAATTCCCACCATTTAAACACACTTAAGAAAAACATATACCGTGCATTTTTTTCCCTTTCTCACGCACACACAACACCCCGCCAATTCCCACCGTTCAAACAGAGCGCTGCGATGGGGCTGAGATAAACTCAAATCTTTACTCAAACATGGGCTTCTTTGTTTCTGCAAATGGCCGTGACTAGCAGGGGCTTAGAGAAGCGTTTCATTTCTTTTCTCTCATCTTGCGTGGCGGTTCCACTTTAAGCGGCTTTGCCGTAATGCACTGCGGTCTTGATTCATTAATGTTCATTTCCAGGATGTGATTTGGTTAGGGCGGCTGGGGATTCTTCTCTGCGCTAAGATGGAAAGTAACAGGTACAGTTGAGTGATGGCCCTCTGGGTGGTGCATTGTGGGTAAGTGTGTGCTTGCTGGTTGGTGTGTGTGTGCCCTGCTGACAACATTTGTGCAGCTACCCTGCTGAAAAGACTAGCTTACACCAGCATGAATTTTCATGCTGGCTTACTGTAGTTAATACTGGTCAACCATCATTTTATCATTTTGTGAAGCTGGCTGGCCAAGATACTGATGATAATTAGGCAATTAGGCTATACTGCAAAAATAGGAAAAAAAATGTTATCCAGTAAAACAAAACAAGTATATATATATATATATATATATATATATATCAGTGGCGGCTACTGGTCTGTCAAATAGGGGAAGCTCATTTTCGATCTAAAAAAAAAATATTAAACTCTGTAAAAGTGAAACAAGAAATGTGGTGTATAATTGTGTGAAATGTATGATGAAAATCAAGCAATTTCGCCAAGCAAATATAAAGAAATAGGTTGCAGCAGTTTTTATTTCGACTGAATTTGAGAAATCCGCGATGGGACTGAGCGCGAATAGCTTCAGCGATTCCTTATAGTACAAAATCGCTGTCAGTCAAAAGGAGATGCAATCTTTCGACAGACCCTCCAATCATCACGCAGAAGCTCGGAGTCCAGGCCAGCCCACTCCTCATTCACCTCCAGAGACGCTGAGCGTCCGTGGGCGGGACATAATCGCAGCGTTTATCCAATGACCGTCTGAACGAACTCTTATGAGAGATGAACGTTTTCTAACGCATTTTTAGTCAATAAAATGTTAATACAATAGTACATAATTTGACCATTAATTTTGTGACTTTATAGGGGAAGCTGAGCTTCCCTTGCAGTCTTAAAGAAATCGCCACTGATATATTATATATATATATATATATATATATATATATATATATATATATATATATATATATATATATATAGTGCTGTCAAATCGATTAATCACGATTAAAGGCACAATATGTAAGAATTTTGTAATAAAATACCCTAAAACCACTCGCACAGTGTTATATATTTCATGCAGTTGAGTAATTTGGTTATCTCAGAAGTTCTCATAGATTTGTAAATCCAGAGAAATTCCAGTTTTAAATAACGACTCGACCCTGGTCATTGTCGCCTATCAATGACGCAATATCCGTGCTATCCTCGTTTCCGCTTAGCAATACTATGGCAACACATGTGGACCAATGCGAAAGTAGTTATACCGCATGCAGGGCGCCGCTGTTGTGCATTATCATTATCACGATTAAGTACGGAAAATAATAATAATAAAAACATAGACATACACCAACTGAGGCAAGAAGGCATTGGTACAAACACAGAAATAAAACTAGAATAAATATCGGCTTTTTTGAAATGGAGAGAGCTTTGCGAAAACCTAGGACAGGACAGTCCAGCAGGGGCTCTCGCCTGTGTTTTAATAGACAGCTAAGCAAATATATATATATAATTTATTGTGCAAGTAATAGTCATGTACAGGTGATTTAAACAGACATTAATGAAGTTACTCTAAGAATTAAAGAATGTTACTGTATTAAAATTATTACTATCGTTATAGGTATTTCTTAATTGACGCGTCGCAGTATGTAAGGGTGTGCTCACACTAGACGTTTTAAACCGTGCCCAAAGCTGGGTTCCTTTGACTTGTGTGAGTGCTCCGTGCCGTGCTTGGGCGCGGTTCGTTAAGCTGGCCCTGGCCCGGTTGGAAGAGATGGGCCAGAGAGCAGTTAAGTTGGGCTCGGGCGCGGTACGCATAGTGTAAGTGCTAACCGCGTCGGAGCACGAAACAGATACTATTTTGTGTCTACTACTGTTATCATTAGGACCGCAAACATATACTATTATTACCACCACACAACACTTTTCAAATAATTTAGTTCAATAAAGTATATTTAAGTTTATAATGGGTCTGGTTCTCTCCTTATTGATGAACAGGAATTGTAGTTTGCGAGTAAAGCTGCAAATTCTTTCACTAACGTTCGTATTCTTTCACTATCCGTAAAAACTCTCTGATACATACAAGTGAAAATCAATGAACGGCATAAATTAATTATTAATTATTAGGCAGAATATTAGAAAAAGTGATTTTCTCCGTTATCTCATACATGACGTAAGCGTGTTTCGGCCGGAGGTTGAGTGCAGGCCAGCGGGGGTAATTGCGCTCAGGCTCAGTTCAAAGCAATTGTGCCTAGTGTGAGTACATCCTAAGTGTAAAGTTAAGCAGTTCTCTGTTAGACCTGGAGTGCCTCTTCAAACACTATCTACAATAGCTTCTTCCAGTGACACTCAATCATATTGGTAGGCAAAAAAGACAGTATCTCATCCGTGAACATGATTTGTGAAAACGACATTTCCCATCGTTCCACGCTCCGTAATTGCGTCATCGAGCGTCGCCTTTGTTATTGTTTTAAAAAATGCGACCTCTAGCGGCGAAAACTTACATATTGTGCCTTTAATCACATCTTACATAAAACTTTGTTTACATAATTTACAGCTGACAAGTTTACGTACACCTTTCAGAATCTGTAAAATGTAAATTATTTGACCAAAATAAGAGAGATCACACAAAAAATGTAATTTTTTTGACCTGCATAAGATATTTCACATAAAAGACGTTTAATAGTCAATAAGACAAAATAGTTGATTGTCCTGAACATTTAAACTGTCCGCTGTTCTTCAGAAAATATTTCAGGTCCCACAAATTCTTTGGTTTGTCAGCATTTTTGTGTATTTGAACCTTTTTCAACAATGACCGTCTTCTGGAAAACATGTAAGTATCTTCTACAGCTTCTGAAGGGCAGTACTAAATGAAAAAGATATGATTTTAAGGCAAAATAAGAAAAATGTACACATCCTCATTCAATTCAAAAGTTTTCACCCCTAGCTCTTAATGCATCATGTTTCCTTCTGGAGCATCAGTGAGCATTTGAACTTTCTGTAATAGTTACA
Organism: Garra rufa; assembly: GCF_049309525.1. Taxonomy (NCBI): domain Eukaryota; kingdom Metazoa; phylum Chordata; class Actinopteri; order Cypriniformes; family Cyprinidae; genus Garra; species Garra rufa. The sequence goes on along the minus strand of NC_133369.1, from coordinate 13,901,755 downwards.
TATGAGTCCCTCAGTTGGCCTCAGTGTGAAAAGATGGATCTCAAAATCATACAGTCATTGTTGGAAAGGGTTCAAATACACAGAAATGCTGAAAAACCAAATAATCTGTGGGACCTGAAGGACTTTTCTAAAGAACAGCAGGCAGTTTAACTGGGAAAAAAATGGAAAAATCAATTGCCTGTGTTAATGCGCTAATTTTGACAGCACTAATTAAAGATATTATACAGCATATATTATAAATAGTGCTGTCAAATCGATTAATCGTGATTAATCATATCCGAAACAAAAAAGTTTGTTTATAAAATATATGTATGTGTATATTTATATGCATTTTTTACATGCATGTGTATATATTTAATATATCATATATATATATATATATATATATATATATATATATATATATATATATATACACACACATGTAAACATTCCTTAAATAATGTATTTATACTATGTATAAAATTAAAATTATATATAAATACATAGTACATACACATATAAACTTTCATTTTGAATGCGATTAATGGTGATTAATCGATTTGACTGCACTAATTATAAAGCATTTTTTGAGTATGTAAAATGTATTTAAAAATTACCCTAAAGTGTGAGCAAAACTACACGAAGCAGGGACTTGTGCTGATCTAATCGAACTCTTTGTTGAATTTCTTTTGAATTACATTCCAGTAAATTCCTCTTTCTGTCACTCCAATTTAAATTCCAATTCAGCATCCTGTGGTTCATGGTCAATTCCATTCAAATTCACATTTGTGATTCGAAAGGAAGCCAATTCCTAATTTCAGAATTTTACTCAAGCCTTTTAAGGACACAACTGAGCCCACACACACCCACACACACACACACACAGCTGTCATCTGGCTAGGATAGTAATGCATAACTCAGCTATATAGCCAACAAAATCAGCAGGTCACACCAGCAGGTGCACTTAAGGTACTGATGTATACTAAAACACACACACACACACACACACACACACACACACACACACACACACACACACACACACACGCTGCACTGCGGAGAGGGAGCTCAGAGCGCTTCCATTGTCTGCTGATCTGCTTAAACCCTCATCGCTGGCTCCGGTCGCTATGGTCACGTGTCTCCACGGTAACAAGGTGCCAAATGCAGCGGCGTTCTCCAATAACAATGCTTCCCTTTCTCAGCCACTTTTAATTGCTTGCCTTCTCTCTTCGCAGAACCCACAAAAAGAAAGAAAAAAAAACATGATTTCTTCCGCCTTTGTTTTCTTTCCAGGATTTTCAAATTAGGCAGAGATCAGCTCACAGACTCCCACTGCCCCTCCCTCCCTCTCTCTCTCTCTCTCTCTCTCTCTCTCTCTCTCTCTCTCTCTCTCTCTCCCAGGCAGCTGAGGTCTTTTCTGATGGGTTGCCAGATCATTAGATGTGAGGGTTTGGTTACAAACACATTTACACAACATAATCATGATCATCAAACCTCCCATCCGACGACAGATGCACAGACACTCACACACTCGCACAACAAGTCTGAAATATCATTATCTAGTCAGACAGACATCTGCCTCCTTTTTTATAACCCTGTTTCACTTCTTGAGTTGCTCGGGATCGTATGAAGCCCTGCGCCTGCCTGCTGCGGATCTGGAAACAGCTGACTGAAGCCTTTTTTCAGGCCCTGCCAAAGAGAAAGCCCTGATCCCAGTCTACCTTTGGCCATTTCCGCAGAGGAATGCAGACCCCTGGCTTACAGTAAATCCAAGTTCAGGTGAAAGCCAAAGAGACGGTGGGCAGACATCCAGACCCCGGCCAAGGGGTTGCCTTCTTATACACGACTTAAGAAAAGAACACAAGAGAGGTAGTTTGTACCTGTGTATTGTGCAGCGAGACAGAGAGAGAAAAAAAAAACGTGTCTCCAGGTTGACAAAGTTGTGTCGATGGAGCTCAGACAGGGATCTATTTATCTGATCCAGACTGCGGACTGACTGGAGGAACAGATCCTTGAGTCGTCTGTCCTTAAAGGGACAGTTCACCCAGAAATGACAGTTCTGTCATCATTTGCTCATCCTCATGTGGTTCCAAACCCCTAGAACTTCTTTTCTGACATAAAAAATGTGAGCTGTCGAGCTCCAAAATGACAAAAGGCACAATAATGGTTTCATCAAAGTGGTCAGAGGTTTTAAACCTGGGGAACGGCAAGAATGTACTAGGATTGTGTAAAATGTAATGAAAAATGAAATAATAGTAACAGAAATATGTGTGTGTATATACACAAAATTATATGTATATACAAAACACTAGAAAAATATTAATAATAAAATGATAATAAAAAATTATTTTTATTAAAAATTTTATTAATAAATGCACTTAAAAGTTAAAATAAGAATTATTAATAAATGCACTTAAAAGTTAAAATAAGAATTGTGTAAAATTTGAAAAAATGAAAAATGTGTGTGTGTGTATATATATATATATATATATATATACACACACACAAAAATGTAAAAAAAAACAAATTCTATATATATACACAGTTTTTCATTTTTTTCTATTACTATTTTTTATTAAATTTTATATATTCTATATATTATTGTTTTAATATATATATATAAATATATAAATGTTTTTCTTCTTTCTTTTTTCTATATTATTTTTTATAAGAAATTGTAATAAAATGTTACTCTTCTACTATTAAATTATCTTATATAAATATATATATATATTACATATATATTTATATATATATATACACACACACACACACTTTTTCTTTTTTTTCCCCCTATAACTTATTTATATTACATTGTATATATTATATATATGATTAATTAATTAATCTAAATATAACAAAACTATGCAAGAATGTGCTAGGAGGTGAACAGAAAAGTTTTTAATTTATTATTATTATTATTATTATTATTATTATTTAATTTATTACATTTTACACTATTTTTCTCTGAACTTTTCTGTACACCTCCTAGCACATTCTTGCATCTATATGTTTTCTAACCCATTTATACTGTTAAAATTATTTTATATATTATATGGAAAATATTTTCTGTTATATTTAGCTAAAAAAATAATTCATAATATATAACATTTACAATAAATAAAAAGTAATACAAAAATAAATAGTAATAGAAAAAAAGAGAAAAAAAACGTGTGTACATATGTATATCAGAAAATATTTTCCATTTAATATATAAAATAATTTTAACAGTATAAATGAGTCTGAAAATATATAGCGGTCTTTATATTTTAGGGGTTTTAATATTTTAATATTTAAAGGGGTCCCTCACAAAGGGATCAAAATTGGGGGTCTGTAGCATCAAAACCTTTGAAAACCTCTGGTCCATATGCCTCATGTTGTATATTTCATGTCTTCTGAAGTCATACAGCACCACTCCCGCGCTTACTTGCTCGGCCACAAGAGGGCAATGGGGGTAAAAAGCACAGCATTTTTTTTATCTCACAGAACATCCACTCTTTCACAAAGATAAACGAAATCACTCTCACCTCTCCTCATTCCTCTCTATCTGTCTGTTTCCTCATGTCCCCAACACACACAAGCACACACACAAGATAAATGAACACCTCCTCAGCAGCACTTACCGTAGGTTGCATAACGTACTGTTGGTGAGGCATCCACGACGTACTCTGGACCTGTGGGCGGAAACCAGCATTTCTTAATTTCACTCCTCACCCCCCCTCCTACGCCTCCTCCCGCTGCCTTGAAGCCCCGATTCCCACAGAACAGCCAAGGCAGGAGCAAGTAATACAAGTGCGATAATTACACAGGGATCGGAATTCTACAGACAGCGATATTGCCTCCTAATTACAGCGCTGCGGCAGCAATTTCATCATCTAAGGCCGACTTGGACCCCAAAAAATCTCTGCTTTCATCTCGCCGCTATAGTAATTCGCACCAACAATTACTACATTTAGGACAGGGTTACTATAATTAACTAAAACTAATACTATAAAAACATTCGCGCTACTTGCAATAAAAATAAACATTTACTAAAATAAATTAACAAATAAAATAAAGTAAAAAATAAATAAAATGTACATTTTAGCTAGCTGACAACATTTCTCATTTTCATTTAGTTTAACTTGATATACTAAAATAAATACAACTAAAACTAATATAAAAATCATAAAAACTACAGACCATAAAAAAGAAAAAGAAAAAGAAAAATGTCAAAACACAAATGTTAGTTAAAAATATTAGTTAAAATAAAAATGAAAATGGCAAATAAAAATATCAATATGATATGATATAAAAATGTGAAAAAAGCACAAAATACTAAAATAACACTGATATGCTTGTATTTTTTATACTATATTATTTTTTATAATACACACTGGATGTACTAAAAGTAAATACATAAATAAATTAAACAAATAAAAAATATGTAAGATTTGTTTAATTTATTGATTTTATTTTTTTCCCATTTTCACTTTTTATTCCTGTTTCCATTTTTTTTAATTAACATTTGTGTGTGTGTGTATATAATTTATAGATCTTTTTTATTTTCCATTTTATTCCATTTTCATATTTATTTTAACTTTAAAATTTTTAGTAATTTTGTAATTTATATATATATATATATATATGTTAGTTAAAACAAAAATAAAACTGGAAAATAAAAATATCAATGATATAAAATATGATATAATATGATCTAAAAATGTGACCCCCCCCCCACTAAATGCTAAAATAACACTGATATGCTTGTGTATTATTTATATAACACACTGGATGTACTAAAATAAATTAATAAAAAATAAATTAAGCATATATATATATATATATATATATATATATATATATATATATATATATATATATATATATATATATATATCAATAAAATAAATAAATATGTAAAAAAATAATATATTATTTATATATGCAAAAAAACAAAATTAGAAAACAAATAAAAATGAGCAAATTACAAAAAAATTACTAAAACTTAAATGAAAACTGAAAAAAAAAATGCTATTAAAATTAATTCTAAAATAACTGTTATGTTTGAGTATTATATTATACCACACAACTGATGTTAAAACTGAAATAAAATGAACTATAAATACTATAAGACATATAAGACATTAAAAATAGACAAACACAAAAAAGATTTAAAAAAAAAATGAAAAAAATAAATAAATAAAACAATACTAAAAAGAAAAAAAGATACTAAAATAACATTATGCTCGAGTATCATTTTTATACCACACAAACTCAGAATAAGTGGCCACTTCCTGTATGAGAGGATGGATGTATGCATTTAGTTTCATGCAAGTGCGTTTGAACAGTCGTAGGTGTCTAAATTTATATGCGGTGTCTTTTTATGTTGTTCTAGGAAGAAAAGCCTTTGGGATTTGTTCATCACTGTGATCCGCCTCGGGCGTCTCTCTCTCTCTTTCTCTCTCTAAACACGCTAAGTCCACTAAGATGTGTAAGCGCACACCTTGTCTCTCTCTCCCCGACTGTTAAAAGATTCATGCTCTCGCTCTCCCTCTTTCTCTCCTTCTCTCTGTTCTTTCACCGGAGAGGGAAACAGTTGTCTCTTGTTCCATTCTCGAAGTTCTAGGGGAGAAATAAAGGTAGCAGCGCATTGATTTCCCGTCAGCTTGGCTTTCAACTGGTTTTGGCGGGTTCAGCACGGTTTGCAATTTAAAATTAATTCGCCGGCCGGCAGGGCGCTTTTGCACATGATATCGCAAAATTTGATTAAGAGATAACCTTGCTGGCGTGCGGAATTTATCATAACAAACGTGCGGCCGAGAGCGTAAACTAAGACAAGGGCCCCACTCCGGTCAGCGTGGGTGGTTTTGTATATGTGCGCTTGTGCTCACGTACGTGTGTGTCGGCGTGTTTGCGAGAGGACCAGGTTCTCATGAGGACGGGAGGTACATGATCTAAAGGGCTTAGCTATTCTCTACGCTCAGCAATGTTTTGTTTAGTTTAGCTTAAGCCAAATCAATTAAGGATGCTCATAGTCATTGTTTGCTCACTCCGTCTGACTGCAGGCCTGGAGAACAGCGTTAATAAGCTTTCCTAACATAACAGCAAACATGGAGAGTGATGGAAAACACGGTACAGCACAACATGCTCTCCTCATATGTGCGTGACGCAAATTGCATTTGTGTTTGCATGTAATTTTGTTTATATACAGTGTTTTGCTTAAAGGGATAGTTCACCCAAAAATGAAAATTACCCCTTGATTAACTTACCCTCAAGCCATCCTAGGTGTATATGACTTTCTTCTTTCAGATAAAAACAATTGTAGTTATAATAAAAAATGTCCTGCCTTTTCCAAGCTTATAATGGGAGTGAATGGGTGTTGAGATTTTGAAGCCCAAAAAAGTGCATTCATCCATCATGAAAAGTACTCCACATGGCTCCAGGGGGTTAATAAAGGCCTTCTGAAGTGAATCGATGCATTTGTTAAAATTTTTTTTTTTTTTTAAATCTTTATAAACCGTAATCTCTAGCTTCCGCTAAATGTCGTACCATTGCAAATATTGATTTAGTCTTAGTCACAGTCAATGCCAGTTTTAGTCCAATTTTAGTTATCTGAATTGTTTTAGTTTTAGTCTAGTTTTAGTTGACGAAATATCTAAAGATTTTAGTAGACTGCTTACCCTCAGGGCATCCAAGATGTAGGTGACTTTGTTTCTTCAGTAGAACACAAACTTTTAACTCAAACCGTTGCAGTGTGTAATTTGGATTTGTCTGTGCATTTTTTTTTTTTTACTTTTAAAGGTTTGGTGCCCATCTACTGCCATTATATGCCTAACAGACTACAACGGTTTGAGTTAAAAATCTTTGTTTGTGTTCTACTGAAGAAACAAAGTCACCTACATCTTGGATGCCCGGGGGTAAGCAGATAAACATCAAATTTTCATTTTTGGGTGAACTATCCCTTTAAGGTTTTATCCAGATTGCTGTGACACGCAACATGCCTTTATATACAAATTAAATGAAACCACTTCTCATAAAGAAACAAGAACATGGTCTTCTTTTCAGTGAAATAACAATGGTTATATAGGCTAATTTATTCTTTATAACAACTTGTTTACAACATTCTTCATTCTTTCAAGAAAACATTTATTTATATAAATACATTTAGATTAATCTTTATTAGGGCTACTAAAGTGATTCAGTCAAGAGCAGTGAGTGATTTTCTGTCTTTCTTTTGTTCCTTGATTAACATCAATGCCACAGACAATAGCAACTAAATTAGGCTGCTGTCCCTTTAAAACCGAATGCATGGATGCAATGTACTGATGCATGTTCGATATTTTCTCCCAACTGGTCACATTCACCTAAGTCGTAACTGAGTGTGTTTACGTAATTACTCGTCAAAACTAATAATTCAACATAATTTTGTGTGTGCTTCGATGTCTGTGCTCGCAAAACGGACTAAATCGGCTTCTTTTTTGCTCCGTGAAATTTATCCATATGTCTGCTATTCTCTTACTCCCAGATACTGACATGTTTGAATGTTTTATGAGACGTGAAGCAAATGTATGCTAGCTTATGTCCCGCCGGTGTGGTGACAAATCGAGTCCGCCCAGGAATCGAGTCCCATTTAGGATCGCGGCGGTAATGCCTGATCAAAAATGTTTTATATTTTATAAAAAGAAACATACATATAATACATATAATATGATGTAATTAAACTATAAAAAGTAATTTATTAACTTATAAATGTGTAATTACCCACAATAATTTCTTTATGGAAAAAAAAACGTATTTAAATGCTATAACACTATAACGTCTGATAAATAATGCATGAGTAAATACATTTTTAAGTGGTTTTAATTCATATTTTGCCTCAGCATTGCTTCTGTATATATTCTTTCAGTTAGGAGACGATATTGAAGATGAATAAATGCTCATTTATTTATAATATATCCATTGTTTTTATGTTAAATTTATATTGTATTCATTATAACACATTTTTTACTATATAAAATATAACGCGATTTTGCAGGAATTGTAATCAGGCGCTAAAAATGATACCCATTAGAAGTCAATCGAACCAATAAGATCACTCTGGGTCCTAATGGAGACCCGATTCCGGGTGGGGACTGGATTTCTCATGACACCGGATAGATCAATAGGCTATGATACAGTTCAAATGTACGCATCTAAGGCCCTAACCGCGCAGCAGATTCGTTCTGAATCAATCTCTTCACTAATCATTCCTTCCTAACATTTTCATCTCGTTTTTATTAGTTGACGAAAATGTCAATAGATTTTCATCATAGTTTTCGTCATTCAAAACAAGTTTCTTTCCGTTATTGTCTCATTTTCGTAGATGAAAAAATGACGTTGATAAAAATTTATATAACAACGAAATTAACACTTGAGTGGCATTTAAGCGGATGATGTGGCATAAGGTCCGGTGGTAATATGCTAATCTTGTGAGAACCAAATTTTGTTTATGCCACAGGAAAATGCATTTCCTCTTGGCTTATATCGAAAACCTATGACAATTTTCTTTACAAATCCTCATTTTGCACTTCTAATTTGTGACTGGTGTTTTGTTTTGCCCTCTCCACAAGATTCACCATTAGACACCCCGTTCGCCTACGTCCTACATCATCCGCTGGAACGCCACTCTTTCGTGAACACACATATGGCAGTTAGCAGAAGTTAGAGATTAAGGTTTATGATGTTGTAAATATGGATATTTTCTTACACAAAAACATGGCTTCACTTCAAAAGGCCTAGGATGGCTTAAGGGTGAGTAAATCATGAGGTAATTTTCATTTTTGGGTAAACTATCCCTTTAACTATTTGTTCTATCTTTTATATTTTACATCATAAGTGTCCAAATGTTTCTAAGGGCCACTGTATGAATGTAAATGTGTGAGTTTGTTTGCCTGCAGCATGTGTTTGTTCTGAATGCGGTGCACATGCTGTGATCTCACCTGATATGTGGAGACAGGAGAGGCTGCGATGAATGGAGTGATTGACGTTTGAGCGATCATGCGGTTTGTGGAGATGCTGTATGGTGAGGAGTAGAACCTGCAAGATACACAAACACACTGTTAGTACACATTTCTGGTTGTATAAAACGTTTAACAGTTTGAGAGGGTAACAGCAGCACATTTATATACATATGTGGATTTTTACATTTAAATGAACTGTTTTCTATTTTATAATATTTTTAAAAATGCAATTTATTCTTTCGATGGCAAAACTGAATTTTCAGCATCATTACTCCACTCTTCAGTGTCACATGATCCTTCAGAAATCATTCTTACTTGCTTATTTGCTGCTCAAGAAAGATTTCCTATAATTATAAATGTTAAAAACATTTGTGCTGCTGAATATTTTTGTGGAAAGCATGATATGTTTTATTTTCCAAGATCCTTTCATTAACAGAACAGCATTTATTTGAAATATAAATCTTTTGTTTATTTGTGTGTGTTTTTTTCCACAGGTTTGTGTCACAACAGTTAATTTGTTGACTTCTCTGTGTTACCCGAGCAACAGCATTTTCCAATAGCTACAGTTCTCGGGCAGGACTTTATTTATCATTGTGTACCTACTGCGGACATGTTTCATCTGCAAGCTCCGTTGCTAGGCTTTATTGATCGGCTTGTCTGGCAGCTGAGAAATGGAGCGTGGGGAGAGAAACGCTGTCTGCCCTAGAGAGCTCATGCTCCCTTATGTCACAGTCACACAAGACGACCTGACTGAGAGCATGTCCAGGAAGAAGGTAACACAATCTTTGAAGCAGGGTTAAAATGTGAAGCTTTACACGCCAGTTTACATTGGCGTGCAGTCCTTTTTTTAGCCTAGCACTATGCTGTTATTTATACCGGCTATTAGCTTCAGCCCGTTGACATTGAGACAGCATGCGCCATTGAACAATTAAGAAGACTGTATGAACTCACTATATATATAATGTGATGGAAAGGAGAAAGGAAACAAATCTTCCGCTGCCCTTTCTAGTCACTCTATTATTTACAATTCAGAATCTGCCTCTTTCTCCCTTATTGCATGTTTTTGTCACTCCTTATTTCCCACAGACAGCAAGTGCTGAGTCAGGGGTGCAGAAGGAGCTGAAGCTGGTAATCAAGGTACGACTATGACTGTTTCCCCAGAGTGCCGAATCACAGACAGAGCCCTGGGCCTTCCATCCACCGGAACACACAGATAGAAAGGGTCTTATTTCCCCTAGTCCAGCACTCAGCTTCCTGCCCTGCAACCAGCACCTGACGAAACACTTACACTCTTTGGTGCAACAATGGCACAAAATGCAGATTGATTATGACAGTATTTGTGTATGTGTGTGCCAGTGTACAACACATCTCTGTAGGGTTTGGTATTATTTACTGCAACTATGTTGCTGAATAGACCAGAATAAACCTGCATGAACTGGCTGGTTAGTCAAGGAAGTCTTGGTGGTTAAGCTAATTGACTTTTTGAAGCCATATGTCTCATTAACATGATCAGTATGTTCCTGAAAAACCTTTTGTATATGATGTAGCACATGACTTCTGCCCCCTGGTGGATTGTTTATATCCTTTTTTTGGTTACCATTTTCAAAAATGTCCACTTTTGTTTTTATAATGTAAAAAATATGCTAATGTTGATAAATTAACAAAAATAATTACTTTCATTTAGTTATTGATAGTTCAAAATTAATATTTACATATTTAAATGATTAATAGAAAATTCAATCTTAAATATCAAGCAGGAATTTGAGGCATATTATTTTAATCATAATTATAGTGCATTTTATAATACATTATGCCCACATAAAATGATAATCAAATAATTTAGTAATTAAACTAAATTAATTACAAATTGACACTATTTTACTAAGATATATTTAGAGTTGGAATTGATATTTATATATATTTTTATATATGCATCTTTAACATTACCTTTACAATTACATATACCATTCAAAATTTGGGGACAGTATTTTTTTTTTCTTTTATTAGGCAAGGATGCTTTAAATTGATTAAAAGTCAGACACTTTACTAAATATGTTTTATTAAAAAAATGCTGTTCTTTTGAACTTTCTATTTATCAAAATAAATAAATAAACAATCATGTATCACAAAATTATTTAGCAACACAACTATTGACCACCAAATCAGCATATTAGAATGATTTCTAAAGAATCATGTGGCACTTAAGGTTGGAGTAATAGCTGATGAAAATTAAGCTTTAATATAAAAATATTAATAGAAACAGCTATTTTAAATGGTAATAATATTTTATTTTGATCAAATAAATCAAAAACATTTTAGATTTTCTCAAAAGACTTAAAACTCAAGATATTTTTATTATGTCAGTCCTTACTGAGACAGGTAGCCTCAGACTAGCATAATAATATGTATTGGTGGTCTTTTTAGCAGGAATTACTGGTATGAGGATGGGTTCACTGTTAAATCTCATCTAAGTTCATCGTTTTACCCTTGAACATCTGTAACAAGCTTTGAAAACTGAAAAGCACAAATGACTCTTACCCGTTCTGCATTGCAGTGGGGTCATAGGTCAGCGCCATTCCACTCTGAAACACAAGACAGACAGGACAAAGAGTGAAAGATTGTTCTGGTGAAGCAAGTATCCTATAAAGTCTATTGAGTAATGCAGGCAATAGAACAGGGTCATCTAATAGGGGCCGGCCAAGTGCTCTTTATATCTTTAAAAGCACATGGCCGAGACTTGTAGCTGTGGATCTATTACCTCAGAGCGCTGGGCTGTAATACCAGACGGGCTCGGGTTCGATACAGCACAAAGTTATTTGGTATTTACAAGGCTGCAGAAAGCATAGCTCATGTTGACAGAGCCGCACCAGCTAAGTGAATAAGGGGGGAAAGCTGGCCGCTTAGATCCGTATTGGACTGGAGCAGATAAACAACGCTCATATACTGCAGCTTGTCAGGCGCCAAGTTTTCCTCAGCGGGGGAGAAAACCTGGAGACTGGTGGGAAAACCATCGACCTAACCTACGTGTGACTGGACACTCTATCTAGTTAATGTGGACCCCTGGGGTTGCATATTGAAATACGCCTTCATGAGAGAGTGCAGCCAAAGTCATGGCGGCTGCCAGCTCCTCATAATGGGCGCTCACGGTCTGGTCGGTATCTGGGCACGCTTCCCTGAACCGGCGCGTCATGCCAGCAGCTGGGGCTGCCCAGAAAATGCCAGTTGTTCACCCTGCCGCCATTTTTCCATCAGCCAACCCAGCCGGCGCGACTTGCTTTGCGGGAATAAAAACAGGAGAGGAGAGATTA
>NC_133369.1:13841984-13886984 GCF_049309525.1 Garra rufa | reverse complement strand
ATAGATAGATAGATAGATAGATAGATAGATAGATAGGCATACAAACAGACAACTGGATAGACAGACAGACAGACAGACAGACAGACAGACAGACAGACAGACAGACAGACAGACAGACAGACAGACAGACAGACAGACAGACAGACAGACAGACAGATAGATAGATAGATAGGCATACAAACAGACATCTGGATAGACAGACAGACATATAAACAGACAGACAGACAGTTAGACAGGTAGACAGTTAGATAGATAGATAGATAGATAGATAGATAGATAGATAGATAGATAGATAGATAGGCATACAAACAGACAACTGGACAGACAGACAGACAGACAGACAGACAGACAGACAGACAGACAGACAGACAGACAGACAGACAGACAGACAGACAGACAGACAGACAGACAGACAGACAGACAGTTAGGTAGATAGATAGATAGATAGATAGATAGATAGATAGATAGATAGATAGATAGATAGATAGATAGATAGATAGATAGATAGATAGATAGATAGATAGGCATACAAACAGACAACTGGACAGACAGACAGACAGACAGACAGACAGACAGACAGACAGACAGACAGACAGACAGACAGACAGACAGACAGACAGACAGACAGACAGACAGACAGACGATAGATAGATAGATATACATACAAACAGACAACTGGACAAACAGACAACTGGACAGACAGACAGACAGACAGACAGACAGACAGACAGACAGACAGACAGACAGACAGACAGACAGACAGACAGACAGACAGATAGATAGATAGATAGATAGATAGATAGATAGATAGATAGATAGATAGATAGATAGATAGATAGATAGATAGGCATACAAACAGACAACTGGATAGACAGACAGACAGACAGACAGACAGACAGACAGACAGACAGACAGACAGACAGACAGACAGACAGACAGACAGACAGACAGATAGATAGATAGATAGGCATACAAACAGACATCTGGATAGACAGACAGACATATAAACAGACAGACAGACAGTTAGACAGGTAGACAGTTAGATAGATAGATAGATAGATAGATAGATAGATAGATAGATAGATAGATAGATAGATAGATAGATAGATAGATAGATAGATAGATAGATAGATAGATAGATAGATAGATAGATAGATAGATAGATAGATAGGCATACAAACAGACAACTGGACAGACAGACAGACATATAAACAGACAGACAGACAGTTAGACAGGTAGACAGTTAGATAGATAGATAGATAGATAGATAGATAGATAGATAGATAGATAGATAGATAGATAGATAGGCATACAAACAGACAACTGGATAGACAGACATATAAACAGACAGAAGGACAGACAGACAGACAGACAGACAGACAGACAGACATAGATGTAGACAGACAGACAGACAGACAGACAGACAGACAGACAGACAGACAGACAGACAGACAGACAGACAGACAGACAGACAGACAGATAGATAGATAGATAGATAGATAGATAGATAGATAGATAGATAGATTGATAGACAATCAGATATAGAATGGATAGAAGGCCAGACAAATAGATAGAAAGGTAGATGTTAGACAGAAAGAAAGAGAGACTGACATACAAACAGATAAATAATTAGATGGATGGACGGATGGAAAGACAGACAGACAGACAGACAGACAGACAGACAGACAGACAGACAGACAGACAGACAGACAGACAGACAGACAGACAGACAGACAGACAGACAGACAGACAGACAGACAGACAGACAGACAGACAGACAGATAGATAGATAGATAGATAGATAGATAGATAGATAGATTTGATCAATTCTGAATTTTTGCAGAGCCCTGTCGAGGATGTATGGTATGTCTTGAGGTCGCCAGCGCTCACCTCTCCTTCCCGAGGCCACGGTCGGCCATTTTGAGGGTACTTGCTCTGACTCTGCCTCTTCTTCTGTCCTCCATCTGCGAACTTGCACAGCAGCGGCTCCGTCGGGGCTGTGGAGGAGAGGGGAACAAACACAGAAGAATATAAAAGATCAGTCAGCTAGCCAGCAGGGCGTGAGAGGGAGGAGTGGACGGATACCTCCATAGGTCAAGCGCAGTACGATTGATGGAAAGGTCGTGACCTCGGCAAAGAAAGTAGAGTGTGTTTTGAACAGAGAGGGAAATGTTACACCGCAGGTATCACACCCACACCGAGCCCACAGAGCGGCGGAGGAATATCCAATGACCTTTTGAAGTTCAACACCCCTCGACTATCTCCCCTCCGTTCCCCCCCTTCCATTATGTCTTCGACACTCAGACCATCGGCTCCACTTTTGGCACGGGCCTCCTCTCAAATCCCCACCATCAAAACAACTTCCCTGGCAGGCCTTCAAAGTGCCTTGTTTAATATTTGCACAATAATAAATGACCTGATTGAGACTGTAAATAACTTGAATGCCGTTGACTGCACCAACTGAAAGTTTCGAAATGCTGTTTGTTTGTTTTTGGTGCTCACTGAAGTGTGTATATCACTTACTATCTCTTACTACACAGAAAAAACATGGAAAGCGAGAAGGCTCCTCTCTGACCCAGAGGGGCCGGTTCACGAAAAAAGAGAGGAAAGTTCAAAAGAGTTCGCTTCCAAAAGTGCAAAGCAGGATGGCAGGCGCTCAGGCAAAACACTTCAATGTTCTCGCTCAGTCATGACGGCAATATGAATTGCAGGGTGTGGAACCCTCTCTGAAGTCTACGAACGCACTTAAAGAGCAGGAAATTTTGCTCTCCAGTTGAACAAATTCCTGTACGCCACAGCTAAGCTAAACTTAATTTGGTTTCCTCGGCAACCAGAAAAACTAATTTAAAGCGAGCGCAAACTTTGTGGATGATGGGATCTGGCACAGAGCGATGATAGATGCAGGAGGAGGAGTTTTTGCTTTGTGGAGTCCAGACAACTATTCTGAGTAATCCTGCCCTCCGGTGATATGACTCTACAGTCACCTCTGAAAGTATGTTAGTTTGGCAGAGAAAAATGAACACTTTCTCTTCCGCATGCTTTCACCTGCACTGCGATATTTCAGCCGCTCTGTGGAACAATAGAAAGCTGTTGTATCACAGACCACAGAGGCTGCTTTGTGCGTAAATAAGCGCATATATTGCACAGAACCAGATAAACAAATACAAGACGAGCAGCTGAAACGGCTCAGCACATTACGTATTCTGCAGCCGAATAGAATATTTAATAGCTGCTGTTTGTTCTTTTTTGTCTATTGTTTAGAATGAGACATCAAACAAGGGATCAAGTCTTCAAAACAAAGATTTCAGAATAAAACAGTCAATCCGAGATTGTAATTATTCAGAAAAACACTGGACATGATGCCAGAGGAAACAGATTAGATGAAAGATGAGGACAGGAAAATAATAGCGAAAAAACAAAACAAGAGATGAAAAGAAAAGAGAAGAGATAAACAGAGAAAAAATGTAAATGCTTTATGTGTGTGTACATATCTGAGGAGGCAAATGAGGCAGCCAATATTAAGTAGTGTATAAATAAAAGTAATGTAGAAACACTGTCCAATATCGACACCAGCAGGTGAAGTTACAGCACAAGTCCACATCTCTTTCGCCTCCCCTGAGCCCACTGAGTTGTAACAGACCCCCTACAGTGTGCAATGAATTTGGTGGGGGGTAATTGAGAATAAATGAGGGAAAGCCACGTGAGACGAGGGAATGCCTTCATCGCCATATGACTGATATTACTGGTTATGTTCGGCTGTGATTGGTTCATGCAGCAAATCCTGCCTCTTGTGTTCATGCTCGTTCTGCATTCGCGAATCAGTCTGAATGAACAATATAATGGCGTTAATGTTTTTTTCAGAAAGTAAGTAAACGACTCACACATTTAGATATAACCACTTTGTTATGCCAAAAAGACTTGAAATTGCATGAAAACATGATCTGCAGGAGTTTTTAGTCAGTAATCAGCTTGGTGAAATTTAAAGTAAATCGCTGTGTCTGTGACCAATATTTGTCGAGCTTTGATGACCAATGATCTGAAAAGTTAAAAAATATTTAAAAATGACATTAAATTTGTGTCTGTGACCAATATTTACTGAGCTTTGATGACTGATCAAATGAAAAATAAAATAATAGTTAAAAACTACAGTAAATCTCTGTCTGTGACCAATATTTATCAAGCTTTGATGACCAAGGACCTGAAAAGTTCAAAAATAGTTTAAAATGACAATAAATTTCTGTCTGTGACCAATATTTATCAAGCTTTGATGACGATGATCTGAAAAATTAAAAAATAGTTAAAAATTACAGTAAATCTGTCTTTGACCAATATTTACTGAGCTATGATGACAATGATCTGAAAGATTAAAAAATTGTTAAAAATTACAGTATATCTTTGTGTCTTTGACTAATATTTGTCGAGCTTTGATGACCAATGATCTGAAAAATTCAAAAATATTAAAAAATTATAGTAAATCTCTGTGTGTGACCAATATTTACTGAGCTTTGATGACTGATGAAATGAAAAATAAAATAATAATTAAAACTACAGTAAATCTTGGTGTCTATACATTATTTACCGAGCTTTGATTACCAATGATCTGAAAAAAAGTTAACTATTAAAAAGAGTAGCTGAACTTAAGTTCACAAATAAAATATATTGTTCAAATTGTTACTAAGTTATTTTTTTTGGAATAAATGTAAAATGTTTTTTTTTTTTTACTTTTTATGATAAGATGATGAAGTAATGTTTAATATTCTTGGTTAAATTTAACCAAGAAAATTGGACTATATAAATATACACGCTATTTATGATTGTGTGCGTGTGGCGCGTGCGTGTTTTTGTGTAAAACAAGCTGTTCTTCATCAATACAAGCTGTTCTCATAAACACCAATTTTCTCTAAATTATAGAAAATCTCTTGCCAAGACATAAATTATTCATAAAAGATTACATAAGAAAAACAAAAGGAGAAGAGAAGAAGAGAAGAGAAGAGAAGAGAAGAGAAGAGAAGAGAAGAGAAGAGAAGAGAAGAGAAGAGAAGAGAAGAGAAGAGAAGAGAAGAGAAGAGGACAGTTTTCGGCCCCTGTGATCTCTGTGTGCTTTGAGCTGACGTGAGGTGGGGTAAAAGTGTCTTTTCTCCACCTGCAGAGGAGGCAGGGTCTACACACCTGCAGCCTTGTCATCACCCTCCTATTATACGCACACGCTGGCCAGCGCTGATAACGGCAGCACAACACAAGCGGCTCCATTGTGAAGGACAGACAGAAAACGAGGCAGCAGAAAAGATCACAGCTTTTGCGGCAGACTCCAAATGTTCGAGCAAGCAGCTCTCCCCTGCCCTATCTCAAAAACAATGAGTCTGTGTGTGTGAATGTGTGTGTGTGTTTCAGCTGAGACAGTGGGAAACGCCCTACATTAAACCCCCACACAGTTTAGGTCGAACTCTAAAATAACAACCAGCGCCATCATAAAACAGCGAAGCCAAATAATGTTGGGAGTTTTTTGTGCTGCTTTTGGAGCGCGGTTGAATATCCATGCTGATTTTATGAGCAGACTCTGCTTGGAATTAGCTCTGTTTGTTTTGCTAGTCAGGTTGCCCTGAACTCAAAGTGCTGAATCTCACTCATGCGAGGAAAGTTTTGAGCCTTTGTTAAGAATGACTGATTCTTGAATCAGACCCGGAATCCATCCAGGGAAATCATTCTGCACGCACACAAAAACAAATACCTTCAGCAACAACCTTACTTTCCATCTGTCTGCATCAGATACAATCAGATAAGACAAGCATAACTATTACTATTGCTTACAGAACTTTAACTTTTCAAACTGGAATTAATACTGTTTGTGCTATGAACATGATACCTGAAATCAAATCATGACCATTTCTCTTGGATTTCTCTCCATAAAGTGGACTTCTGTGGGAGTAGAAAGAGTCGAAAAAACTCCCATCTCATTTTCTCCTCAAACTTCAAAATCGTCCTACATTGAGGCAGAAGTACTGACCCAGTGTTTACAAAATGAATGTGCAAAGATCATCAAACTCCCTTTACAAAATAAAAGGTAAAACAGCGATGTAGGATTTTGAAGCTGGAGATGAAAGTAAGATGGGAGCTTTTCGACATACCCTAACTTTCTTGAACCGGAATACACACAGTTCAGCAGAGCTAGACAAGACGAGTGTTTGAGGTTAAAAAGTATATAAACTTTGGAAAATAACTGATCGTTTCACAAGATAAGACCCTTTTTTCTTGGCTGGGATCATTTAGAGCCATTTGAAGCTGCATTTAAACTGCATTTTGGAAGTTCAAACTTGCAGGCACCATAGAAGTCCACTATATGGAGAGAAATCCTGAAAAATAAAAAACTTCTTTACGACTGAAGAAAGAAAGACATGAACATCTTGGATGACAAGGGGTTGAATTTTTGTTCTGGAAGTAAACAACTCCTTTAAATTGTTATTGCCTCAAGTTATTATTTTGGAATAATGTAAAACCACTAATTCGATGATTTCATACTTGGCTTTAAAAAACAGAATACTGATTACATTGTTAATGTAAAAATGTAATATAATTTTTTTTCTGATAGTGTACATAATAGAGTTTATTTAACCAAGAAAATGTCACTGCCACATGAATTTACACGCCAAAAAAAAAACAAAAAAAAAAAACTTCACACCACTGAACATATTAAAACCTCCTTTGTAACTGCGTAGCAACACAAAACCCACTCAAAACATCAAGCAAAATGTAACAACTTCCTGATAACACCAGCAAAAATGCTAAATTGTAGTTACTACCATAATAAATTAATTCTGTATCTCCTCAAAAAGCTTTCTCAAGGTTTCTGTCATTTTGCTTACTTTATTTTGATGACTGTGGTGTCTAATACCAAACTCTATGCAGGTTTACTGTCGACACAGCTGTAGTATTTTGGTGGAAACTATGGTTACCGTGATAAATTTTGGCAAGGGAGGTTCGGAGGCCATGCTAGACGGCTTCAAACCTATCAACACAAACAGAAACATATGTACACACACACGCACTAGCTGTTAAGGTATCTCAATCTGACACTTTATCACACTTAATGAGCTAAAGCATGACGCTATTCCTCAAACCACCACAGGGCAAACCACAAACACTCGCTTAAACATCTGCAGCGCTGCACGCATGTCGATTGGCCAATATTTTAATCAGTCTCCTTGGTAATCCACGCACCATTACAGTAAGTGTCCCAACATGATGACGTGTTTTAAATGTAACATGAACTACTGCAAGGGAAAATTCATAATTCATTGACTAATTTTTACATTTTTTTCTTTCTCATGGGACATATATGGATTATTGTTGGGCCACTTTTCATTGCTTTGGGAGTTGTCCCAAAAAAACTCATTCTTAAGTCCTGTAGAGATAACGCAAGAGTGAAAGCGCAATTTACCCAAAACACAATATGTTAATGGAAGTTGTTTTGTATTAAAATTGTGTTTGATTTTGTGTCCATAAGTGCTTCCATAACATTTACCCAAGCAGACAGCTCTAACCACATGTATTTCCAAGCTGTTTATTAACTTTGGGTCACGGCACTGCAGATATTCAGTCGAGGAGGGAATGTGAAGAAGGGGGGTGTCCGTCAATAAGATAGACATGTGTTTCTAATCCATGGCCGTCGTCCGGCGTGCCAACTCCTGCTGGGCTCCCACAGACCTCCAGTTCTCACTGTGGGCGGCAGGCATTCCTGAAACCACACCCGAGTTTCCCACCCTCAACCCTACGATGGCCCTCAAGTTTCTAGATTTCTCCGTTACTTCACTCATACCTGCCATCCTTTTATTCCCAGTGACCTCAAACAAGCTGTAGGGCCTTATTACATCCATTAAAATATTTTTCCTCTAAAATTCTGTTTTCGTTTATCCCAATTCTGTTTTCTTTTATATCTATCTCTATCTATGACAACTCTCTGAAGATTTTCGCATGGTAATGGATATGACAATGTTGACTGTTATAATGTTATTTGGTCTTGGTGGAATAGTTCTGCTACGCTGCTGCAAAGCAATTACAGGAAGTACAGGAACATGCTACATGCTAAACTTCCAACTTTTCTTAGACTGTGATCGTTTAGAGCCCTTTGAAGCTGCATTTTGGAAGTTCAAACTCGGGGGCACCATAGAAGTCCATTATATGGAGAGAAATCTGCAATGTTTTCCTCAAAAAACATAATTTCTTTAAGACTGAAGAAAGAAAGACATGAACATCTTGGATGACAAGGGGGTGAGTACATTATCTGTACTTTTTTTTATCCTTTAAGTAGCACGGGTATATTTGTAGCGACAGCCAAAAATACAATGTATGGTCAAAATTTTCTTTTTTTTATTGATTTATGCCAAAAATCATTAGGATATTAGGCAGAGTTGTGGACTCGAGTCCCAAATTTGATGACTTGTGACTTGATTTGACATAATCAAAAAAGACTTGGGACTCGACTTAGACTTTGACAGCAATGACTCGAGACTTGACTTGGACTTGAACCCTGTGACTCGGCAAGTCTTTACTTCTAAAAAAAACTTCGGAGAGTTCTGATCAATATAGGCTGGTTACTGATCACACTGGTATGATTAGCGCCGCTTTTGGCACTGAGCCAGAGAGGGACTCGCTAAGTGAGCGTTTGTATTTATCCACATAATAGGATATTTAATGTTTTAGGGGCCGTTCTCATGTTATGCGCGGCGCTTTCTCTTTCTTTCCAAACTGCTCTGTAGCTTGCGATCCTTTTGCGTCTGCCGTTGCTAAACAACCATGACCTGCACTCTCCATAAAGACGCGGACATTTCAGCAAAGGATAAATGGATTTCCAGCATTAAAAATTGCTTGCAGTTGCTCTGCTATTCAATTTATTTAAAAATGGTTATTCCTGTACAGTTATGACAAGCTGTTTCTCCAACTTGGCAGTGCTTTCAATGTTATTAAGGGAAAGGATAAAGCGGATTGGTTGGTTCTTGTCACATAACCTGCGGTCTTTGGCACGCTCAAGTTTGTTAAATGTAGATGCACGGTATGCACGCTCATAATGGAAGCGACACGGTCGCGACGTGCTCGTTTTTCCACATCGAGATAAACATCTCAACTTTTCAGACTGAAAAGTTGAAATGTTTATCTCGATGCGGTGCGGACGCGCCTGGAAAAAAACGAGCGCGTCGTGACCGCGTCGCTTCCATTATGAGCGCGCATACCGCGCATCTACATTTAACAAACTTGAGCGTGCAAAAGACGCTACACGTAAACGGCATTTAAATAACACTTAATAACTGTAAACCACTTATTATAACAATAATAATAAGAAGAAATACCATGTATATTGAAACAGCCTAATAATTGGCTAAACCTTTCAAAAAAAAAAAAAAAATATATATATATATATATATATTTTTTTTTTTCCACGTGAAATATGTAGCCAACATGTAACGTTTACTCTATTCTTCCTGTTTACCAGCCACTCACTTTCATGTCTTTAAAGAAATTAATTCATGATAAATATTACCTATTGGCAAGTGATTAAATATTTTTTTTATTTTTTATTTTTTTATATTTGACTCAACTGATTCATTAAAATTACGGAATCTTTAACAAATGAAACAGTGGACTTAAAATAAATGATTAATTCAATTAGGCCTATATTTGTACACAAACACTGATTAATTCCTCAATAAAAACCACTAATTATTATAGCCTATCATTTATAATTATACCTATAGACTATTATTGACTTTAAATTTACTGTAGTAATTAATACAGAGGGCAAACATTTGGGCAAACAGCACTAGTGACTTGTTTAGGACTTGAAGCCTAAAGCTGAGGACTTGCAACTTGACTTGGACTTGCTCGTCTTGACTCGGGACTTGACTTGGGACTTGAATGCAAAGACTCGAGACTTACTTGTGATTTGCAAAACAATGACTTGGTCCTCTGATATTAGGTAAAGATCATGTTCCATGAAGATATTTTGCAAATTGTCTATTGTAAATATGTTAAAACTATATTTTTGATTAGTAATATGCATTGCTAAGAAGTTCATTCAGACAACTTTAATTTTCTCAATATTTAGATTTTTTGCATCCCCAGATTCCAGATTTTCAAATAGTTGCATCTCTACTAAATATTGTCCTATCCTAACAAACCATACAATAATAAAAAGCTTATTTATTCAGCTTATTTATACAGATAATACATTTCAGTTTTTTTTTTTTAAATTGACCCTTATGATTGCTTTTGTGATCCTGGGTCACAATTATTAATTGAAATAAAAAAAATATCTCTACAATGTGTTATTTATTTGTTTATTTATTTATTTACAGAAAATGTATTTTTTCTGTATTTTGCGTTTTATATTTAATACAAAATTGTTATCAAAAATGGTAATCAAATCAATTCACAGAATGTTAATTTAATCAATCTATTAAAATCAAATCAAATGAGTAACAATTTGGCATTTTTTGGCAAACAAAATGCTTCAAAACAAAGATTTATTTAACCTCTGTTTTGAGGTTTATTTATAACATGGATAAAAAATTTAATTAAAATGGATGAAAAATTGTTTGATATTCAGAATGTTTACTGTGTGATATATTCAAATAATACTTTAAATTATTTCAAAACTATTTGAAACAGTTCCTTTATTCTTACTTTACATTACTTAATTACATTTAAATTACATTACATTTAAAAATCAAGAACCTTCTCCATTAAGAACCTTTTCTGCATTTAAAAGTTTCCAAGGATGTTCAAGGTTCTTCATAGAACCATTGAATCATGTTTTTTTTACTCAAAGATTGGTTTGACACAGAGGGCCTTGAAAAAAACATACTGCATGTTTATGCAACACATGGATGTCCCTGTTCTAGAACGTGCTGAGAGGGAAAAAAGAATGGTGTTTACCAACAGGAAGAGCACTGTTTGCCCTGCAACGGTGTGCACTGAGTGGGTAGGAGGAGCGTGTGACCCTGACAAAGCTGGTGTCTACACGTCGCCCACGCTCTAATAGCAGCCTACCGCACAGATCCGTTACGCTGCCAGCTTGGCACAGTGGCTTTCAGGTCTAGGAACGACGGTGTACTCTGGTTTCACATTCAGCCACCGCTGTATGATACATATAGAGCGAAAACAGAGAAAAACACAGCCCACAGTCGAGCGCTGCTGTGAGGTGAGCCCACACACGCTCGGTGAGACATGAGAATTCACTGAACGCAACAACGCCTGGCCTTTCCATGAAGCCACAGGAACTGAGCCTTATCCTGCAGTTTTACACACAGAAAATCTCCTGCATTATACAATACAGAGCTTTTACATTAAGAAGCCTCCCAAATACGTCATTTCAATTCCCAGTTGAAAGCTTGTTCACTGTGCAGACACACAGACAAACTGGAAAGAAACAATTCATTCATGTTTAAGATTTAAACACTGTTACACTGTAAAAGAAAATAGCTTGTAGGGTGTTTTAAGGCAAAAAGAATGTAAAAGTATTACAGTAAAACATCTAGATTGATTAACCGTAAGAGAAAAGCTATATTATTAGATATAGCAAAACAATACTGTGTAATAATTTTACAGTAAAATACTGTAAAATTATGTAACGTCATGAATTTTAAATTATCTTATAATTTGTTGTGAAAATATATATTTAAAAGACAAATGTATGGTTACAGTAATGCATGGTTACTGTAAAGTATTTTTAAGAAAGCTTGTAAGAAAAAAAATGTGGAAATACAAAGGTTTGCTTAACCTTTGTTTTTAGGTTTATTTAAAAAAAAAATGAAGAAAATTTTAATTTAAATTTTTAAAAAATATCATCAAATGTCAAGTAAGCCAAATCATCAACTAAGCCATTTAAAAGTTTAGGGTCAAAATGATATTTAATGTTTTTGAAAGAAGTCTCTTTCAACACCAAAGCTGCATTTATTTGCTGAAAAATATAGTAAAATAGTAATATTGCAAAATATATATTTTACAATTACTATTTTCTGCATTAATATGTTCTACATTAATATAACATATGTAGTATGTTAATGTAATTTATTCTTATGCAGACAACGCGGAATTTCAGTCTTCAGTGTCACATGATCTTTCAGAAATCATTCTAATATGCTGAGTTGGTGAATCATTAAACATTTCTTATTATTACCAACGTTTAAAAAGGTTAGAAATGTAATGCATTCCTTATAACCTTCATGCTAATACTAACACTAATGACAACAAATAAAATGTTAAAACAACCGTTTCCCAGTGTGATGCCCTGATCTTGGATCAGTGCTGGGAGAACAGTTTACTCTGAGCACTGGTTTGTTTGTTTGGGCTAAAGCGGGTAAATATCACTGGCCTGTTTGACATCTCCCCTCAGTGGAAAGAGAACAGGAAGAAAAAGACAATTCAGGGAGAGAGACAGAAAGACAGACGGCGCGAGAGAGACGCGCACTGAGTAGAATACAAACATTGCATAATCAGCTTAGCCTCCCCACTTCCTGCCTTTTAATGGGTCTGTCTGACTTTGGTTTGGTGGATGCTGCTCTGCACAGCCCGTCCTGAGAGCAGGTCACTGGAGAGAGACAGGGAGACAGACTATTGTCTCGCTTCTCTAATAAAACATTGCAGAATGCAAGGTCAGAAGCCAGTTCACCGCATACTCGTTTAAAGGTTGAAGTTCATGTTTCATTTAGAAGGAATGTACTCGCCACATGAAAACAAAAAATAGCATAGACAGTCTGCACTAGTATATTGCTGCATCATGCATATTTGTGACCACAAAACCAGTCATAAGGGTCAATTTTTTTTTTAAATTGAGATTTATACATTATCCGAAGCTGAATAAATAAGCTTTCATTGATGTATGGTTTGTTAGGATAGGACTATATTTGGCTGAGATACAACTATTTGAAAATCTGAAGTCTGAGGGTGAAAATATCCAAATATTGAGAAAAACATCTTTAAATTTGTCTAGATGAAGTTCTTAGCAATGCATATTACTAATCAAAAATTAAGTTTTGATATATTTACGGTAGAAAATTTACTAAATATCTTCCTGGAACACGATCTTTACTTAATATCCTACTGATTTTTGGCATAAAAGAAAAATCGATAATTTTGACACATACAATGTATTGTTGGCTATTGCTACTTACAGTATGGCTGGTTTTGCAGTCAAGGATCACATTTAATAGTGCTGTCAAAGTTAGCGTGTTAACGTAGGCGATTAGCTTCTCCAGTTTAACAGTATTAAAAAAAAAATTCTGAATAAAACTACAAGCATGAGCGTCAGATCTGCGTCACGTGCAGCAGCTCTTAAAGTAATAGCAGTATGTTAATCAACACAAGAAAAAAAGAGGAAATAAATCAGTTCTGTAGCTTTAAGCATTTTTAAATTTTTTTTATTTAGTATTTAGTGTTTGATATTGTAACTTCTGTATGTCAATTTCTGTATATTTCCTACTTGCTGAAGGGCACAGGTAAATTGTGAAGATATGTGAAGATTGTTTTAAATTCACTTATACTACAAGTTATAGTAGTTTAAAGTCTAATAAATGTTAAAATTGACATCTCAATTATACTATAATGTTGAATGGCTATAGTCAATGGTTAAATATTAGGGAAAAAAGAACAATTATTAGAGACAATAATGCGCATCACTGGTATCAGTAACACTCACCTTTAGTCATAAAAAATATTTAACAAATATTAAAAATATATTGTCTTTATGTTGTTTCTACATTAATTTAAAGATTGAATGTTAAATTATTGCAAAATAAAAGTATATTTAAAAACTTTAGTGTTGGGTGGGATTAATCATGATTAATCATAATTTCAGAAAAAAAGTACGATTAATTCAATATTTTGTTAATGGATGGATAGCACTAATATTTAAATTATGTATTTGCATTTTTTTTTAGCAGAAACACTTGACAGAATCTTGTTTAAAAGTAGTAATTGAATTATTTAATAATGCAATAATATAAAATAATCATATATTATACACATTTAATTATTTTTTTTAAACTGGCGTCTGTAATACTGCAATACTTTTAATGTTTTTGAAATAAGTCTGTCATGCTCACCAAGGCTGCTTTTATTTAATCAAAAATACAGTACAATAGTAAAATATTATACTCTAAATAGACTTTTTTTTATTATTTAAATATGTATTTTATTCCTGTGATGACGAAGTAGCCATTTTTCCAGTTTTGTCACATGATCCCTCAGAAATCATTCTAATATGTTGATATGGTTCTGAAGAAACATTTCTTCTTATTATTATGAATGTTGAAAACAGCTGGGCTGCCTGATATTTTTGTCAAAACTGTGCTTTTTTTTTTAGAATTCTTGGATGAATATACAGTGCAAAATACTAGCATTTATTAGAAATAGAAATCTTTTGTAACATCATAAATGTCTTTAAATGTAATTATTTAATAAATATAAAAACTATATTTTACTTATTTTTATTATTTTTTTTATTAAACCTGTCTGCAATATTTTTAATGTTTTTAAAATAAGTCTGTTATGCTCACCAAAAATGATCAAAAATGCAGTAAAACAGTAATATTGTTAAATATTATAACAATCTAAATGGACTGTTTTTTATTTAAATATGTATTTTATTGTGTGACGGCAAAGCTGAATTTTCAGCAGACATCTTTCCAGTCTTTAGTGTCACATGAAACTTTCAGAAAAAAAAATTATAATATTCTGATTTGCTGCTGGAGAAACATTTATTATTATCATCATCAATGTGTAACAGCTGTGCTGCCTAATATTTTAGTCAAAACTGTGCTGTTTTTAGAATTTATTGATGAACACGGTGCAAAATCATTTTTTCTTTGTAAAATTATACATTTGATTAATTTAAGGAAACAATGAAAATAAAAGCAACTTTTGTGCAAGAAATTTTCCATGCAAGCATGGAAAAACTTGCACATTAGCAATTTAGGTTTATTTTTATCTAGTTTTTCCATGTAAACGTATTTTGCAAACATCTCAGGGTTTTTTTAGACTTCAGACGCATTGTAAAATTAGGCTCGTAATAGATTTATTCACAAAAGTCAGCACTATTTGCCTGCCGCAATTAACTATTAGCACTCGTGGAAAGCAGGTGGTACGCAGAACTTTGTTGAAAAAAAAAAGCTGCTTATGTAGCAGTAATTCGTCGTATGATTTATACAGACAGCGCACGCAAATAACCCACTCCCCCCGTGTTTGCTGGTTAAAAACGCAGGAAAATGTTTCGCTCATTTCAGGTAATTGAAAAGCATTTGCTTGCGTTTCTGCCCGCGTGTGTGCGTATGAAATCAAATCTGTCTGATTTGGATATGCATGACTCATCCCAGCAGCCCTAATGAACGCCTGATAAAGAAGAAGGAAAAAAATACATGCAATATTGCTTCCTAATGGGCTCTCCGCTGAAATCGCAAGCCCACCGTGGGGCTGACTGCTGTCCTCTCCCGGGTCAGAGGCAGACAGAGCTATTAGAGAACGCCCCAGATCAGATAGATTTCACTGAAAGATCATTTTTCCCCCTCATTAGAATTCTATCTTGTGTAAACGCCATTATCTGGGCCCGGCTTTGTTTGTGTCAGAACAGCGCTAAATCAATCACGACACCGTCGAGGACGAACAAAGCACGAATAAATCAAAATATAATGCGGTTTAGAAAATTTGGTTTGGAGAATTCTCCAGATAACACTGGTGTGAAATGACAGAGGCTCCACACACTTGCCGCAGTTCGAAGACCCGCTGGGCATGTCACCTTATTTTACTGATGATATTAACTTCAGATTTATTGATTTGCTTAGAACTGGGCATCCGATGTGGTGTTCACATTGGCACACACAGCTCTCTGACTGATAGTCAAGCTGTTCACATGTTGATACGATGCTCTAAAGCTCCATCCAAACTGGATTCATGAAAGCCAAGCTGATGCTAATTCAAATGTCACTTTGAATTGTTATGAAAGTCAATTGTTTATTCAGTCAGCGTCCAACTTGTATTAACCAAGAACATTCCGTTTTTTTGTCTGGCTACATGCATGTGCATGCTTTCACGCAATTATTTTGCAATGCATGGCATTTTACATACAAGTGTAAAATATATGAATAATTTTCACTCTGTTAAGCCATAAACAACAAGCCAAGACCTTTATAGCAGCTCCACTGAAGATATTATTTTCACACCTCAACCACTAACACATATTCAAGCTGTTTTCCAAAACACCTGATCCCTTTACCACACCTGCGCTTGGAGACCCGGTTACCAGGTGCATACGTGTGCATGTGTATGTGTGTGAGAGAGAACGAGAATCATTTTCCACATGGATCTAATGTCAGCCACGTAACCATGATTGATTCAGAGGCGTGGGTCAAAGGGCAAAACTGGGCCAAACAGGGCATGTTGGCATAAACGTGTTTGACGATTCTGAAAAATGTAAAACACAGAAACATGAGTGTAGATTGAATATTCTTAGTTTCACTAGGGCCCTATGAAATCTGTTTTATTTTTTTATTTTTTTCATATGTATTTATTTATTTTTTTCAGTTTGAATTTTTGTAGATTGCTTTTTTCCATTTAAATTTTTCTAGACTTTTTAAAAATATTAATCATGTCTAATTTAATCTAATTTAAGTACGTGCAATTGAAATTTACACAATTTAACAGCAATTTATTTAAAGTTTAACTTTATAATTTTTAATAATTTTTACAAGGCCCAATTAAATATTTCTTTTTTCTCAAATTTAGTTTAATTTTCACCAAATTCTGTTTTCCATTAATTTTCTGGATTCAGTTTTAATAGTTTCATTCATTATTAATCAATTTATTATTCATTAATTTAAAAATCAAAAGCATCTCTAATTAATTTGATTTAAAAAAAATAATAACATATATTTATTTATTTATTTATTATTTTTTCCGAAATACTGTATTGTGTATTTACATTTTTGGTGAATAAATTCTGGTAAATGTTCCTTAAAAAATAATGTTTCAAAAATAATTTCATTATTAGTAGTATTATCATTACATTAAGTAATATATTTCCTTTACAGTTTCTTCAAGTTAAACTGGACTTTTGGAATTTTGACGGGTTGCTCTGAAGAACTTTACTTCTGTTTGTGTCTGATGCGACGGTGTTATGTGCACTATATGTGTAGAATAAATATGAAATATTTTAGATTTTGCACTATTTTTAGGTAATTAATTATTTAATTGTGACACTGATCATGAGCATTTCTTTGTACAAATTTTTTCCAAATTCATTTTTTTCCATTTTAATTTTTCTAGACTCTGTTTTAATGGTTATATAAAAAAAATATTCATCAAAAAGCATATCTAATTATGAAATCATGAAACTTAGACAATTTAACAGCAATTTATTACAAGTTTAATAATAATTTTATTAGTAGTAGTAGTACTATCATTACATTAAGTGATATACACTACCAGTCAAAACTTAGGATTTTTTTCATGCTTTTTAAAGATGTCTGTTTTGCTCACCAAGCCTGCATTTATTTGATCCAAAGCACAGCAGAAACAGTAACATTTTGAAATAGTTTTACTATGTTTTACTGTTATACAGTACATTTCATTTTTATGACTGGATTCCATGATTCCATCCGACGTTTCCACATCACAGAATCATAGGGCCCTAGTTTTACTGACATTATGCTAACAATATAATTTGCAATCAAACAAAGAAAATAAAAACAGAAATAAATAGGGCTGCAGGGTTATGAAAAAAGTCTTTTGATAACGTAATGATGATTAATATTTAATTTTGATAAAAGGAACTTACACTGAAAACTTTTATAATGTATGCTAAACATTCCTATGTTCTTGAATGAATGTCTTGCTGTTGTATACATCAATAAATCCAGACAGTGCCTACAGAGTCAACTTCTTCCTGGCCCTCTTAGCAGGATAAAAAAACCTGTTATCAGATTTTGAATAAATTATACACCGAAAGCAAGCAAAGCGTCAATAATAGAATGCTCCCATCTTGTTATGATCAATAAAGCTGTCAATGCAAGTTTACACAGTATCATGAGACCTGCAGTTCAGCGCAAGCTCACTGAATATTAAATCACGCCAGCCATAATCATATTTTTTTTACTCGATTAATTGTGCAGCTCATATATAAGAAGAAATGTGAATTATTTACTATGTCAGCTCACATTTAGGACCCAGTGTTCTTTCCTCTCACTCAAAAACCTGACAAAAGATTTAAACGCGCATGCTGGCATGATGGGACACTGGAGGAATCATAAGAGCCTGTAGCGTTTCCTGTATCCGAGGATACGGGCGTCATGTTTGCATGTTTACGAGCATTGTAAAAGCCATCCATCTGACTTAGTGCTCAGCTCTGCAGAGCAGGCCTTAGGTTTTCACATTGCCCTTCACCACATTAACCACTGCCATTCTCTCTAAACACTACAGACGAATCTAAACACCTTTCATTCCTGCCTCCTGTACACTTGTCGTGTCCCTGCAGAGAACAAAAAACAGGTTCATGCTTATTCAAAGGTTATGGGAAAAGAAAAGACTGAGTCAGTTTTGGGGAAGTGAAGAGCAGTGAACTAGAAATGGAGCCTTTTTAGAAAATGAGTTTTTGGGAGAATGTGAGAGATAAGAAAATGAAAGAATTACAGTCTTAGCAGAAAATATGAGTGCTGCTCGCCTGTACAAAACTCACCACTAGAGTTGATTCGTTTTTGTTAGGGTGTAAGTCTATGGGATTTTTCCCACCCATTTTATCTCAAAATAATATATAAATTAAATAAATTAGATTTTAAAATATATTCAAGTAGAAACGGTTAATTTAAATTGTTGTGATATTTCACTGTTTTTTGATCAAATAAATGCAGCCTTGATGAGTATAGAGGATTTTTTTTTCAAAAATATTTTTAAAATAAATAAAATTTG
Source organism: Garra rufa (assembly GCF_049309525.1). NCBI lineage: Eukaryota > Metazoa > Chordata > Actinopteri > Cypriniformes > Cyprinidae > Garra > Garra rufa. Next base: position 13,868,039 of record NC_133369.1, on the reverse strand, counting down.
ACTTTTTGAAAATTTTCAGATTCTTCAAACTACTGAATTGCAGTATATTTATTAAGTATAAATAATTAAATAATAATAAAAATTGGTTCAAATTAAAAAGTAATTTAAAAAAATTTATTAATTAATTAAAATATATAATAAAATGTTTAATCATAAAACTAAATAAAGAATGAATATTTTTTTTTAATTATCATGGTTACCACAAAAATAAATAAATTAATAAATACATAAAACAACAAGAATGTTCAGCATTAAAACATTAATAATAAAAATGTTCTTTTTTTGAGCTGCAATTCAGCATATTAGAATGATTTCTGATGGATCATGTTACAGGACTAAATTAAATTTCAAAATATATTCAAATACAAAACAGTTCATTTAAATTGTTGTGATATTTTACTGTTTTTACTGTTTTTGATCAAATAAATGCAGCTTTGGTGAGCATAGTAGATTTTCTTTCAAATAAAATGTTTTTTACAGACTCTAAACTACTGAACTGTAGTGCATTTATTAAGTATAAACAAATAAATCGTATTTTTTAAATTAAATAACAACTCAATTAAACTTTCTATTTAGCAAAAAATCCTACAATTACCATGGTTTCCACAATAAATATAAAATAATAAATAAATACATAAAATAAAAATTAAGCAGTAACAAGATGTTCAACACCGAAACATTAATAATAAAAAAATGTTTCTTGAGCTGCAAATTAGCATATTAAAATGATTTCTGAAGGATCACGTAACACTGAAGACTGGTGTAATGATGCTGAAAATTCAGCTGTGACACCACAGGAATAAATTACATTTCAAAATATATTCAATGTTTATATTATATAGTGATATTTCACTATTTTTTTTTACTGTTTTTGATAAAAAAAATGCAGCCTTTGAGCATAATAGATTTTTCTTCAAAAATATTTTTAAGATAAATTGCATTTTTACAAATTTTATTTATTTTATTTTTTTTTACATTTTTACAGACTCCAAACTACTGAATTGTAGTGAATTTATTAAGTATAAATAATTAAATAATATTACAAATTAAAATTTTAATTAATAACAATTAAATTTAATTAAAATATATAATTAATGTTTTATTACAAAATTAAAAAATAATTCAATTAAAAACCTTAATTATTAGTAATAATGACTGAACGGACATTTTGTGATGGAGAAAGTCACCATATTTTGAGAATAATTCAAGACTATGTACAAGCTTAGCAAGGTGCCACTAAATATAGCTTGTGAGAGAACACATACAGTAAAAAGGAAGAAAGAAAGAAGGAAAGCAAGTGAAAGAAGTACACAGAGAATGTGAGAGAACGATATGCGCCAGCGCCCATTATGTTCAGCAGTAAGTCCAGGGAAAATAAACAGCTTCATTAGCACGTCCTTTATAGAATTTCTCTCTCTCTCGCTCCCACACATAGCGTGTGAGCGCCTTGTCTGAAGCACAAACTATCCCAACATAAGACGTCAGTCAGAAGCCAGCTCAACGCTCATTAATACATCAGAATGTTCCAGATCCTTCCACTCCTCAAACTCTTACCTGAGACCCCTTCAGTATGACCTCACCACTGGAACACAAACACTGCGAGAACTGAACCCAAAACAGGCCAAAAATAACATGTCACGCCAGATCATCAGATTATTCGCAGATTTATCTTGCAAGGAGAAGTGATATCTTACATTTCATTTCGATGCTGTGGTATGTAAACAGACAGAGCGCTTTGTAATACATTAAGGATACTTCAAACAGTGGAACAATATGGCTGTCTGGTGGTTTGGCCCCTGCTGGTAGATGTCCTAACTACACCATCTGGCTGCAAAAGAGCAGTTGAAAAAAATAAATAAATAAAAATGAAACAATATATAAATCAATCCATTCATTCATTTTAAAAATAAATTAATATATATTTATATTTATTTATTTATTTTTCAACTAGGTCTCCCTTCAGTGATTTCTGGCCCTACCGCTGACACACATGCCCCATTCAACTCTGCAAGCAAACAAATCCTCAGAGAGTGTATCGCTCTGTGGCAGCTTGATTTCCCAGTCTCGCAGGCATTAGCGAGTCGAGTGGAACCAAATTTGATGGGTCACCCCAATGTCGCACACACACACACATGAATACACACATCAGCCTGGCCTCTCACACACTGACAGGCCCTATAATTTAGCCTCCCCTTCCATCAGCACAGACAGTGGGGTGTAAGTACTCTCTCTCTCTCTCTCTCACAGTCTCACTGTCAGTGGGCTTGTAAGCACTTCAGTACCGGCCCACTTTTCTCTCAGTCACAGTTAACACACACACACACACACACACACACACACACACACACACACACACACACACACACACAGCAATTTAACAAGTCACTTTACTGATCAGCCTGTGGGAAAACACATACACATACAAGACCCTGCCCAACAATCTGTCTGTCTATTCCAGGAGTTTAACTTACTTTCTTGGCATGATTGTTGATGAATAAAATGAAATGAAAAAAAATCATATAATAAATAATAATATTTTATAAATAAAAATAGCATTTTTATTCATTTTTAATTAAAGGGCAATAATTAGTTTAATAAGATGTATTGCTTGTTATATTCCTTATTTGTAAGTCACTGGATAAAAACGTCTGCTAAATGAATAAATTAAAATACAAAAGAGAAATAAATACATTTTTTTAATAAAATAAAATTATATAATAAATAAATAAAATATTAAATTAATTAAAAAGTAAAACATAAAAAATATAATATTTTATAAAAAAAATACAATTTTATTAATTTTCAATTGCAGGGCAAAATTTTGTTTAATAAGATGCAATAAAATGATATTGCTTGTTATAATCCTTATTTATAAATCACTTGTAGATGAAAAAAATGATTAAAATATGGAATTAATAAATAAAATATAAAAACTAATTTTAAATACAATAAAATACGAAATGAATTAAAAGGTAAAATATAAATAATAATAATAATAATAATAATATTTTATAAAAATATAATAATAATTATTCATTTTTAATTACAGGGCAACAATTTGTTTAATAAGATGTATTGCTTGTTATATTCCTTATTCATTAAGTCACTTTGGAAAAACGAATGCAAAATGAATCAATGTAATGTATATTTTATATAATAAAATAAAATTAAAAAATAAAATCTAAAAGGTATTAAAATTTAAAAAAATTATAAAAGTAATATTTTATATATATAAAAAATCACTTTATTATTTTTTAATTACAGGGTAAAAAAATTAAGATGTATTGCTTGTTATATTCCTTATGTGTAAGTCACTTTGGATAAAAGCACTGCTAAATGAATAAATGTAAATGAAATAAAATAAATACATTTTTTAAAATAAAAATTTAAATATTTAATCAAAAAATATTAATTTATTCATTTTTAATTAATAAAATCACTGCTAAATGAATAAATGTAAATGAAAAATGAAATAAATACATTTTTATTAATATTAATAATATACAATAAAATAAAAAATGAAATGAAAATTTCTTGTTATATTTCTTATTTGTAAGTCACTTTGGATAAAAGCATCTGTAAAATGAATAAATGTAAATTAAAAATAAATAAATATATTACTGTTTTTAAATAAAATAAAATAAGAAATGAATTAAAAGGTAAAATATATAAATAATAATTATAATAATAATATTTTATAAAAATAGAATGATAATTATTCATTTTTAATTACAGGGCAACAATTTGTTTAATAAGATGTGCTGCTTGTTATATTCCCTATTTGTAAGTCACTTTGGATAAATAAATAAATGCAAATGTAAAAAAAAAAATACATTTTTTTAAATAAAATTAAATATGAAATTAATTATAAAATATTTTTAAAAAATTATATTTTATATAAAAAAATTTCCTCATTCCTCAAATCACTTTGGTTAAAAGCATCTGCTAAATTAATAAATGTAAATGTACGGAAATAAATAAATATATTAACTGTTTACATAAAATATTTTAAAATAAATGTCAAATAATAATAATTAAATTTAATATATAAAAAATAATAATAATATTTGGACATAAAATGATGGCAACACAAGCTAGTGGACAATTCCATGCCTTCACTAGCAAACTATCCTGAGTTGCACTGTCAAAGGCAGGAAAAAATATCCATTTCATGGTTTCAATATATTTATGTTGTCACAATACACAGCTGCTTTTGAACAGCATTTGTAGCAAGAAGGTGTAGTAACAGCATCAACCAGCAGGGGCTCACAGGGCCAAACTAACCAGCCAAACCTTGACCCCTTGCTACATACACCCATTCCCCGTTCAATTAGTTCTTCTTCACTTTCATGTAGAGTAGTGCTTCTTTCTTGTGTCACAGTAAATAAAAAATATGTGCTTGTATCTCAACCTTTCTCTCTTTACCTTCAATTACCATCATCTAAAACGTTCCAGAGCGAATGCATATGTGTGTGTGCGTAGCGTTACGGCAGCACATCCGTGCCGCGATTCCCAAACCCACACCATTAAGACTTCCCTCAGGCCACTTTGCTCATGAATAGGCTGAGACGGAAAGAAGAAGGGAGGGAGGGAAAAAAAAGAGAAACGGATTAAGGTCGAGATCAGGATGCTGGCCAAATTGCCTGAAACGCACTCCAAGATCTGACAGAGCCCACAGGCTTGAGCTGGCCATGTAGAAAAGATCAGCAGAACGGAAGGAGCACTGGACGTCCCATGACAGGGAGCTCGTGCGTGATGGAGGGGTCACGGCGTTACACGGTCGTCATCATTATCTACCCCAGCATCAGCATGTTGCCTAAGAGCCTGTGTAATTATGAGAGCGTGCAGGCCTGATGGCCCCGTCGTGGCCTGTTAGAAAAGCCTGAGTAAGCTGGATCGGGACAACACGCGAGCAAACACACACCTACGGCAGATGGAGATGAGAGAAGAGGAGAACGACAGAGCAAGTGATACGGGTTTGGAACAACATAAGTATGATAAAAGGGTTTTTATTTTAGGGTGAACTGTCCCTTTAAGAGACAAACAAGCAGGCTCTTTTCTTCTCTTTTTATTCAAGAAGAATAAGTGCGATGCAGGTGCGCAACGCTTTTCTGTAAAAAGCACACTGCAGATTTGATCTCTTTTATGTCTGATGTTTTAATAACGCTATACACCTGTTTGAGAGAATCTTCAGCTCACGGCAAGTTTCAAGAGGAACCACTCGTGCAAAACACAGTTATTCCACAGGCTCGTATGATCCACTTACTAGATAGTAAGTACGGAGAGAGAGAAAGACAGAAAGATGGAAGAGAGGAGGGGAGGGAGAGAAAATCGATGAGGTGCTATTTTTGAGCTTTAAACCTGGATATCAATACATGCATGGCTCCTTTTCAAGGCTGAATGCATTATCAGACGGCTGGCTAAGACTGTAGCAATATTCCTGACTGTAGAGAGCACAATATCTCCTCATTTTCAATCTCGGCCTTTCATTTCTCAGAAGAAGCTTTTTCTTTTTCAAAATGGCTTTTTAAAGGGATATTTCACCCAAGAATGAAACTTCAGTCATAATTTACTCTCACTTGTGTTGCGTCAAACCTCTACGCCTCTCATTGGACACAAAAAGAGAAGGTTTAAAGAATGTTCACACTGCTTTTTTTGCTACACGATTTGGTACAAGTTCAGTACAACAGGGAATGTATTTTTTAATATATTTTGAAAAGACACTACCAGTCAAAAGTATTTGAACAGTAAGATTTTTTTTTTAAGTTTTTTTTTTTTTAAAGAAGTCTCTTTTTCTCACCAAGCCTGCATTTATTAGATTCAAAGTACAGCAAAAACAGTAAAATATTGAAATATTTTTACTATTTAAAATATTTTTTTTCTATTTGAAAATATATTAAAATGTAATTTATTTCTGTGATCAAAGCTACATTTTCAGCATCATTACTCCAGTCTTCAGTGTCACACGATCCTTCAGAAATCATTCTAATATGCTGATTTGTTGTTTAAAAAAACATTTATTATTATTATTATTATTATTATCAATATTTAAAACAATTTTGCACTGTTCTTTGATGAATAGAAATGAAAATGAAAAGCTTTTGTAACATTATACACTATCATTTAAAAGCTTGGAGTCAGTATAATTTTTATTATAAGAAATTATAAAAAAAAAATACTTTTATTTAGCAAGGATGCTTTAAATTGGTCAAAAGGGATGATAATAGGATTTCTATTTCAGATAAATTTCAGATGTTTTTCTGAACGTTCTATTCATAAAGAAACACTGAGAAAATTAAACTCTACTGTTTTTAACATAATAATGTTTTTTTTTTGAGCAGCAAATCAGAATATTAGAGTAATTTCTGAAGGATCATGTGACTGCAGTAATGACGCTAAAATTCTGCTTTGAAATCACAGAAAATATTTTCAAATAGAAAACAGTTATTTTAAATAGTAATAATATTTAAAAATTTTACTGTACTTTGAATCAAACAAATGCAGGCTGGGTGAGCAGAAGAGACTTTGAAAAACATTTAAAATCTTACTGTTCAAAAACTTCTGACTGGTAGTGTAGCCTAAACAGTTGTTTTTGATTTGAATTATCTGATTTGATTTAAACAAGCTGATTTGAATTAGACTGTATAATTTCAAGATTTAAAGTAAAAACAGAATGATCTGACTTTAGATTTGTGAAATTATGCTCGTCTGACTGCATGAACTAAACTGTGACATCCGTGCCGTGACGGTTCGGGACGAATACTGTGCATGTACTGTTACACCCCTAGTGGATGGGGACTAAAAATCACCATAAAAGATTTTTAAAAAGAGTTCACATGGCCTGTACACTATATTCACTATATATAAGTCTTCTAGAACCATAGGGTTGTTTTATATCAGGAAAACAATTAATACATTAAAGTGTTTGCTTTCCTCAATGTGTTAATAAGATGCATAGCAATACATATTTTGTGAATGAGTCATTTTTACACTTTACAATAAGGTGTATTAACTAAGATGAATAAACAATGAACAATATATGTATTACAGAATTTATTAATCTGTGTTAATGTTAGTTAATAAAATTCATTGTTGTTCATTGTTTGTTCATGTTAGTTCACAGTGCTTTAACTAATTTTAACAAACACAACTTGCTGAAATTAACATTAACTAAGTTTAATAGATGCTGTAGAACTATTGTTCATTCATAGTTCATGTTAACTAATGAACCTTATTGTAAAGTGTCACTAATTTTTTTGAAGCATCGTTTGATCCAATTTTCAAAACTTGTCTGAATGAGTTGTTCTTGAGTTCAACTTACTCTGATGATTCAGCACAGTCTTTAAAACTTCAGCTTTTGTGTTTCAAGGAGGAAGGAAAGTCATATAAGTTTTATTAGTAAGCAATGGCTGTATATTCATCTTTGAGTAAACTGTTCCCTCAAGCTTCAATCTGTAAATTGTTTATCCATACTGACAGCAAAAACGCCACATGTTTGACATTTAATATACACTATGGTATAAAAACTCAGGTTCAGAAAGTTTTTTCCCCATTCTATTTTTGAAAGAAATGAATATTTTTATTCATAAATTACGTGACTGGAATAGTGACAGGTAAAGACTGTAAAATTCCTATTTCTACTAAATGCTGCTCTTTTGTACTCTCTAATAATCACCAAATCATCATATCAGAATAATTTCTGAAGAATCATGTAACACTGAAGACTGAATGATGCTGAAAATTCAGCTTTGCATCATATTAATGAATTACATTTCAAAGTATATTACTTTCAAAAACATTTAAAAATCTTTTAAATGGTAGTCTATATTAATAAAATACACATTATTCTACATTTTAATCAGACCAATGAGATTTCGGTGTGGACGAGGCCAAGACAACACTACAGAAATAGAAACCAAGTGACCGAAAAAATGCTCATTGCTTGTCGCGGTCGCAGCTGGTTAGAAACAACTCCGATTTACATGGAAGGCATTTTTATTGCTTGTCGCTTTATCATCTCGCACCAGGTTAAGACACAGTCTAAAGGTAAAGACAAAACTGAGTTGGCCAGGAGTCTGTTAGTACTGAGAAAAGAGAGAGAGAGAGACTTTAAAGAGAGAGAGAGGTATAGATGAAGTCATCCATCATCCCTCTGTCTTTGGGTCTGACACCGAGCCGCACGCTACACCCCACAAATCACACAGCAACTGCCAGAGTTGCAGGCTGCCCTCTCCAATCTCTCTCTTCCTATTCTCTCTCTCTGTCTTGTCAGTTGCTTTTACACCCCCCCAAGCCCTCTGCCTTTGCCTCCTTCAAACAGAAAACAGACAGATACACACACACACACCTACTGCATCCAACAGGAACTGCATATTCGCTCTCTCTCATCCACCCTAACCTCTACAGCTCGGTTTCTGTTGCCTTTGCTCGCCTTTTCTCTCTCTAAGGGAAACTAGAAAGCTCCGCAACAGCAGGGGAACAAACACCAAGCACATTACTGAGGAAAATACCCTGAGCTTTGCAAAACTACACCATTAAACAACACTGTTTACACATTTGGGTGTGCGTCTGTCGTTGTTAAATGTCTCTGGTCTTTTTGAGCATGACTGCTGAGTGTTTGTTACTTTAAAGGAACATTGTGAGTTCAATACAAGATAAGCTCAATCAGCATAATGTTAATGACCATGAGAAGTAATTTTGAATTATTTCTCCATCGTTTTCTTTGAAATAAGCAAAAATTGAGCTACGGTGAGGCACTTAGAGTGAAAGTTAATGGACCAATTTTTGAAGGATATAAAGAAGAAATGTGAAGCTTTTAATTTTATAGAAGATAAAATTCATATTATGTAAGCTATTTACATCATTTTTATATTGGTTTTATTGTTTACAACATTATATATGAATTATATATATATATTAATTTGATAAAAGAATATTTTAGATAGTACGTTACACATTAAACTGTTCAAAAAGACATTTATTGAGTTACAAAAGATGCAGTTTTTTTAATGAATGGACCAGATTTGAAAGAGTATAAAACAGAAATGTGAAGGTTTTAATTTTATAAAAGCACTTTTATTAATTCATCTGATAAAATGTGCATTAGGTGAACCATCATTACATCATTTTTACATTGGTTTTATTGTTTACAACATTATATATGCATTATTAATTTGATATAAGAATATTTTAGATACATTATGCACTAAACTGATCAAAAGACATTTATTGTGTTACAAAAGATGCCTATTTCAAATAAATGCTGATTTTTTTTAATGAATGGACCAGATTTTAAAGAGTATAAAGCAGAAATGTGAAACTTTTAATTTTATTAAATACCTTTATATTAATTAATCTGCTAAAACTTGTACTATGTGAGCTATTTAAATCATTTTTACATTTGTTTTATTGTTTACAGCATTATTTGTTTTATACATACACATATATATATATATATATATATATATATATATATATATATATATATATATATATATATATATATATATATAAATATATATATTTTAATTAAAATTAAACTTTAATTTTTATTAATATTAAACTTTATAAAAGCATTTATATTAATTAATCTGCTAAAACTTGTATTACGTGAGCTGTTTTATTCATTTTAAATATTTTTTTTGTTTTAAAACATTTTTCATGCAGTAGTGGCATTTGAAACATTTCTGGAATAAAACTGACAACTCTAATTTCATAACTAGCATTATATCATAAATAAAGAATTAAATAGATTAATAATTTAATAACATAATTATTTTACATAGTACATCATGTATTAAATTGATCAAAAATACATTTATAATGTTCTAAAAGATACCAACTTCAAATAAATACTGTTTTTTTTTCCAATTAATAAACCAATTTTTTGGTGGATATAAAGCAGAAATGTAAAGCTTTTAACTTTATAAAAGCATTTATATTAATTAACCTGCTAATACCTGTATCATGTGAGCCATTTAAATCATTTTTACTTTTGTTTTTTTTGTCTTTTTGATTTTTTCATTCAGTAGTGGAAGTGATTAGTACATCATGCATTAAATTGCTCAAAAATACATTTATGATGTTACAAAAGATACCAACTTCAAATAAATACTGTTTTTTTTAATGGATGGACCATTTTTTTGGACATAAAGCAGAAATGTGAAGCTTTTAATTTCATAAAAGCATTTATATTAATTAATCTACAAAAACTTGTATTATGTGAGCTGTTTAAATATTTTTACATTAGTTTTATCGGATTAAAATGGTTAGTAAACAAACTGTTCATTTTAAAATCATTTAAACAATTTTTTGTTTATGTCTTAAGTATTTTAACATTTACAGATTGGCCTTTTTGCCTTATACTATAACTTAGATTTTTACTTTTGTTTTTATAAAGAAAAGGTTGAAATAGATTTTTGTTGTAATCATTATTATGCCACAAATGCTGTCAATTAAGATTGCAATAAGAATTGTCATTTAAAGAAAAATCTATCAGCGAAACCTAATAACACATTTGGCCTTGGCCTTTGGAATAAGGCCAAAAATAATGCCAACCAATAATATCACGTCCCACTTTTTCCAATCCAATTTACTGCGAATAGATAAAATCAAGTCCTGCCCTACATCAAATCTCACTAATGTTTTGTTTCGCTCTGAAATGTAAGTTAAACGTGCTCCAAATGCTGTCCTCAGTATAAATGTTTGTCTCTAGTATATGCAGTACATACTGCTGTCCTCTGGGAACTGTTTTCCTCAGGCACACCAGGCTTAAATTAAACCTTAATCAACCTATAAATCAGATCCTGTCATATGAAGCTGATGAGCAGAGCGACTCAAAGTGGGGGGACGTGTGCTTCCTCACACGAGAGCTTTGGATTGCGCCGAGCTTTGGGGTTTTGTATATATCTAAAGCTCGACACAGAGAGTGATACAAGTGTAATTTTCAGATCAAAATCAGCAAATCAGAACATATTTAATATTCAAAAGAATGGTTAGTAAATAAGTTTGAAACAACATGAGGGTTTAAAAAGTGATGACTGTGTCATTTTTGCCTGAACTATTTCTTTAATATACAGAATGGAGAGGGGCTTCAGAGCAATGCAATTTTACTGTGGACAGAGCTGAATATAGGCAACAAAATGACTAGTTGATTGTCACTTTATCGCTTTGCATCTGGTTAGGACGCAATATTGTTAGAACACACTGTGCTGTTAACACTTGCCTGGTACTCCTGGTGGGGTTTTCAGGAACTTTCCGTTGAAATGTTGAATCACCACGTCACATTTCTCGGTGGACTCCATTCTGTGACAGAAAGAGAAGAGAGGAACACACAGCATGAGGCAATCAGTATTAAAGCCATCGGTCATGACTGTGGTGAAAACACATTGAAACCGAACAGATTTTGTTTCTTCAGCTATGGACATTTTTGGCCCTGTGGACTTGTGGAAAATGAACTCTATTAAAATGCACTTTTCATAGTTTCACTTGCTAAATTTCTCTTCTAACAATATCCAACAGTGGATGTACATTCATCACAGGAAATGTTTTGTCTTTTTTTTCACAATCAACTAATGCAATTTCCACCGTATTTAAAATAACGTACTTTAATTTGGTTTGATAACATTATGCATTTGAAATAAAATGGCCCTTATGAGGCTAATCTCATAGTTAGAATTTTAGGCATAATGAATACACCGTTTAATAATATTTTCACACTTTTGAATAAACTGACAAATGTACAGCTACAGTTTGATTTTATTTTTTTTTTTCAGTTTGAATAAAAATATATTCTGCTCACCTTGATTTTTCTTCATTTTCTCCACATATTACATATCTGATGTTTTATATCAAACTGCTCATCTCTGACACATTTAGTCTCTTTGGTAAACAAGTACAATAATGTTTGACAAACCCCTATTAGGGCCACAATTATAATGGACCTGACATAAATAAATAAATAGTAGTAGTGTCAATCGATTGGAAACATGAACTAATTAATCTCACTTTTTTTTTTCTGAAATTAATTGACATTGAAGTTTTTAAATTTACTTTTACAGGGCTCGAAATTGCGACCGTTTTGGTCGCATATGCTCCCAAAATTTAAACTGCGTGACCTCAAATTATATTTGGGAGTATTTGTGCAAGTGCGAGAAATTGTTGTGGTGCGACTTGGTTTCATTTCTTTACAAAACTTTCGCTAGCCTAACTTCTGCACAGACTGTTGTGAGCTAATACAGTAACAGCTTCGCCGTTCTCTCCTTTGATTGTGGACAATTAAAAAGTCTCCACAATCTGCTTTTGAAGAAATCTACTATATTTCGTGCTACAGCGTAACGTTACATTCTGTCAGATACAATTCTGCCGCCTCCGTCTCAATATACTGTACAATGCAGCATACATTCACATCAAATGATAACTCAGCGGCAGAGTTCCACTCACGCAGGGGCGTAATTTCCACTCGGGACACACTTTTCAAAATCCCGTTGGTGTCCTCCCACTTTCAAATGGTTTTGTTAAAGTAATCTCTTGTATTGTAGAATGCACGCTCTGCACCGTCGAGTTTTGCGGGATCGTTAAAACGAAACCAAAAGTAAAACGCTCACGCGCATTCAAAAGCAATTTTAATACCCTACGTTTAGAGAGCGATTCCCCAATGCGCGCTAATTAGGCTACATAAAATATCTAGGCTGTTATTAGTATGTGGGCTATAATAAGTTGTGTAGTGTCTATATCTCTGTATCATGCTTGAAAAATTCGGTCTCTATTTGCACTTTGAATATTGAAAGAGTAGCCTACTTTGATCATGCCTGCATTTATTGTCTACATGACTAAGAAAGAACTGTGTCGTTTATTTTTTGTTGTTTATACTGTAGATTGTTTAAAAATGCAGTGGTTGCCTCTAATTTAAATGGCTATACCTATAATAGAGAAAACAAACATCTTGTTCATGTACTCATATTTTCATTCATTCTTGTCCCTTGCTTAAGGCGTAAAATAAATATATAAAAAAGGCTTTCAGAATCAGCCCATTTGCTTGTAAAAAATCTGCAATCAGAATCAACCATGAAGAATCAAGATCGGCGCATTGCTAAAAAGAAATTAGTGCTCCTAAAAATTTTTGGGTGCACCAGCGCTACCAAGTAAAAAAGTTAATTTCGAGCCCTGTTTTATATTGCAATGATTTCACATTCAATTTTCAAATTAAATGTAGAAATGACAAAGACAGTATTTTTTTCAATATTTACTTAATGGCATCTTTTTTTATGACACAGGCGAGTATCGCTGATACCAAATATTCTTTTTTAACTAATATTTAACCATTGACTATAGCTATTCAACATTATAGTACAATTAAGAGCTATCAATTTTAACATTCATTAGACTTTAAAAAAAACTTCTAATTTAAATTCACTTATTATTATCCTTTTATAATAAATGTCATATTTATCTGTGCCCTTCAGCAAGTATATTTATTTCATTTTGTTTATGTTTTAATCAATACAATTATATACTATTTTAAATCAATAATTCATCATTTTATACAGGAGAAATGGAATATAATACAGTATTTTGTGTGATTAAGCTATAGCATTTATCCATTTATATTAACAGTATTTAGACTACTATTTTTATACAAATAGAAACCATATAGTTATATTTTTACCATGGTATTTAGATGCTATATGTGTGGTTTTAACATTCTTTTAACAAAGAATGTAATATGTGACCCTGGACCACAAAACACAGTCTTAAGTAGCATGTGCCTATTTGCAGCAATAGCCAAAATTATATTGTATGGATCAAAATTATTGATTTTTCTTTTATGGCAAAAATTATTAGCATATTAAGTAAAGATCATGTTCCATGAAGATACTTAGTAAACTTCCTACCATAAAATATCTCAAAACTTATTTTGAATAGCCATATGCATTGCTAAGAACTTCATTTGGATAACTTTTTTCTCAATATTTTGATTTTTTGCACCCTCAGATTCCTCGTTTTCAAATAGTTGTATCTCAGCCAAATATTGTCCTATCCTAACAAACCACATGTCAATGGAAACTATTTATTCAGCTTTTAGATGCTATTTGACCCTTATATTGACCCTTATGACTGGTTTTGTGGTCCAGGGTCACATATTATTAATATTACAGCCTACACTGCAAACTGTCCTGAAGATACACGTCATCAAAGTCAAGCAACACAAACCTGTTTTAGAATTTGAAACAACATCAATCATTAGAAAATGCAGAAACTAAGAAATTAATTTAAATTATTATTATAAATTAAAATAACTGGAAAAAATGTGAAGTGTTTGTCATTGTCTGACCATAAAGAGTAGGTTAAAAGCACAATTAACAGTCTGGTTTCTACAGTGTTCACCTAGAACCAAAAATCTGCCTTTAAACTTGAGAGAAATAAAAATGATCAATATCGACTGATATATGACCATGGACAACAAAACTAGTCATAAGGGTCAATTTTTTTTTAATTGAGATTTATACGTCATCTGAAAGATTTGCTGAGATATAACAATTTGAAAATCTGAGGGTGCAAAAAAAAAAAAAAAAAAAAAATCTAAATACTGAGAAAAATCATCTTTAAAGTTGTCCGAATTAAGTTCTTAGCATATTAAGTGCATATAACTAATCAAAAAGTAAGTTGTGATATATTTAAACTAGGAAATTTACAAAATATTTTCATGGAACATGATCTTCACTTAATATCCTAATGATTTTTGGCATAAAAGAATCGATAATTTTGATCCACACTATGTATTTTTAGCTATTGCTACAAATGCGCCCATGCTACTTAAGACTGGTTTTGTGGTCTAGGGTCACAAAAGTTTATTGTGATAATTTTTTGGCCATATCACCCATCCCTAGGTAAATCAAATTCAATTTAATATATTGATGCATAAATCTAATTTAAAAAGGAGCCAAAATAAACAATGATGTCATAACAAAAAGTTCCCAGTTTGGATGTGATCTTCAAATACCAAAAACAAGTTAAAATCTATTAGTTTTAACCTTTGGGACATTAAAGTTCCTGTAATTGAAGAAACATCCTTATATGTTAATTTAGAGAACGAGAGGAGAGGGGTTGAGAGAATGTAAGAGGGAAAATAAAGAGCGGCAGGGGTGTTATATAGTGTTTGTTTCGGGCTGCTGGGAGTCTTGATTTAGTCTGTGCTCTCTGGAGTGGCTCCTCTCCTCTGTGCGGCCCCATTCAGCTCTGCTCACCCAATCATGGCTGAACGGCTAATTGCCTGGCTGGCAAACTCGTACACACACACACACACACACACACACACACACACACACACACACACACACGCACACGCACGCATACACACACAGCCTCTGCTGGGATCTCTTACACAGTCAGTGACCCTGAAAACCAGCCAACCCACCCCACACGCGCCACACAAGAGAGGAGGGAGAAAAGCAGGAAAAGAATGAAACTAAGGGATGTTTTTATAGGTGCCCTCTTGAAGGTGCCAAAGAGAGTGTCGGTTGTCAAGGCTACCTGGCAAAGCCGACCCCTCGGCTGACCCCGTTGGCGTCCCGCAGTATCCGTGTGGAGATGACATGTCCGAAGGGTTTCAGCATGTTCTCCAGCTCTTGTTCATCCATTGAAACCGGGAGGTTAGAGATGTACAAGTTAGTGGGGTCCTGCTCCTGTTGCTGTGAAGAGAACACACACACAGTCGAACATTAGAAATGTCAATCATCACATAGTCGCACACATTCAGACATAACCTCTGGTTGCATTTAGACGGGACATGGCCTTCTGAGTGCGCAAGACTCGGCGAAACATACAGTACAGGTGAGGATACCTTACTACAAAGTGTCTCAGAAAAAAACTTTTGAATGTTTTACAACCATCCTAAGGGTATTTTGGTCCGATCTTCCATGCTGCTTTTGCGAGTGGCGGCATTAGAAACCCAGGATGGAGAGGAGACTGAAAGAATGAGCTGTTAAAGCTGAAAGCTGTGTAAATGAAGACTACAAAATGCTGGAGGGCCTTGGCTGGGCACATCTCTACCTGTCTCTCACTCACGCACCGGTGGAATCCATTGTTGTGTTGATGGCCTCTTATGGAGACACTGCGAGGCTGGCTAATGGGGGTCTGAGAGGACAGTGCACACGATACAGACACTGTATGCCGCTTGTTGAAGGGCTTTAGATGTGAGTGTGCATGTAAAGACCAAAATGAGCAGCATTAAAGCACTTGCACACTAAGAGAACATACTGTGGCTGTCTTTTTGAAGCCCAGGCTAAAATGTGCAAAGGAAAATCATACACTGTAAAGAAAAAGAAACCTATTTTATATGTCTAGCTGTGAAATGTAATTTCCATAAAATCTCAAATGATGTTCTGATAACATTTAGTGACATTTGAAATATTTCTGGAATTAAACTGGCAACTTTAATTTCACAGCTAGCTTTATATGTGTCCTGAACACAGTTTTTGCATAATTTGATAGACAATAAAAATGACCTGTTAGATGAATGATCCACCTCTGTTTTTTTCTGTTGTTTAGTGATAGTTATTTATAATACCCTTGTTTGTCCTGAACAGCTCGCTGTTCTTTAGAAAAATCCTTCAGGTCCCACAGATTATTTGGGTGTTCAGCATTTTTGTGCATTTTAACCCTTTCCAACAATGACTGTATGATTTTGAGATCCATTCTTTTGCATTAAGGACAACTAAGGGACTCATATGCAACTATTACAGAAGGATCAAATGATAACTAATGCTCCAGAAGGAACAACTACGCATTAACAACCAGGAGTGAAAACTTTTGAACAAAATGAAGATATGTATTTTTTATTTTTATTTTGCCTAAATATCATATTTCTTCATTTAGTACTGCCCTTCAGAATCTATAGAAGATACGTACATGTTTCCCAGAAGACAAAATAAGTAAAATTTACCCTGATCTTCAAATTCAAAAAGTTTTCACCCCCAGGTTTGTCCTCAGTGTGAAAAGATGGATCTCAAAATCATACAGTTCAAATACACAAAAACTATTATTTTCCCTTGTGAATTACATTTGAATGTCTTTTATGTGAAATATTTTATTCAGGTCAGTACTAAATAAAAAATAACACACAACTTGTTTGATCCCTCCTATTTTGGTAAAATAATTAACATTTTGCCGATTTTGCAAGGTGCACGTAAACTTTTGACCTCAACTGTGTACATTTAAATTGTAATAATAATACTATGAAATATTACTGTTATTGATTAAATAAATACATCCTTGGTAAGCATAAGTGACAAAAATGAGAACAAATCTTCCTGATCCAATTTTTAAAAATGGGTTGTTATTATTAGCTATTTTTAGTTTTTAGTTTTTTAAAGCAAATGAACTATGAACAAGATATTTTTAAGGTGTAGTATCCACTGCAAAAGAAAACTGCCATATGGGCTGGGCTGTAAATTTCTAACCGAAACAGAGTGAGAGAAAAAGAAGTGAAAACAGAAAGTGTTGGTGGGCTAGCAGAGAATGACGGCGACCTGCTGGTGAGTTAAGGAGTTATCTGACATGTGTGCGTGTGTGCAAATATCCCATTTGTGATGTGTGAGGCCCGACCCTGCAGGAGACCATCACTCTTTTATTAAGTGAAAGTGATTAAAAGAGCAACTGTAGTTGCTTTATGATATCTCCTCAGTCCTCACACACCAGATGTTCTCTACGCTCTCATTCACTGGCTGAGATCCAAACGGGTTACTGAACACCCCACGCAGGGCACTTCAAGTAGTGAGATTATCAAACTTGATTGTAAGGGTGTTTTTAAAGCTGCCTAAAATGACCGATATATAAAACTGGGATTAAAATAAATAATAAAATGTTAATGCAAAATAATAAAAACTTCTTAACATATTTAATTAAGGAAAGTGTAAACAAACAACAGCATATAAAGCCCTATTCAAAAGGTAATTGTTTCTCAGGGTGACATCCATAAAAGAACAATTTGTAAGGCTCCTCCGTGATAAAACTCATGCATTTGGATGACTATCATGCAGGGGACAGTTACAGATCTCATTAGCATTCATAGGTATTTGTATGAAAGTGCACACTTGTGTTTATAACATTTAGATAGACTTGAAATCAACCTGTGATTGAAACGTGTGATGATTCTGATTTAATAAGAAAAAAATTAACACTTCTATACAGTGATGCGTTAAATTGATTAAAAGTGAACGAATTCGAATTCTGAAAAAGAAAATCTTAAGCAACTGTTTTCAACAATGATAATAAAAAATGTGTCTTGAGCACAAATTAGCATATGTGACCCTGGACCACAAAACCAGTCTTAAGTCGCTGGTGTATATTGGTAGCAATAGCCAAAAATACATTGTATGGGTCAAAATTATTGATTTTTCTTTTATGCCAAAAATCATTAGGAAATTAAGTAAAGATCATGTTCCATTAAGATTTTTTGTAAAATTCCTACTATAAATATATCAAAATGTAATTTTTGATTAGTAATACGCATTGTTAAGAACTGAATTTGGACAACTTTAAAGGTGATTTTCTCAGTATTTTGATTTTTTTGCACCCTCAGATTCCAGATTTTCAAATAGATGTATCTCGGCCAAATATTGTCCTATCCTAACAAACCATACATCAATAGAAAGCTTATTTATTGAGCTTTCATGTGATGTATACATCTCAATTTTGTAAAATTGAACCTTATGACTGGTTTTGTGGTCCAGGGTCACATATTAGAATAATTTCTAAGGGATTTTGTGACACTGAAGACTAAAGTAATGATACTGAAAATTTAGATTTGCATCACAGGAACAATTTAAAACAAAATAGTTTTTCAATTGTAATATTACTGTTGTTACTGTATTTTTGGTCAAATAAATCTTGCTAAATGAGTCTTGCTAAACTTTTTTAACCTTTTAACCTTCACATTTTAACCTTTCAATGGTAGTGTGTGTCTATTAAAATGAAATTAATTTATTTTTATAATTTTCTCCTGGGAAAAAAATATTGACATATCCATTTCAACTGGCAAAAAAATCACAGATTAACACCAGTACATGTTGACATTAGCTTACATCTCTATGTAAAACACTTACAGTCTAGTTAAGGTTTAAAACTTGAATCCCAAATGCAAGTTTAATCTGAAAATATCTTTAGTGCTGTCACTTTCAAGAAGACCTATTATACCCCTTTTTACAATACATAATATACATCTTAGGTGTGCCCAGAATGTGTCTGTGAAGTGTCAGCTCAAAATACCCCACAGATCATTTATTATATCATTTTGAATATGCCTATTTTGGATGGAAGCAGAAACATGCATGTCTTTTCAAATGCAAATGAGTTGCTGCTCCTCACCCCTTTTCCAGAATAGATCTGTGCCTTTACCTTACATACCTCAGATACTCTGATAAAAAAAACATTGTTTTGATTTAGATGATGATGTCCGTCACAATGAAATCACGCGTTTTTAAAGCCATATTAGTTTAAACATCTGATATAGGGTTTTCTGAGCACACACATCCGAAACATGCACAGAGAAAGCAGATGTCACACGGCATGTGAGTACTAAACTAAGGTCTCTTTCATGTCTTATTGCACTTAAACTGTCAAATACACACAAGTTCATGTTAAAAAACACAAATGAGTTACAAAAATAGTCAGTTAGGTCTGTAAAAATAAACAGCTGGGAAAGAAATTTCAATGTCACAGGACTCGATTATAGCACTTAATGGAGTAGTTCACTTCCAAAACAAAGATTTACAGATAATGTACTCACCCACTTGTCATCCAAGATGTTCATGTCTTTTTGTCTGTAGTTATAGGAAAACATTTCAGGATTTCTCTCCATATAGTGGACTTCTATGGTGCCCCCGAGTTTGAACTTTCAAAATGCAGTTTAAATGCAGCTTCAAAGGGCTCTATCCCAGCAGAGGAAGAAGGGTCTTATGTAGCGAAACGATCAGTTATTTTCCTAAAACAATTTACAATTTATATACTTTTAACCTCAAACGCTCATCTTGTCTAGCTCTGCGTGTACTCTGTGTATTCCGGTTCATGAAAGTTAGGGTAGGTTGAAAAATTGACATCTTATTTTCTCCTCCAACTTCAAAAGTGTCCTTCAACTTTTAGGTGTCCACCAAAAATGTACAACAGCCATGAAGGATGATTTTGAATTTGAAGTTGAATAAGATGGGAGTTTTTCGATATACCCTAACTGTCATGAACTGGAATACACAGAGTTAAAGCAGGGCTAGACAAGATGAACGTTTGAGGTTATAAAGTAAATAAACTGTATATTTTTTTTTAGAAAATAACCAAGAGTTTCGCTAGATGAGACCCTTCTTCCTCGGCTAGGATTATTTAGAGCCATTTCAAGCTGCATTTAAACGGCATTTTGGAAGTTCAAACTCGGGGGCACCATTGAAGTCCATTATATGGAGAAAAATCCTGAAATGTTTTCCTCAAAAAACAATTTCTTTATGACTGAAAAAAAGAAAGATATGAATATCTTGGATGACAAGGGGGTGAGTACATTATCTGTAAATTTTTGTTCTGGAAGTGAACTGCTCCTTTAAACAAGGAAAAAGTCATGCTTTTATAACATGTCCCCTTTAAAGGGGCTACCTGCTTTCCAGGGGGTGAGGGGTTAACATTTCAAATTGGACTCCACCCTCATTCTGAGCCTGAAACATCTATTTAATTGTATTAGAGAGCCAAAGCCTTAGAAATACAAAAGAATAAGAGCTCAGTGAAAATATCTCATAAATGTGTCACTCTCGTCAAAGCTGAGAGCTGGGAAAGAGTGACAGGCAGGGGGATTACGTGTGTGATGTGGATGGGAAAATACATTTGGAATCTCAATATAAAGACGAGGGGCTGATTTTCTAAAGGACGGACGTGGTGAGATGTATGAATGATTTATGAATATGAAATGAAAACACCGGCCCTTCCTTCAGGCCCCTGAACAAGAGTGAAAACAGAGCTGGGTGTGTGTGTGTGTGTGTGTGTGTGTGTGTGTGTGTGTGTGTGTGAGATATATACCTTCAAGTATCAGTATGCTTCCAAAATGATCCAGTGTGGAGGACAAGGCCATGGTATTGTTCCTCAGGTTGTGTTTTGAAACGTTAGATGAACATATGTATGTGTGTCTTTGTCATAACCTAAGGACACAATGTCTCCAGTGCTCTCTTTCTCTCTATGTAAGCTCGAATGCCTTTCACCTTACAGTATGAAAAGCAGTTTGGTCTAGGTCAGGCTGAACAGAGCTACTCAATTGATCAAATTATGCTCTTCAGAGTCTACCTTTGAAACCCAAAATGAGGCCATTTAGTGGTTATGGATGATGGGGAAAAACAAATTATATGCAGGTATATTATAAAATGCTTGTCTATTCATTCAAGTTACTTATTCAGTTGTAAGTAACTAATTATTAGAGTACATGTGAGCAACTGTTCACACACACTTGCATGTCCTTCCTAAATGAATGGGCTTCATATTGTCTAATATACAGTATTTACATAAAATTACACCACTTTATGAAAAATATGGCCTAATGTTACCATAATCAGTTTATAAAACAGTACAAGGTCACAAATATTTCAATAGTACAGAAGTAGTGTGGTCAAGTAATAGTATGTTATAATAATACAAAACAGGAAAAAATATTAAAAATACAAACAAAAAATAGAAAGAAAGAAGAAAAAAATATTCTAATAGTACAGATGAAGTGTAGTCAAATTGAAACTATAAAAAGTAATAAAATAAAATCACATTTACCCTAATAGTATGGAAAAGAATAAGCAACTAAAATGTATAAAAAATAAATAATTGAGAATAAATATTAACTATAATATTAAATTAAAACTAAATAAAATTGAGTTTAAATGAAACATTCTACAAATTCTAAATGTGTAGAATAAAATAAATCATTTAGAGAATAAATATTATGAAAATATTATAAATAATATACATTATACAATTAAATTTAATTAAAACTAAATAAAATTACATTTAACTGAAAAATTTATTCTAATAGTACAGAAATGTAGTAAAAAAAAGTAATATAAATAAAATCACATTTACTGTAATAGTATGAAAAAGAATAAGTCACTAATAGTTATAGAATAAAATAAATAATTGAGAATAAATATTAAATATAATATTAAAATAAAACTAAATACAATTAAGTGTAAATACAAAAAAAATATTCAAAAATGTATTTTTATTTATAGTGTATATATATACAGTATATATATATATATATAAACAGGAAAACAAACATAAATTGAAGGAAAAAAAAAACAAAGGCTCTTACATAAAGTTCTTGTTCTTGGCCTGCAGTGTCCAACAAAAAAAAGAAAGTTTATTGTCACCACAGGGACTAAGTAAAAAGCAGATTTCCGTATGACACAGTGCAACAAACAGCCAGAGTTCGTTCTGTCCTTGCTGCCTCCTTTCCCAGAACTGAGCGATGGGGATTTCAGCAAGCATCTGTGAATGTCATACCAATCCACATCTCACCTAGACCTCTGTGTCTCCTTTCGGACGGCTCAGGCCCCGCTCAAAACGTCAAATAACAGTCAGCACGCTCTGTTTAATTCTCTCCAACAGCAGCTCAGAAAAAAAAAGACTGCTACATTCTCACAGCTACTAACAGAGGAACATGCCACTCTCGCTGATGGCACTATAAATAGTTTTTAAATGCTTAATGAACGTAACATAAATATTTAATAACATCTAAACCGTTTGGAGCCCAGGAGTCTCGTTACGGACTTCATCTGCAGGAGAAGCGAAGTCAAGGGCGGGACCTTTCATGCAAACTAATGCATCTGCATGGACCATCTATGGTACGTCTGAGACAGGTGTCCGAGCTTTGTCTGTGCTGTCGAAGCTCTACGCTCAATATTTCTGTGCTCGGAATGGTCGGTGTTGCTGAAGCAGCACTTCGGAGTATCAGCATTCCAGAGAGAGGAGAGATTAAACAGGGCTGGGAAGCTCACACACATTCCCACCGCCTGCATTACAGCCAGAACTAACAGCCCAGCCAACGGGCCTGTGCTCAGCTGATTAGCCCATAGGGACAGAGTGCTCTAGTTGGAGCTCTGCCAGCGAAGGCCAAAGGGAGGGTTGGGAAAGAATAGAAGGCCTAGAAGAACCATTAGGATGTTACAATGACGGTTGTTAAAAAACGAATGATAAAATCGATACCATCTTTCGATTAACACCGTGGGACCGTATAAAGAGTCGTTTGTCACTAAACCAGCCAGATGATCAATTTCCATCTTATTCCCTCTATAGAAATGATGTCCGTACATGATGCCTAAACATAGCCAGCAGGACGTGCTAAAAAATGAGAACTGGGTCTTGTTCAGAAGAGGTTTCATATACAAATAAATATCTAAAATGTCTTTATGTGTGTATATGTGTGTGTGTGTGTGTGTGTATATGTATATGTATATGTATATATATATATATATATATATATATATATATATATATACACACACACACACACACACACACACACACACACACACACACACACACACACACACACACACGTTGGGTTTACATGTTTTATGGGGACATTCCATAGGCGTAATGGTTTTTATACTGTACAAACCGTACTTTCTATCGCCCTACACCTACCCTACACCTAAACCTAGCCCTCACAGGAGATTGTGCAAACTTTTACTTACTCAAAAAACTCATTGTGCATGATTTATAAGCCTGTTTCCTCATGGGGACCTAAGAAATGTCCCCACAAGGTCAAAATCTACTGGTATTCCTATCCTTGTGGGGACATTTGGTCCCCACAACGTGATGAATACCAGGTACACACACACACACACACACATACACATACACAGTATAAATATATTATAAATATATTTCAAATATTATTTCTATAATTAATAACAAATAATAACAATAAATATAAAAAATGAAACAATATTTTTTCATAAACTTTTTCATCGATAGATTCATATAAAACAATACAAATAAAAAAAATCTAACAGTTAATATGACTGTTATTGTAAAATATAGTAATTGCATTAATTTCAATAAAATACAACAACAATATATTTAAAAAATATTTTATTAAACTTTCACATATAAAATATATAAATTTAATTAGTTTTAATGTTAAATAATACACATAATAAAACATTTTATGAAGAGATTTTTTAATAGAAACATATACACACACACAGAAAAGATATTACATTTGATTAATTTTTATAAATAATGACAATAATTATATCTATATAATTTTTTGTGTACTTTTTAATAAATATATTTATATAAAACAATTAAAATAAAAGTTAATCTGACAATTAATATTACTGTGTATGTGTGTGTATGTGTAAAATATATTCCATTTAATTAATTCCAATTAAAATAAGAAAATCTGTTGTTTCAATAGAGATTTCCATGAACAAATGACTACTCTATGGAAAAGAAGAAGAATATAAAAAATCCTCTTAAACACATCATCCTGATGTTTAGTTTCAGAAACAGTAAGTTTAGAGCATCCTAAGGCTCAAGGATGCAGTGGTAATAGCACATCTTTCACTACTAAGCTGCACAACTCCATATACGCTACAGAAAAGCCAGCATGTCAAATGCAGGCCACCCTAAAGCAACCGACTCTCTATTCCCTGACCAATCAGAGTAATTTGCAGGCCTGAGTGACAGGCTTCTGTCACCATTGGGTGGCTAACAGGCCTGGTAAAAGATGAAACCCCACTAATGCTATAGATTGCCACTAAATTGATGCCTGCAGTCTTAATTGGAGTTGCCATCAACAGCTGTTGCAATTTAGAGTTAATCACCGCATCAGGGCTGCTGCTTCTCATTTTAAGAGGATGGAGGGAAAAAAATGGGCAGCGATAATTGCAACTGCAAGTGGAAATGATGAGTTTTTACCAGAAAAAGAGACAAGTGGATTTTAAGTGGCCACATCCTTCAACACACACAGATACGGATGAGAAAAAAAAAGTATGTGTGTGCGCCAGGTGAGGCCTTATTGTTCCTGAAGGTGCAAAGGTGCTGAGACTGTCAGTGTCTTCAGTGCAAACGCAGCTGAATCCCAAAATGGAAAACGCAAGCCTCCTCTAGTAGCTTGGTCGCTGTGATGGGATATCACACTTTCCAGCCTGGTTATTCTCTCTCTCCTGCTGTTTTTTTCTTTTATTCCCTCTCTCTCAAAGGTCTCTCTACCGCTAAATGACCACCATAAAGATCAGCGGCCCATGACCTGAAAACATGTGTACATGACTCAATGTCTGTACAATCACACAATCATTTATATAGTACCTCAAAAGTCCTGTTCTAAAACCTAGTGAGCTGCCTATATGGACTTCATTTCTAAATGAAATAGAACTCTTCTAACGATTTGGAATGCTCTATAGAAAATCACACTGCATAAGCTGAGTTCACAGAAAACTCAATGCAGTAAGAGGTATGATGCAATAATCTGAAAAGCATAATTATATTCATCACAAACTAGTCATTTTTATACATACTCTATGAACTAGTCAGGGTAAAATGGTCATTTTTATTCATTTTAAATCATTTTTATGGATACATTTTGTATCAAATGAGTAAAAATAATCAATTTCTCTTGCTTTGTTTTCTGGGTTCAATGCAATGCATTCCGGAATTGATCTCATCCCATGCTGATTTAGAATTGGGCAAAAACTAAAGAGTATGTCCCATTGTGCACACTTCTGCACTTTTTGATGCCATTTTAAAGGTGCTAAATGTGCCAAAGCTAGCGCAAACCCCAGTTATTATTGTAGAAATTATTAAACACATATTTGTTTACTAAAATAAAGCTGAATAATACAAATATTATATTTTTCTAACCTTAGAAAAAATTAGAAATGTTGCCTTAAAAACTACTTGAAATACACTGTCAGTCAAAAGTTTTTGAACAGTAAGATTTTTAATGCTTTTTAAATAAGTCTCTTCTGCTCACCATGTCTGCATTTATTTGATTCAAAATACAGCAAAAACAGTAAGAGTTGATGATAAAGACAT
>NC_133369.1:13799662-13841484 GCF_049309525.1 Garra rufa | reverse complement strand
AAGATATCTTATAAGGCAGCTTTATTAAGTTCCCTACCTACCAGAACAGACTTTGCGTCAGTAACGCGCCTACGATGCCCTAAAAAGCTTCCAAGGTTTCAGAACAGAGCGGCAGTCTGTCTTTCACACATACACACGTCGGCTCAGGAGCTCGTGGCTCTCCTCCCCATGGCACCCATCCATCACTCTCATTTTTCAACAATGTTTACTGGAAGCCAAATGAATTTATGATGCATTACCTTGTTAAAGAGGCCCAACCAGAGGGGCCACATTTGTTGTTTGTGTGACTCACTGTGTATTTGTGTGATGAATTTGTGCATGTAATTTGGTGTATAATGTTTATAGAAGATTAGGTGTGTTGCGCACCGTGCATGTTTGTGTGTTTAACCTGCTTCACAAAAATTGGTTAACAATTCAAAAGGGTTCTGTGTGTGCGTCTTTAGCGATGCATTTAGTCTGGAGTAATCCATCACGGAGCCGTAGCGGCCGATCCAGAGCAGTGCTGTCTGTCATGAAGTAGAGCAGTGAATTATGGGTAGCAACAAACACAGGCTGCCAGCAAAGCTTGAATCAATCTCAAAGAACTCAATCTCGAAAAAACAAAACAAAAACAAAACAAAGAGAAAGAACAGTCAAACCACAAGATACCATGTCAGATATTTAGTGTCTTTGTAACCATATGGTTTAGAGTCTGACTGGACGGCAATGTTAAACATTTCGCCCAAAAAACTAGTGCGCTGCCTCTGTAAGCAGTGTTTTAAGGCATCACAGGAGTGTTCCTGTTGTGAAGAGAATTTCAAAACGTAAGCAACTTTTACTCGGCTTTTGTCCTGTCTCTTGTTTTCACCAAATTCGGCATCTCAGGTATCCTTTGCAGAGAATGCAATCTCAGAATGCACTCCAATGAGCAACAATACAGCTGATAAAACAGGACACTGTTTAAAAAATTGATTATTATAAAAATACTTGCAATTTATTTCCAGGATTTTTCTTCAGATAGTGGACTTCAATGCAATCCAATTTTTTATTCAGCTTCAAAGAGCTCTACACAATGAGGAATAAGGTCTTATCTAGTGTAATGATTAATCATTTAAAAAAAAAAAAAAAAAAAGTATACAGATCTGGCCATTTAAAATGCGCGCGGGAAGTAAAGTGGTCTCGCGTGACGCCGGTGTATTCCAAGGGAACACGGAAAATACAATGACATAGGAAAGACATGATCAGTAGGGGGCAGTCATGTAACGCACTGGACTGGAGCGGCAGCAAACATCGCTCTAAGCCCGAATGACTCGTTTGTACGGTGACCTGGAGGGGACATCTTCTTCGGACATTATTCGTTTATATTCGTTAATTTTCCTATCATTTCGATCTCATATATATATATATATATATATATATATATATATATATATATATATATATATATATATATATATATATATATATATATATATATATATATATATATATATATATATTCATCTTTTTTCTAATTAATAGATAACCTATAAAGTGTTTCATTGTCGAGTGAATCATTCACGTTCCATTTGTAAATCGTTTATGGTCACACACGGGCATTAATACAATCATAAAGGCAAAACTTTATTGGCATAATTGTCGTTTACAATATTTGCTAAATATATGGCAAATAGGATATACAGAACGTTATTTAGGTTAAGCGATTCACAATAAACAAAAAAGTAGATAGCTCTAAATCACTTTATTATTAATAGGCTACTATTATTTTAATATCTGGTTAGGGCTATTTATTTTTAACACCTGACAATTATGCCAATAAAATTTTTGATTGTATTTCTCCCCGTGTGTGACGATAAATTAGCATGTTTTCATTTACAAATGAAACTACGTGAATGATGCATTCCTCAGTAAAACAGTTTAGTAATTATATAGTCTAGTCTATTAATTAGACGAAACAAAATAAAATATGTTCAATTCAACCTTTAAACTACATTCCAGTAAAATTCAGTCATATAGCATATGTCAAGCATTTACAGTATCATTTACATGAACGTTAAGTAAAGAGAGCAAAATTAAGGGTGGGGGAAACGAATATAAACGAAACTAAAAATATATACAATAATAACTGGCTAATAGTAATATTATTACTAATAGTAATAATAATGATAATGATAATAATATTAATACCAACACGGAAAAAAATACTATCAGTTAATATAAGGAATGTAGGCCTATTTCACTGTGTGACAATAAATTATTTCCAAATGAAACTACGTGAATAATTCACTCTTCAATGATTTGTATATTAATTGCAATTTGCAATTGTGTTAAGTGCACTTTTGGGAAAGGCACGTGAAACAATAACGAACGCTCACAAAATGAAAACGCTTTTAAGCACTAAAATTAATCGAAACGCAGCCCAGAATGTTATGTAAAGAGATCAAAATGAAGTTGAAAATAATGGATATAAACGAATAATACGGAAAAAAAGAGGATCAGTTAATGGACAAGACTGTGTGTGATGCATGAAATGTTTCTTGTAGGGCTTTTTAATTGGAAATACATGTAATATTTATTCATGATACACTTGTGAATGCTGTCTAAATCGCGCACAGACAGCATTGGCATATACAGCAACGCCTATATAATTATGTAATATTGTATTAATTTCTATAACAATTAATATAATAATTTCTTAACTCAAAATGAAATATTAATAAACC
Source organism: Garra rufa (assembly GCF_049309525.1). Classification (NCBI taxonomy): domain Eukaryota; kingdom Metazoa; phylum Chordata; class Actinopteri; order Cypriniformes; family Cyprinidae; genus Garra; species Garra rufa. The sequence goes on along the minus strand of NC_133369.1, from coordinate 13,838,782 downwards.
TATCTCTGATAATCCCGGGCTACTATGCTCACTCAGGTTTATTTATGCATTAAACTCGTGTTTATGCATTTTTATCAGTATTATCAGTATTATTTTATGTTTTTGATAACAGCAGATTCTGAACAACAACGTTAAAAAAGCTTATTTATTCAAGTGATCATTAATGTACATTTTATTTTCATTTTACAGTTTTGCCAATGCTTAGACATTTTTAAACAACTTTATACATCGTTACATTCCAGTATGTCCACCCTGATGTTTCACCACAGCCGGAAGAACTTTAAACAGTCTGTTTATGTACTTGTTGCATGCCACTGCTGTAAGTTCCTCAAACCAGAATTTATTTATGGCATCAATTAAGTCAGACTTTGTAGTTGGTTTTGCTACTTTTCGAATATAATCTTTCAGAGCATGCCACACCATTTCAATGGGATTCATGTCGGGGGATTCGGCGGGAGTCTTCACCCAGTTTACACCCTGTTCAGCAATGAGTCTGCCTGCAGCAGTGTGCTTCGGGTCATTGTCCTGGAAAAAACGGTGATGTGCTCCGAAGTTTTCCCTAATGTATGGGGCAGCAGTTTCTGTTACAATAGCATTTTCAAAGAAAGACCGGTCCATTATGCCTTCGAAGATTGCAATCGGTCCCGGACCCAGTCTGGATATTGCTCCCCAAACATGAACTTTTAGCGGGTGCTTTGGCTTTGGTTTAGACACGTGTCTCCCACTTCTACGAAATGACATGGTGGCAAAGCGGTCCAAAGCCACTGTTGTTTCATCAGTGAAAATTACATCGTGAAATGACTCCTTCTCAGCAATCCATTTTTGGGCTTGTTGGAGACGTAACTCTTTATTTTTGTCTCTGATCATGGGACAATGTTGAGTTTTCCCATACTTCCACCCAAGCTTTTGCCTTATCCTCCGAATGGATCGCTCGCTTATTTCCACTCCGCTGTCACGCCATAGCTGTTTTTTCACGGAACATGACACCAGTTCATCATTCTGATGAGTGATATTCTCTATGGATAGGACAATGTCTCTAAAATCAAGGGCAAAACAGAAAATAGTTAAACATTTGACAGTTTATGCATAACCACCACTTAGCATTAACCGGTATTTAGGCCAGTGTTTGTGTTCGCGTCATGCAGTGGGTAACTTACTCCGTTATTTTGCGAGGATTACGTTTGTGTGATGATCTTTCTTTGTAGTGTCTCCGGATAGTGCTCAATGTAGCGTGTACACCAATGGATTTCAGATGTCGGGATATTTCTTGAGTAGAACTTCCAGCAGACCTCATCACCCTGATGTCTTGGGAATGCAGCTTGCTGATTTTGGTCATTTTGAGATGACTTTACAGATGGATGGACTGTATATATTCGTACAGTGTGTCAGGGGTGTGGACACTAATGTTTTGTGATAAGAGGGTGTATCATAGGTGGAGCGTGTGAGGAAAGCTTTCCCCTTTTCCCTGGCATGCATTTGAATGCTGAATCCGCAATTAAACCGAATGCTACACAGTTGGACCCCCCCAAAAACAGTCTCAATAAAATGTTGATTACAAGGCAAAACAGGCAGCATTCACCCCCCATCCCCATTCGGCTATTCATAAACATTTCGCTCTTTATACTGCCGCTGATCGCCTCATTAACTGCTACTTTTAAAATAACTGAAAAAAACAAATAGTTCCCACTTCCCTTTGTGTCGAAATTGACACGGCTCATGGCTAGTGTTTGCATATTTCTTTCTATTGTGCAACCAGATTAGTGTTATATACTGTGCTGATAGTTCTGATCATTTTTATTTTTTTTTTATCGGACAATGCAACCTGAACTTTAAATTCAAAGTAGCCTAAAATAGCTGGATCTGCCAGTCTCAACTCCCGTTTACTCCACCGCCATCTAACAGCATTTTCACACCAGTGATACTAAATATTCTTGCAAACTGTCTAAACTTCAATATACAGTACATGAAGACACTAGAGGTTTTGCGATGTACACTGCATGAAAAAAGTGGTTTTCGTCATTTAACGACACTGTGAATTGTCGCAGAAGTTTCAGGTTAATGGCTGTTCACAGGAATGCGCAGTTAGCACAGATAATTGTAGGGAACTGCCAAAAATTGATGTGGAAGGCTTAGCACCTGACACCCCCCATGATTCATGTCACCTTGGCCTCGGTGTAGCTTTTATATGTAAATGATTACTGGAGCTATACAAATGCAAACCAGGGGAAGGGGGGTGGCTTGAGACTCACTGATCTAGAGCTGGCTAACTGTAGCCTTCTTTGACTCAACTACACATAACACCGCGACATGCAATAAAATTATATTTTTCATGTGAAACAGTTTTTTAAACAGATATCATTTAATATTTTTAAAGTGTATATTAACATTTGTGTGTACACATTTTGTTCTATATTTTGTTCTTGAACTATATTTTCTCTATTTTCATCTATCTATCTATCTATCTATCTATCTATCTATCTATCTATCTATCTATCTATCTATCTATCTATCTATCTATCTATATACGCGCACGCACGCACACAGATGAAAATATATAGAAAATATAGTTGTTGGTATATCGATATTTTCAAGACAAATATAACAACAACTACATTTTCTTTTCATTAATGAAAGCCAAGTCAGGCCAAGCAAATTACAGAACAAAATATATTTTTATTGTATACAATTTACAAATAGTAAAGCAAATGATCACTTAACAAATATTAGAACATTTTAGACCTCAACCACTGTACATAGTGGCATGACTATAGTCACTTTTTCTGTTGTTGTACTTAATTGCACCGTGGATGTATTTGACACACATCGTCCAGCAATGCGCTCAACAGGGAGAAATGATGCACTGTATTGTTATCGCCATTGCAAGCAGCGAATAAAATCTAAACAGTGACGTAAAAATGAAAGCAGCAAGCAAATTACAAGAAAGCAGAACGTCTTCATCTATATGTTTTGGATTCCGCCCATGTTGAAGAAACAAATAAATAAATAAAAATGAAACTAAAGCGCGACCAACTGAGAGCGTTATGCCGCGTTCCAGGCAACCCGTTACCCGTGTTTTTCCAAACTTCTACCAGTGAAAGTGCACTGGAACGGCAGTTAAAACCGTGAATTCCCACCCGTGAACTCGTACTAGATCGACGCACTCCCAGTTCCCAGTTCTGACATGACTTAGCCCAAGAAACAACAATAAAGGGGTGCGGTGTTTATGCAAGTGGCACACGGTGGAAAAATAGAGTAATATTTAGGACAATTTAACGTTGCAATCAAATTATTAATACTATAAAAATAATAAATTCTTGGCGTGACTTGCTTGGAACGCTACAAAGTTCTTTGAAGACGTGATTTACGAGCTCAAAAACCTGCCTGGAGCGCAGCATTTGTGTATCCTGTCACAAAATATGGCGAAAAATCCTACACAAGGGGAATAGTGTGATTAAGGTGTGTACATGTCTTCCATAATGCGACTAAAATAGGAATACTCCACCTGTCTTAATTCGATTTGTGTTTACTCAAAATATGACTTTAGTCGGATTAAATTAATTAAAATATATCATTTTACATGGTTACTTCTTAATCAGAGTATTTAATCGCGTTAAAATCGGAATATTGTTGTCCATGTAAACGTACTTACTGTCGAGTATAAAACTTTTTTCGCAGTACATCCATTATATTTCCATGTTACACTTTTAAGACGTATAGCCCTGCATTTTAATCCGTCAAAGATCAAATGCGGGCTAAAATTATGTTTTAACATTCAGTGGTGATTAAAAAAAAACTTGCAGCGCTGGTGGAAACACGGTCCTGTCAGCAGCATTGAGCGCACGTTCAGCACAGCTTGGAAGGGTTCCTTGTTTAAAGCTTGCCACAAAACACTGGAACAAGTAAATACCTTGACTGTCAAACAGTAAGGAGATATTTTAATTATTTATTTAGAAACTACTGTTTTCTGAGTCAGTGATGATGCAGTTAACAGTCCTCCTCAAATCCTCGTTTTTTTTCGTTAAGTAGTAATTTAAGTCTTTCTACATATTTATTTATCATGTCTGACAAAAAATAGTGGTTACATATTTTCCACTGAAAAAAATGTAACTGATCGAGCTTGATCCTTCATGTCCTAAAAATGTGTTTTGCACTCTCCGCACAAACGATTGGCACCTAATAGCACACATTTATATCTCTTAGTATTTAAATCTTTTGTTTTACATCTATGGATTTTATTTTAGCCAATTCGTGATTTGAGAAGGCAAATTGAAAAACAGAGTAGGTAAACTCACTGTCTGCCGCTTGGTCTTTAAGAAACAAAAAGCTTACGTTTAACGAACAAAAATGCTCCAAACTTTTTTTTTCTAAATTACCTTAATAAAAAAGAAACGAAATTATAAATACTTTGCCGTTACATACAGAATGAAATACAGACGTAAATACTGTCCAAATATCCCTCTTTGTGCAGGGTTTGGCTACAGAATGTTGTTCCTTGCGCCACCTGGTGGATATTGTATGAAGTGCAACCACGTTGTAAAAAAATCTAAAAAAGCCGCTGCGGCATGACGCGTGGCCTCGCGTGCCGAATTGCAGGCTGCCGCGTGAAAATAGACGCATTTTTAATGGCCAGATCTGTATACAGTCAAGCCCGAAATTATTCATACCCCTTGCAAATTCTGACTTTTATTACTTTTATTTTTATTTTACTTTTATTCAACCAGCAAGTTTTTTTTTTGACCGGAAATGACACAGGCTTCTCCTAAAAGATAATAAGACAATGTACAAGAGGCATCATTGTGGAAAAAAATATTTCTCAGCTTTTATTTACATTTGAACAAAAAGTGGCACGTCCAAAATTATTCATACCCTTTGCAAACTGTCACAGTCTATGGGGACATCCAAAGTTCTATACCATTCCAAATAGTCCAAGCTGTTCTAAAGCATTCTAATTACCCTGATTCATTGGGAACAGATGTTTTAAAATGTTTGACAAAAATGCTTGTCTTGTCTTTCTACGTCATACATGACCTTTCCAACATGACTACGTAATCTGTTAAGTCAAATTTGTGCAAGATGAGCATTTGTGGTTAAAAAGTATATAAATTTTTATTTTACATGTTTTAGAAAATGACCGATTTTGCTAGATAAACCTCTTATTCCTCGGATGGGATCGTGTAGAGCAGTGTTTCCCAATGGGTGTGCTGTGGAAAATTACCAAAAAAATTTCTATTTCGTTATTGTTATTTTAAATCAGTGCTTTTGGCCATCCTTTATTCATTCATAAACATTCAAAAAAACATTGTGACTAAACCTCGTAACGCCATTGTATCCTCAAATTGTTAATCAAACCTCATAACTCCACCCTTTTTTTTAAAGCATAAATTTAATTTAAACAATAGGTCTACATAATATTCACATATGCAGTTCATAGGGAACATATTATGTTAGCCCTACAGTTACAGCATGAAATGCTATTAAAACCTATAACATTTTACATTTAACTATTTTATCTCACAATTCTTTTTTTTTTTTTTTTTTCATATTTCGGCCTTTATAACTTATAGCGAGTTGGTCCATTCTGAGTAATGAAATAAAAAGTTGGCACGGGATCTAAACTAAAAAGAGAGAATGACGAGTTGATTTTTCCATTTAGAATTGTGAGATATAATTTTGGAATTGCCAGAATAAATTTCAAATTTTTAAATATAAACTCAAATTTACCTTTTTTATTCTTTGATTCTATGGTCATTTTCTGCCACCAAAAAAACATCATCACTGTTTGCAAACACTGAATTGGCCTATATAAAGCTAAAATACCAACTGACAACCCATTATTTATTAGTGGGGGGATTTTTTGGTACCCCTTCCTTTTTTTTTAGTGCTTTGGTGTGTCGTGGGCTATTCTAACTTATCAAAACTGTGCCGCTGCAGTGAAAAGGTTGGTAAAAACTGGTGTAGAGCCCTTTAAAGCTGCACTGAAACTGTAATTTGGACCTTCAACCCGTTGATCCCAATTGAAGTCCACTATATGGAGAAAAATCCTGGAATGTTTTGCTCAAAACCTTTTCAACTGAAGATTTCTTTTCAACTAAAGTATGAAAGACATGAACATCTTGGATAATATGGAGGTGAGTATATACTCAGGACATTTTTATTCTATTATTTCTTCAGTGATCTAATCCTTTAACTGTAAAAAATGCCATATACGATTACATTTTTGTAATTTATGTAATAATATCATTCAAAAAAAATGTCTGATCTATACACACATCATTATTCTTGTAAATGTTTTAAAATCATTCTTTCAACATTATTAATTAAACTATATAGTGTCATTTCAGTTGGGATACTGCTATAAAAGGCAGTAAAGGCTCACTAAGTTTTAAAACAGAGTGGTGAACCCACTGATATAAAATAGTAAGAAAGAACAGATTTGCATGCAGGGTGGTTATTTTATGAGCTACCGGCAAGAAGTGGTTCTACGTAATGTGCATATGACTATGTTTGACCCTATATTGAACCGCAGTCATGGATAAGGCTCAGCATTAAAAATATCCCCTAAATGTTCCCAGATATATAAAAAAAGAGAGCAGGAGAGATAGAGGGGAGAGCGAGAACAGGCAGAAATCATTCTGACAGCTCTGGGTGAGGGACTGCATCAGAAAGCGGCTTTAGCAGCGGCATCTTGGCGAACAGATGTGGGAACATTTAAAAAACGAGACCCTGGGAGGCCGTTTATTTGATGTATTACTGGGACACGGGCAAAAAAAGCAATGCTTGTTCAGGAGAACTAAATGAAATGATTTCCTAAAGCGAATCATAGGTTTTTCTTACAGAACGGATTAGTTTTTAGAATTGTGCTTTTGAGATTTTTCTATTTTCTCAGTTTCGTACTGTGAAAGTCTGCAGAGCCACTACGGCAAAATCATATGGGATTGAGTGTGTGTGTTTGTGAGCCAAATTACTATCCCCACATGGATAGTAAAACCTGAAAATCACCTACAGCAGCCAACGGCCCCCACGAGGAAAGCAGCTTAATAAACATACTAAATAATGTCTTAATGAAAATCAAAAAACGCAGAAAGATGAGGGTGCAGGTAGATTCTATCCTGTAGAAAGTAGAATCATCTCTGAATAAAAATGCTCTAAAACATCTTATATCATCCGCTGGAACACCAATCTCTCGTGAACGCGAGTACAACAGATGGCATAAAAAACTACACACTAAAAAATGCTGGGTACTTTTTTTTAACCCAAATGCTGGGATTAGCCTGTTGGGTCATTTTATTGGGTTTTTGTTAATATTTTTAATATATTAATTATATTTCAGTGACACACCGGCATGAGAATTGGCACTGTTTTGGTGAAAAGTGACTACAGAGAACAGTTGAATACACTTAAATTAAAATGCAAATTTTAAATTTGTTAAAATTTGCTTGTTAAATGAGTTTAAATGCATGCAATATTGTAAACTATGCTGCATTCACCCAAATAAATTCAATTTGTCTTATATTTTTGTCCATGGGTGTTCTTGCTCAATAATAAATGTTCATCTTTGGATTATTGCAGTTGCCTCTACAATTCTGATTGTCATTTTTAATTTCTAGCCCAATTTAAGCCAGCAATATAATAATTTTTAAACAATAGCTGACTTAAAACAACCCAGCATGTTGGGCAAAAACATTTAACTCAAACAGCTGGGTCAAAATAACCCAGCATGTTTTCTGTCCAATATTTAACCAGCGCTGGGTTGCCAAATAACCCACGGTGGGTTGTTTTTAACCCAGCATTTTAGAGTGTAGAGATGGTTTATGACATTTTAAATATGGATATTTTTCTAACAAAAAATGCATGGATTCACTTCAGAATCCCCCAGAGCCATGTGGAGTACTTTTTATGATGGATGGATGCACTTTATTGGACTTCAAAATTTCAACACCTGTTCACTACTATTATAAAGCTTGGATGAGCTAGGACATTTTGTAATATAACTCTGACTATATTCGTCTAAAAGAAAAGAAAAAATCTTATACACCTAGGATGGCTTGAGGATGAGTAAATCAGGAGGTAATTTAAATGTTTAGGTGTATATCACTTTAAATATATCAGATCATCATTTAATATTCAAATAAACAAAAGATTCTTGAAATGAGGATATGATCATACCGACTTGCTAAATATTATATAATATATTTGATTTGACACTTTGACCTGACCATGTTTCCATCAAAACATGGTCAGATCGTGTCAGATAACTTTCTAACGAAGTTATCTGATATTATTAAGATTAATTTGTTTTGACACAGACCATTTTCTAAACTATAGCAAATAAACGGTGATAATGTGTGGAAATTTGTTGAAATTTTGGTTTGACTGCAATTCAATTTGTGATTATCAAGATGAATTTGTTTTGACACAGTTTAACTCTGAGCTCTTGTCATATTTTATTACCATTTTCTTAACTATAGCGAATAAACTGTGATAATGTGAAAAATGTTAAAGATGTCTGTATCAATAAATACAAATGTTCATATTGATGATGAACTTAAAAAATGTTCAATTTTGTAGTTTACTCTCACTTCTCTCTTGTGTGGTGCTGGGTTCCACTCTGATCTCATAGTGTCTCATGTGGCTATGAAGTTACTACACATGACGTCACAGGCTCATACTACGCTATTGTTTCCCATCACAGCATCCCCAAAAGCTGCCAAAAAGTGTAACGGTGTCTTAAAAGGTTTTGTTATGGTTGTTGTGAGATCATACAGTACATCTAGTGAACCTGTCACCACCGCTCTGACTCACAACTTCTACTACACATACTCACGGCCTCCCAAACACCCTCCTCCTCCTTGTCTCGGGGCTGTGATCAAGTCTAATGGAAGTCAGCTGGGGCTGGATGTAATTGGGCAGGAATGCAGACTGGGCTGCGAGGCGACAGGACTTTTCCACACCACATCAGCTGGTGGGAGGAGTGGTAGAGGCAGCCTGGCCCGGACCTGGACGAGGAGGGCGTCTGCCGGGGAACCGTGCTCTCTGCGGACCCTTCTTATCCGCTCCGTGACTGAAACAACATGAGAGAAGCGTCTGGCCGGACGCCCTGTTCCAAGCGTGCCTCGCAAATAACGTAAAGCCTTGGCGAACTCCGTTCAAGTTATAGATAGTGTAACAGTGACTGAATTGCCTTTGGCACTTACAAAGAAAGGTCAGCAGCCTCTGAAGAGCAATTCAGATCACAGAACCGGCAGAAACCGAGCAATTATGAGAACCGTTCTCACATTCAGAGAAAGCTAACACTATTTCAAAGTAAAGTCTTGGTGGTTAGTTGCCATACTTATTTTGCATACAGTGACTGAAACACAGTGGTGGCCAAAATTATTAGAACACTAGTATTCTACTTAGTCTTCTACCAGCATCTTGGAGACGCTGTCACAGTTCTTCTGGATTTAGTCTGTCTCAGTTTGTTCTGGTTCTTCATGTCATTCCAGACAGACTGCATGATGATGAGATCAGATCTCTGTGTGGAGCACTGGCTGTTGTCAGACTCACAAAAATCTCACTGGATTATTACAATTAATGGCAAATGAATGTTTGGAAAGTAAGCTGATATTTCCTACCGACACACTACAGCAAAAGATGGAAATAACTGACTTAAAATAATTAAATAAGCTAATTTTTTTAGCTGCTGAAATTACTAGTTTTTACTAGTAATTTAGGCCACCACTGTATATAATTGATTAGGCTGCAAAATATTTAAATGCAGCTGGTCTCAGATCAGCCTTAAAGGATTATAAATACACAAAGTTTGACTCAAGTCAATTTCCCAGTGTTCTCCCAGTGATTGACAGAGTAACAGAGCGCCAAATCCCTTGAGCCCAACACCTTTAGAGGCTTAGTAAATGAGCGGCTGATTTTATCTGTAAATGTAATACAGCAGGAAGCAAAGGCTCTTAGAGGGAAGGTACGTGGATAAGCTAAACAGGAATGTACACCTGAGGATGTGTTAGTGTCGGATGCAACGTGATGTAAAGAACAGGCCGAGGGCCTCTGTGTTATCACTTTCTTTTAGATATTTTAAACTGACAAGCATATATTGTATGCTAGGCAGTACTGCAAAAATCATGGCTGCACTTTTAAAAATAAAGTTTTTTTTGCAGCAATTTCCATAGAAGAACCATTTTGGTTTCATAGAACAATCTTTCAGTGAACAGTTTTTGGAACATTTTAAAAATCTTAAGAAAAAGAAAGGTACCATAAATGTTAATGGTTCTTCATAGATGCCAATAAAAAAAAAAAAAAAAAAAAAAAAAAAAAAAACATTTATTTTGAAGAGTGTAGCTGCCATATACCTGAAGTTACCCATAGATGGGCAATACTATTGCAGTATCATTGGTAGAATAGTCTGCCAGATTTCTGTTGCAAGTTATTCCAAAAACATCATGCGAAACAATCATACTAATGTTATTCATGTTCATGACCAGCACATTAGATTAATACAGTGCTTTTTGATTTAATATCTTTGTTACATAAAATACAACCTAAAAAGTAGCCTAAAGCAGCAGTTCCGCCAAAAATGAAAATTCTGTCATTAATTACTCACCCTTATGTGACAGACAGCAATGCAACTACCACATATCAGTGGTTCACTCTCATGAATTCGAAGACTGACACGGAAGAGAAGAAATTGTTGAATAAAGTTGTAACTTTTGTTTTCTTTGCGCACAAAAGGTTTTCTCGTAGCTTCGTAAAATTAAGGTTGAACCACTGATGTCACATGGACTATTTTAAAAACATCTTTACTACTTTTCTGGGCCTTAAACGTGTCAGTTGCATTGCTGTCTATGCAGGTTCAAAAATCTCTTGCATTTCTTGAAAAAAAAAAAAATCTTGATTTTGTTTTATGGGTTTGGAACAACATAAGGGTGAGCAATTAATGGCAGAATTTTAAATTTTGGGTGAACTTACCCTTTAAGCTAATTTTTAATGGCATTCTAATGTGTATTTTTACTGTAATTGTATGGATATCAGTTCATCAGATTCTTAAAATAGGGATTTGACCTTATTGAATTCATAAAATAATGTATACAGTATTTATTATTTATATTATTTATAAAGTATTGTAATATAAGTGCATAAAATATATAATGTACACTGTGAATGCAACAGTAAAAACCTGTTAAATGGTTAACGGTAAGTTCCTGTACTATATACGGTAAAAAACTGTCTTGGACATTGCATGTAATTTTACATTAGTATACCGTTTTTGTGAAAAAGAGCATAAAATTTACAGTGAATAACTGTAAATTGACATTCCCAGAATTCCCTGCGTTACATTTCAAATTTGATGTTTTTCATTGAAATTACTATGTTTTATCTTATCTTATTGTACTTTAGGGTTGTATGTTCCATCTAATGTTGTTAAATTAATAATAATTGCATTATTTCAGTTTTATGTGTGTTACTGTGCCATGATGGTGTTTAGTGTTTGTGTGAATGACACTGTGCACTTTCTATATAGGTTAGTATTTAAAAGCTGCTTGTAATGGGCTTTGGTTCATCATGCGACTTTCTGATCACCACCTGTTTTTGGTGGTCATCAGTGTATTACAAAAGTGCAAAACAGATTTCAGTACTTCAGTAGGTTGGTATATCAACATTGTATCAGTTAATGAAATTACGGTATTTAAATGTAAATTTAAGTTAAAACTGTAAAACCTAAAACGTTACTACCATATTTTTTACGGTAAAATTCTGGCATCCACAGCTGCCGTTTTTTTACTGTAAATTTTACAGATTTTTTTTTAATAGTGTAACATTTACCTCTCCCACAGTTTGCACACAACAGTTTCAACAAAATTTCTCATTCCAAACACGCAAAAATGTGAAATCTCTAGGACAGGTAAATAATCTAATTTAAATTTCTATCAAATATATTTCTTAAATGATCTATCTTGTCCTCCTAAGGTAAAGCACCTTCATTCACTGACTATTTAAAAAAAAATGTTTAGAAAGTGCCATATATTCCAGCAGTACAGAGGACAAAAGGCCCCTTTAACATCAATCATTATGAAATAAAGTTTTGGAAAAACGTCAATATTTACAAAAAATAATTTTCCATTTGTTCTTCATTTCTAAGCTCAAATACAAACAAAACCACTTAAAAGTGGCAGAATTACAGTTCTGTAATTAAAAAGAAAAGTTATTTTTCTGTAATCTCATGTAAAGTTTGTAAATCGCTGCTAACATGCCAACAGCACAAGGGACTTTCATAGAAAGAAAGGCCCACTTAGAAAGAAAGGCCCACTCGAGCGGCGAGCGCGACACCTGGCCACAAGCCGAGACTCCGCTGGCCCGGGACGTTAAATGATTCATGCTGTCTAGGTAAAAGAGGAGAGCTGTCTCTATCTCGGGGTCTCTGGCACTGCCAGCATCTGCAGGTAGCCTTGTTATGCTAATGTCTTGGGAGGCTCTTTGAAGCCTCAATCATCTCCAAGATGGCTGATGAGAGAGCCTTTTTATGCCCGTCCAGAGGGACTCATTAGCCGAGAGATGAGGGGGGTGGTTGGCACCCCGAAAGCGAGGGAGGGAGTAAGCGAGCGAAGGAGCAAGGACTCAGGAAGAACGACGGAGCTCGCTCCACACGGACAGATTGCTATCATACGACATACTGGCACATACACAGACCGAGTTGAAGACGTCTGTTCTCAGCGGACGGCCGATGCTCTCGTGATGTGGGGCCAAGAATAAGATGAAACGAGATTCTCAGAGATCGCTCCCAAAAACAGCACCATTAGCGCACGCTAGCGGACTAAATGTTGCCAGCCATTGACTGCGTTGTTTGTTCTAGTATTCAATAAGGTCACCTCAGGTGAAGGATTTTTGTAGTCAAACTCAAAGACCCTTGGATCGTGCCGGAGCGCAGAGGATATATTTTCCTTTACTCGCAGGAAGCGAAGTTCTCTGATTGGTCTGCGATTCGGGATTTGGCGAGAGAGGAAAGAGGGGGGAGAAAAAAAAAAAAGCAAGAGAGAAAGATCTGTGTGAAATCGCCTCAATCTCTGCTGCTTTAATAAGAAGCCCAGAGCCAAAGGAACACAGCCTCAAGTTCCACTCCATCGCTACACTTAATAACTTCGGCCTCCACCGTGGACAGAGAGAAAAAATTCACTATCCTCCCTATTCCTGACTCTTTCTGTCTCTCTCTCTTATATAAACACACACGCATACCCACATGAGCACACACTCGGTAACTCTGTGTCTTCCAGGGCGCCTGGATTTTTTCATTAAATAAATGCAATAACCAAAGAGTCTGGTGGATTATGACTGAAAAGCACTTTTTGAGATATGAGGGTAAAAATTAATAATGAAAGTTTTTTTAGAGAAGGAGAGAGTGAGGGAACGACATGAGTGAGAAAGAGCATGAGAGAGTAGAGAGGTGGAGAGAAAAAGACAATCACAGTCAATGCACTTCCAGCTAATGGCGTCTCGAGTCTGCGATGACATCTCTACAGGGTTTGAAGTTAGCCGTGAAAAACTCAATAAAAGAGGTGTCGAGCTTGCATCGGGCTACAGACTGTCTCATAAGACCTTAGGGCACGCTTATATAAACATTATTCTCTAGATATGGTGGTCTTTTTAAAAGATGTGACTGTGAGATAGCAATGAAACATACATTACGTCTTTAAAGTGTGGAATATTCCTCTTGTCTATAATGAATGCTCAAGCTTAAAGCTCATATGGACATATGGATAATGGCATCATTGAACTTGCAAAAGCAATGTCAACTGTAGCTACATATGAGCAACCATTTATCTATGTCTGTTTATAATGCTTATTGCATTTGGGTTCCTCTGAATGCAAAATGCATGTCTGTGGGGCTCACCCATTTAAACATTACGCTCTGGTTCCGATGAGTTGCGTTATAACAGTGTTGCCAAATCGATTAATCGCAATTAATCGCATCCAAAATAAATGTATAAATCTGCGTGTATTCATAAATACACATAAATATACACAGCACACACACATATTATGTAAACACAAGCTTTTATTTTGGATGCAATTAATAGCGATTAATCGATTTGACAGCAGTAGTTCAGAATACCAGAGTACCTGCACAATGTTTGCTGTTTACAACACAAACAGAAGTTCACTTCACTTGAAAAATCTGTTGATTTGGAACTGCCTACAACATCTTCAAATATTCATAAAAACTTAGTTTTATTCAGAAATGCCAAATAAGTTTGAAATGAAACCAGTGACTCGAAACAAGTTACGAGTCATTGAATCATTGACCAAACTGAATCTATTTATTTAAAAATTATAAAAGTAATTATTAAAGTGCAAGTGCCTTGCAAAAGTATTCATACCCTTCTTTTTTCACATTTTGTTATGTTGCTGCCTTACGTGAAACTGCTTTAAATTACATATTTTTAACAGAACTGTCACAAATGTTTGCAAATGTATTCAAAATAAAACTACTAAAATAAGTACATTGCATAAGTATTCATACCCCAGTACTCAGTACTTAGCTGAAGCACCTTTACAGCCTCAATCTTTTTGGGTATGATGCGACAACCTGATGCTGACATCAGCATTTGGCAATTATCTGCCATTCTTCTCCTTACCTCTTCACCTCTCAAGCTCTGTCAGCTTGGATAAAGGCTGGCAGACATTTTCAGGTTTCTCCAGAAATGTTTGATTGGGTTCAAGCCCAGACTGTGGCTGGGCCACTCAAGGACATTTACAGAGTTGTCTATAAGCCACTTTTGCTGTGTGCTTAGGGTCACTGTCCTGTTGGAAGATGAACCTTCTGCCAAGTCTGAGGTTCTGAATGCTCTGGATTCGGTTTTCATTAAGGTTATCTCTTTATTTTGCTGTGTTGAGCTTTCCTTTCACTCTGATGAGTCCCTCATTCCCTGCCTCTGAAAAACAATCCCAAAGCATGAGGTTGCTACCAGCACACTTTACTTTTGGGATGGTACTCTCCAGGTGATGAGCAGTGCCTGGTTTCCTTCATACATATGCTATTAGACCAGAAAATCTTGTTTCTTAGTCTGAGGGTGCTTTTCTGCAAATTCCAAGAGTGTTTTCATGTGTTGTTCACTGAGGAGAGTATTAAGTCTCGCCACACTGCCATTAAGCCCAGATCGGTGGAGTGTTGCAGTGATGTTTGTCCTTTTATAAGCTTCTCCTATCTCCACATATGATCATGGAGCTCAACTAGAGTGACTGTCAGGATCTTGATCACCAGTCTAACCAAAGCCCTTCTCTATCAATTGCTCAGTTTGGCCGGGAAGCCAGCTCTAGGAAGAGTCCTGGTTGTTTCAAACTTCTTCCAGTAAGGGTAACGGAGACTACATGCTTTTGCGAACCTTCAAGGGAGCAGAATTTTTTTCTGAACTCTTTCCCAGATCTGTGGCTTGATGCAATCCTGTTTCTGAGCTCTACAGGTAGTTTTGGATCTCAGGGCTTGGTTTTTTCTCTGATATGCATTTTCAGCTGTTAGACCTTTTATTAAGACATGTGTGCCTTTCCAAATCACACCCATTCAATTAAATTCAATGCTCTTAAGCTAACGTTCAACTGTACCAGGTATGAATACTTTTGCAATGGAGGTTTTTTATTTTTAATAAATTTGCAAAGATTTTAAAAACCTGTTTTTTGCTTTCCCATTATGGTGTATAGAATGTAGATTGATGTGGGAAAATACTTTTTATATCAACCATCAACAACAGCCTAGAAATCACACCTGAGGTAAATTTGCCACATGTTTCACTGGAAAACTTCAAGTGGTACTCAGGTTGAGTGCAATGACTGGTGGGTAAATTTCCTTATCTACTTCCTAAGCTGTCTGCACTGTCCTTCAGACTGAACATATCCACCCCTACGACCTGAAATCTCACTACAGACAGCAGAATACCCCATGAAATCCAGATACATCTATGGAGCAGAGTGCAGAGCAACGCACTACAGGACAGCTCTCACAAATTTCAGTACACCATCTCAAGCATTTCCTTGAATTTTCTTTGTGTGTGTAAAAAGCACATTTCCTGCAAATCACGCTCAAAGCTCACATGACATCCACAAGCTCATATGGCCATATGGGTAACGGCGTCATCAAGATTGTTCAGGCAATGTCAACTGTTGTTGGCTACATAAGAGTGGCCATTTGCCTAGAGGTAACTTCATAAACTTAATGGCACTTGTGTGAGCCGTTACGCTAGCATATGCAGAACACATCCGGACTCTGAAAGCCTAGCGATCAGGGTGGAGAGAGGGTTACTGCCCATGGGAGACATTGTTCTGTACTGCGTCCTGTGGGACGTGAGGGGTTTTCACAAACACAGGGGTGTCCTACCTCTACTTTGTATTCACTACATGTTGCCTTTCATGGGTTCCTGTTAAAATGCCAAGGTCAAGGGTGTCGGGTGTGCATTTGTGTGTGCGAGCGTCAGTGTGTGTGTGTGTGTGTGCTGTGTCTCATTAATGACCAGAGAGGTTAAGGGAGAAAAGAATACCTGCCTCCACTCTAGTCTGATCAATTATCCGTCGGGTGATGCTCCGCAAAAAGATAACCTGTTGCCATGGTTATTTCTGTGTGCAAACCGGAAGGATTAACCTCAGCGGAGAGAAAGGGCTCTTACTCTCTCTGTGGCAAGGTGATCAAAGCAGGGGGGGAAAGAGAGAGCGTGAGAGAGAAGCAGTGAGAGAGAAAGAGAGAGGCCAGTGCAATGTTCTGTCCTTTCCATCTACACTCAACTCTTGTTTGCATGATGTGATGTTCATACTTTTCTAGAAAATTCAATTCACATTATATTGTTAGCTGGTGAGGTAACGCTGAATGTAATAAGAAGCAATAATTGATGATGGACTGTTAAATTATTGGAAATTACTGCACCCCAAGGTGGAAATATGATCTCAAAACTATGCTTGGTGCACATTAATTTTCAATATTTCAAAGGGGCTGACTGGAGTCAATAATTTTTACTTATGTAGTCATTATAAAACTGGGCACAGATTTTTAAAAACATTTTTTAAGTTACTGTGGTAAACTGTAACTTGCAGTCTTGCATAGTTTGGCAAATTTTCAATAGGAATCTAGAGGATTGGGAATTTTGTGTTTGGACAAAAGATTTACCAATGCAGATTTTGCAACTGACCAACAGTAGGGAACCCTGGATATTAAGACTTGAATGGCTTAATGTAACACAAATAAAGTCTCTAAAATATGTAGTAGAAAACCCATGAAATATTTACGTTACTTTAAAATTCCACATCGTTTTATACATATTTTGGACAACTCTGAAAATAAAATGTTGATACAATGACCACAGCTAATGAAAGAGCTTACAGGTAGCGATGGTTATAAGCATAGGCATAAACCAAATCTTGTACCATGGATTTTTCTAAACGCTCTCAGATATCGAGTGAAATCTGTGCTGAGAAACTCCTTCAGTGGTTGCAGCATTGTGAAAAGCATCAGCATGTTTACATCCTGCCAGGATGGCATCTAGCGTTTCTTGTCTCTGCTGTGGTCTACTAAAAGCTTCAAAGGCATCCGGGCAAAAGTGGAAAACACAAAGATGCTGGTCTTTAGGAGGTTTTAGTCGTCCACAGTCATCTTCCCATTCTTTTCTCCTCTTCTTATCGCTAGGAAAGCAGTGAATACTTACATCACTTCTCTTTTGCCCTTCAACTGAAAATTACAAGTAAAAGCAGCACAATGTGGCATCGTATGTTTTATTATCTGATCCATGTTGTGCTGTGGTAAGAATAGCACCAGGTAGCGCCTTTAGCTCACCAAGTTCAGCCATTTCACGTCAACGAAATAATGGCACCCACCATAGTCCAAAATATGTATAAAACAATGTGGAATTTTTTAATTATGTAAAGCTTTCATAGGTTTTCTACTGCATGTTTCAGTAAGAGACATCTATGTTATATTAAGCCATACCCTTGAAAGTGATCTGTGCCTCATACATCATTGACAACAGACAATGGCCCGAGACATTTTGCAAAACAAAATTAGCTAATGCAACATTAAGCCACCTTAAAAATCTTTGCAATAACTTACACATTTTGGCAAAAGGTTTCAAACTATAATTCAATCAAGATCCACAAATTCTTATAGCTAAAATAAGAACATCTGTCAGCCAATCATAATAATACTGAAAAATAAAAATAATTACTATTATTACTATAATTATCATTAATATTATTACTACTATTATCAAGTGGAGAAGAATACAAAATAATAGCAAACAAAAATAGCAACAGCTCACATATTGCATTCAGACTATAATTAATTCATTGTTTAATAATCGCACAAGGCCATATCTTGATTTAGATTTTCTTTTCAGTTAGTAGCTCAGCTCAGAAAGGCAGATAGATAGAGACTGGATAGAACACTTAAATGCTAGAACAATTAGACAGATAGATGGATAGATAGAACTACAGATAGAATAGACAATGATAAATAGAACAATAGAATAATAAAGTTGAGGGCAAAAGTTTACACACACCTTGCAGAATTTACATATATTCCACAAGGGAAAATAATAGTTGAATTTATAAAAATGACCCTGTTCAAAAGTTTACATACACTTTATTCTTAATACTGTGTTGTTACCTGAATGATTCACAGCTGTTTTTAATTTTTAATTTTTTTGTGATTGTTGTTCATGAGTCCCTTGTTTGTCCTGAACAGTTAAAGTGCCCGATGTTCTTCCGAAAAATCCTTCAGGTCCCACAAACTATTTGGTTTTTCAGCATTTTTGTTTATTTGAACCCTTTCCAACAATGACTGTATGATTTTGAGATCTATCTTTTCACACACTGAGGACAATTGAAGGACTTATATGTAACTACTACAGAAGGTTCAAACGCTCACTGATGCTTCAGAAGGAAACACAATGCATTAATATCCGGGGGGTGAAAACTGTTTGAATTTGAAGATCAGGGTACATTTAACTTATTTTGTCTTCTGGGAAATGTGTAAGTATCTTCTGTAGCTTCCAAAGGGCAAAACAAAATGAAAAAAAAATATGATATTTAGGCAGAATATAATTTTTTTTTACACTTCATTTTGTTCAAAAGTTTTCACCCCCTGGCCTTGATGCATCGTTTCACTTCTGAAGCATCAGTGAGTGTTTGAACCTTCTGTAATAGAAAAAAAGAGTCCCTCAGTTGTCCTCAGTGTGAAAAGATTGGTCTTTGTGAAATGATACAGTCATTGTTGGAAAGCGTTCAAATGCACAAAAATGCTGAAAAAACTAAAAAAATTGTGGGACCTGAAGCATTTTTCTGAAGAACAGCGTGATTAACATTTTGCAGATTCTACAAGGTGTATGTAAACTTTTGACTCAACAGTAGATAGATAGATGAATAGACAGATAGTGTTTACATACATTATTTCTTGACATGTATACACACTCAGTTAGGCCTAAAAGAACAGTTAGGCCTAATTCACACAGTATCAATGACGGATTACTCTGTCAGGATAATGGTATTCACTGAGAACTGCTACATGTGTAGCCAGAGATTGCTATCACTGTATGTACAGGAATGTAGTATGTACTTGTCTCTTCTTGTATGTTTGCACACACAAAATGTGTATTTTTGTCCCTGTGTGTGTGTGTGTGTGTTCCTGACTGTGTTTGCAGTCTCTTTCTCTCCCTCTCTGGTGCTGTCTCTGTTTCTCAGCAGGGCTGGTACGGGTTCGGCAGTACAAGGTTATTTAGAAGTTCTTTTGAGAGGTGAGGCTGAGCGAGTAAGCGAAAAGCGAACGGCGCCACCGCCAAATGGACTCGGATCACCACAGAGCCCAATGAATTCAGCCTCATTACCATCCACCCCACACCCCGTTCAACACCCCGACCAAGGACAACACATGCTAATACAACTCCCCTAACACATACAATAAAAACGCCCAACCAACTCAGGCAAGCACACACACACACAAACACATCAGCCACTCCAGATATGCTCAAGTGCACACATTCATGCTCATAAACTCTCCCAGCATCCTTCAATGTCACCTGAATAGGACTGTGTATGTAAATATATACACTTTACTATGAAGACATGTCATGTGCCATGCTTTTCAAGGCAAAATCAAAGTAGCCCCTGTTTACTTCATTAACAAATGGCCTTACTTTTATTGTGTATGATGCATTACTGCAGGTTATTCTGAAGAAAAATGCTTTTATAATCTTTCATTAAAATGTAAAAGCTTTCTCCGCCTCTGAAACAACATTTTTGCTGACGCAACCAGGGCTGCATGGGCAGGACGAAATAATATTATCCAGTAATATCATTTCGTAGCCTTTCAAATCCTGCCCTACATTACTTCTTGATAAATATTACAAGTCTCACATTAGGGAAATTGATTGGGTTGCTGTTGAATAAAGAACATGAAAACCACTAGATTAAGAAACTTCTTGTATCTTTAGACAAATAAAATATAAAATATCAAAGTAAAACAAAAAATAAATAAAATAAAACATAAAAGTAAAAAAAAAAAAAAAAAAAACACATGAAATTCACTAGGTTATTTCCAAACACTAAGAAACTTGTAGTATCTTTAGGCAAAAATAAAATAAAATAATAAAATAAAATATCAAAGTAAAAAAAAAGAAAAAAAAAAAAAAGTAAAACAATAAAATAAAATATCAAAGTAAAAACAAATTAAAATAAAAAAATAATCACAGTAAAAACAATAAAATAAAATACAATATCAAAGAAAAAAAAATACAATATCAAAGTAAAACAATAAAATAAAGTATCAAAGTAAAAACAAATAAAAAATAAATAAAATAAAATAAATTATCAAAGTAAAACAATAAAATAAAATAGCAAAAGTAAAATAAATAAAGTAAAACAATAAAATAAAATAAAATAAAGAAAAAAAACACCCACATGAAAATCTTTAGGATAAATAAAAAAAATTAAAAATTAAATAAAATTATCAGAGTAAAACAATAAAATAAAATAGCAAATTAAAATAAATAAATAAATAATCAAAGTAAAACAATAAAATAAAATAAAGAAAAAAACACCCACATGAAAATCTTTAGGATAAATAAAATAAAATAAAATACAGTACAATAAATAAATAAAATATCAAAATAAAAATAAAAATGAAAAATCACTAGGTTAAACCAAACCCTAAGAAACATGTAGTATCTTTAGCCAAAAATAAAATCAAATAAAATACCAAACTAAAAAAAAAAAAAAAAAAAAAAATACAATATAAAAGTAAAACAATAAAATATCAAAGTAAAAACAGTAAAAAAAAACAGTAAAAATTAAATCAATTATCAGAGTAAAACAATAAAATAAAATAAAATAAAATAAAATAAAATAAAATAAACTAAAATAACTAAGTTAACCCAAACCCTAATAAACCTGAAGTATCTTTAGGCTAAAATAAAATAAAATATCAAAGTAAAACAAAAAAATAAAATATCAAAATAAAAACAAATTAAGGAAATAAAATAAATTATCAAAGTAAAACCATAAAAAACATAAAAATAAAAAAATAAAAAAATAAATGTTTAAAGTAAAACAATAAAATAAAATGTCAAAGTAAAACAACAAAATAAAATAAATACAATGAAATATCAACATAAATTAATAAAATAAAATAAAATATGAAAGTAAAATAATAAAATAAAAATGTAAAAATGTTTAATTAAAAGAAAATATTAAAGTAAAAAAATTTAAATAAAAAAATATACACACACACAATATGCATACATAAAATTATTACAATTTACAATTTTTATTACATTTTTTATAAACCAAATTAAAGAATTTTTTTATTTAAAACATACACCCTAGCGCGTCCAAGAAATGTCGGATGCTTCGAGTGTCATGTGCCAGCATCTTAAGCATGTGTTTAGCCGGTCCTCTGTGGGCGACTTCAGGTGTGTCGGGTTAAAGCTGGGGTGTGAACGTTCATCTGCTTCAGCTTTGTACGAAGCACATTTATTCTAATCAGCCACTGGCAGCTGAAGCATATCCATTAACACACATTTATTCTAATGGATGCAGAGGAGCGGTTAGCCGCCATGCTAATGGGGGTGTGTGTGACAGCGCAGTGCGCCGAGAGGCCAGCGGGGACTCGTGTGTGTCAGAGTGTGTGTCAGCTCTGTCTCACTATCAAGGCCACCATCACAAGTTATAAATGTTAATGCATTCTCCTTCAGATTGACACAAATGGGCACAGATGCGCGCTCACGCGTACACGCACACACACATTGATCTGAGCTTAACAGGCCAGTTTTATCTCAGCAGCGGCGGGTGGGTGGGATGAGAGAAGGAAAGCTGTGAGAGAGTGCGAATTCAATGATCCTCAGCCAGCTTGTCTTGAAAAACATGTAAAATGACTCTCAAATTTATGACCGAAACAACCCCCGCCAGCTCCCACCCACCCAGCACGCTATACGCCACGAGACACCTGCGCTGGCAGAGACGTGATGTCCGCATGCCTCCGCTCTGTCTCCAACTTCACTTGCAGCTCAAGGACAAATGGAGGTCTGCTTTAAAGACCACATCAAAAACTTGCCAAAAGCATTCTGTCTTTCAACCCAAAACAGCGATAAAGGTACTACTAATCGAAACGCCATTCTACGCCCGTCAC
Organism: Garra rufa; assembly: GCF_049309525.1. Lineage (NCBI taxonomy): Eukaryota > Metazoa > Chordata > Actinopteri > Cypriniformes > Cyprinidae > Garra > Garra rufa. Next base: position 13,816,140 of record NC_133369.1, on the reverse strand, counting down.
AGAGCCATCACGGGTTCGCACAAACATACTGGTGGGAATCTTTCATCTCAGTGTTTGCATCAGCACAGGGGAGCAAGAGATTATTAAGATAATAATACTTTTTTTATTCAGCAAGGATGCATTAAATTGATCCAAAGTGACAACGGATTAAAATATTACAAAAGATACATAAGCAGGATTCATTAAGTTTTCAACATGAACTGTTACAAAGTTAAGGCTACTGACCTGGACCACAAAACCAGTCATAAGGTTAAATTTTACAAAACTGAGATATACATCATATGAAAGCTCAATAAATAAGCTTTCTATTGATGTATGGTTTGTTAGGATAGGACAATATTTGGCCGAGATACATCTATTTGAAAATCTGAAATCTAAGGGTGCAAAAAATCTAAATACTGAGAAAATCACCTTTAAAGTTGTCCAAATTAAGTTCTTAGCAATGCATATTACTAATCAAAAAGTCCATTTTGATAGGTTTACAGTAGGAATTTGACAAAAAATCTTCATGGAACATGATCTTTACTTAATTTCCTAATGATTTTTGACATAAAAGAAAAATCAATAATTTTGACCCATACAATGTATTTTTGGCTATTGCTACAAATATACCCCAGCGACTTAAGACTGGTTTTGTGGTCCAGGGTCACATATTATAATTGACAATTAGAAAACAGTAATAATAGATAATAGAAAATTAGTGTTTGTAGTGTATTTTTGATCAAATCAACATAGCCTTGGTGAACAACAACTTACTAACGTTTACTAACGTCAAACTAAACAGTAGTGTATATATAAAAAAAATAGCCAATAAACGGCAAAAAACATCTCTTTCATCTACACTTGACCCTCTAACACTAGCACTCTCTATTCTATTTATGCTTTATCTACTTATTTTCTTTTTATTTATAAAAAAAACCTTGACCCTCTAAAAACTAGCACTTTGTATTCCATTTCTATTTTATCTACTTGTTTTGTTTTTATTTGTTGAAAAAAACATAACCCTAGCACTGTATTTCTAGTTTATCTTGTTTTCTTTTTCTTTTTTAAAAATGACCCTCTAACACTACTTGCTTTCTTTTTATTTAAAACAAAACTTGACCCTCTGACACTAGCACTCTCAATTCTATTGATTTTATCTACTTTTTTCTTTTTATTTCTAACAAAACTACCCTCTAACACTAGCACTCTCTATTCTATTTCTATTTCATCTATTTATTTTCTTTTTATTTAATAAACAAACTTGACCCTCTAACACTATCAATCTCTATTCTATTTCTATTTTATCTACAACAGTAGTGTATATTTAAAAAAATTGCCAATAAATGTCAAAAAACACATTTCTTTCATCTACACTTGACCCTCTAACACTAGCACTCTCTATTCTATTTGTTTTATCTACTTATTTTCTTTTTATTTATAAAAAACGACCCTCTAACACTAGCACTTTGTATTCTATTTCTATTTTATCTACTTGTTTTGTTTATTTGTTGAAAAAACATAACCCTCTAATACTAGCCCTCTCTATTGTATTTCTGTTTTATCTTCTTGTTTTCTTTTTATTTATTAAAAATGACCCTCTAACACTAGCACTCAATTCTATTTCTATTGTATCTATTTGTATTTCTAAAAAACTACCCTCTAACACTAGCACTCTGTTCTATTTCTATTTTATCTATTTCTTTTTATTTCTAAAATCTACCCTGTAACACTAGCACTCTCTATTCTGTTTCTATTTTATTTATTAATTTTCTTTTTATTTATCAAAAACACTTGACTGTCACGATATATACTAAACACACGAACAACGACGGAGTAAAAGTGAAGGTATTTAATAATCCAAGGGAAGCAGGCAGAAACAGGAACAGCGTGGTAACATTTAACGATCGACAAACATCATTGAAAGCACACACATTAAATAGACAAGGTGATTACAAACACAGGTGTTGGCAATGATGGGAACAAACCAAGTAACAGAAAACAGCGGGGGGAAATGGATGGGAGAAACCAACTCAAAGTCCAGGGGTGTGACATTACACCCCCCTCCCGGAAAAGGCGCGTCCACGCGCCGACCGAACTACAAAGTCCTTAGGAGGGGGTTTGGGTGGAGGACGTTCTTCCGGAAGGGGGGCCAGGAATGAAGTCCAGGGTGGTGACTGAATAATCCATGGTGGTGATGACGGAGGGAGGAGCCAAGGAGGAGACGGGAGGGATCCGGAGCAGGAGGAGCCAGGTGATACCCAGACCGCAGCCAAGATGGAACCCCACGGTGGAGCCGATGGAGGGAGGAGCCATGGTGGAGAGTGGGCTGACGACTCCCGGGGGCCGACCGACGGAGGCGGAGCAGGTGGTGGTAGAGCCCGAGGCGGAGACGGAGAGCCGATGATCCCGGGCGACGCCGAGGATCCGGAGGGCCAAGGTGGAACCCAAGGCTCTGGCGACCAAGGCGGAGGCGGAGATCCGGAGGTCCGCGGCGGAACCGGAGCGACAGAGGACTGAGGCTGTGCCAGAGGGATGGAGGAGTTCCACGGAGCCGGTGGGATGGAGCAACGAGGCGTAGCCGGAGGAGTGGAATCCTTAGGCGAAGGTGGGATGACGACAGACCGAGGCGGAGCCGGAAGGACGATGGAGCGCGGTGAAGCTGGTGGACCGACGGGCGACGGTGGAGACGAGGGAGCTGAGAGACGGGGTGGAGCCGCAGGTTCGGAGGGCCGAGGCGGAGTCCAGGACTCTGAGGCTGGAGGCGGAGATGAGGAATCCTCCAGCCATGACGCCGATGGTGTCTGGCAGACCTGCGGCGAACCCACTGCACAGATGTTGAGCTGAGGGTGAGCAGAAGGACTGACAGGTGGCAGTGGTGGCATGGCTGACACATTATCGTTAATAAACTGATGTAACTGAGGGAGGGTGGGTGGGAAATTATGACGGGTAGTAAGTTCAGAGATATTAGAAAGTTCAGTCCAAACATCCTCAGAATAATCCATATTAATCACAGAAATGTCCATAGCATTGTCCATAGAAAAATGTCCCGGAATCGTATTAAGCTCACCCTCAGTGGTGGTGCAGTGGGTAATGCTGTCCTTAGCATTCTCAACTTCCACTACCTTCTCCACCGTCGCGGTTACTGAAGCCGGCTCACACACCTGGTCTGACGCCTCGTGCCACTCTGGCTCCGTGACGATCAGCTGCTCTGTCGCTCCTCCTCGCGATGGCACGCTGGTCGCGGCGGGCGGTAGCTCCCCGTCAGCGGTGGGCTCAGGCTGATATTCCGCGGGTCGGGGTGGTAATTGGCTGGGTTCCGGGTCGCGCTGCGAGACGTCTGCGTGGTGTGACTGGACGGCGTTGTAATCCTCCTCCGCTTCGTCAAGGCAGAGCTCTGAACCCCAAGCACTCAGCAAGATGTTAATATAATGAGTTAGGGTCCAGTCTGGTTCACCTTCGGGCATGACGAAGCGGAGATCCTCATCCAGTCCACACCAAAATCCCTCCATAAGGCAGACGTCATCGCAGCTAGCAAGATGGCAAATGCTAATAAACTCCTCCACGTAGTCCTCTAGATCCCTGCCATCCTGGAAGATAAAGGTGGTGTAACCTTCCAGAATGGCGTTTCCCCTCCTTGGGCGGACGTTGATTGAAGCGAGTTTCATAATGGTGAATACTAGTGATGTGACGTTTGACACCGAAGCTTCGAAGCTTGTATCAAAAAAACGAAACATCTCACAGTGAAGCACTGTACCGGAGCTTGATTTGTTTTGTCCATAACCACGTGACCTGTGACGTCCGAAGCTTCGTTTTCGCACACAACCACGTGACTGCTTCATATTCTGATTCAAATAACGCGAACCCCTTGTGCAAGTATCAAGTGTCATTCACTTTTTGTTAAGAATAAATCATAATACGAATAAATATGTACATGTGTAGTTTTGTGCATATTCATTTTGTAGTTATCCTTGCTTCACAAGCACTTCTAATTAACACTAATATTAGTCAAAATTATTCTTAATTTACTTTGAACATATATGCCTACATGAACCATGCTTATACTTGTATAATTTTATTAAAACGTTTATTTACAGATCAATTCGAGTAAAATTACTGTAAAATTTCTGACATAGCACAAATTGATGTGTTTAATGAAACTGTCCAAAATCGCTTTAAGATCTGGGACGCGAAAGCAGCTTTTCCCACCTTTGTCCACAAGATGTCATTAGTGTGCAACATGTTGAAAAGCTTCGAGTAACGAACCTTTTTACAATACAGTTGAGGGGAAAGCCTCGGTGCTTCGAAAAGCTTCATTTTCCCATCACTAGTGAATACTGGTGATGAACACGACGGAAACAAAAGACTGAAAAAAGACGTAAAACAAAACGGGGGAATTCACGAAAAATAAACTGTTAAGGTCGATCGTTCTGTCACGATATACACTAAACACACGAACAACGACGGAGTAAAAGTGAAGGTATTTAATAATCCAAGTGAAGCAGGCAGAAACAGGAACACAGCGTGGTAACATTTAACGATCGACAAACATCATTGAAAGCACACACATTAAATAGACAAGGTGATTACAAACACAGGTGTTGGCAATGATGGGAACAAACCAAGTAACAGAAAACAGCGGGGGGAAATGGATGGGAGAAACCAACTCAAAGTCCAGGGGTGTGACATTGACCTTCTAACACTAGCAATATCTATTCTATTTCTATTTTATCTACTTGTTTTCTTTTTATTTTTTAAAAACACTTTACCTTCTAACACTAGCACTCTCTATTCTTTTTTATCTACTTGTTTTCTTTTTATTTAATGAAAAAACTTGACCCTCTATCACTAGAAATCTATTCTATTTCTATTTTATCTACTTGTTTTCTTTTTATTTAATGAAAAAACTTGACCCTCTATCACTAGAAATCTATTCTATTTCTATTTTACATACTTGTTTTCTTTTTCTTTTTTAAAAACACTTCACCTTCTAACACTAGCACTCTATTCTTTTTTATCTACTTGTTTTCTTTTTATTTAATGAAAAAACTTGACCCTCTATCACTAGAAATCTCTATTATATTTCTATTTTATCTACTTGTTTTCTTTTTATTTAATGAAAAAAACTTGACCCTCTAACACTAGCAATTTCTATTCTATTTTATCTACTTGTTTTCTTTTTTTTTTTTATAAAAAACTTGCCCAATCTCTATTATCTACTTCTTTTTATTTCTAAAAACTACCCTCTAACACTAGCACTATATTCTATTTCCATTTTATCTACTTGTTTTCTTTTTATCTATTTATTAAAAAACACTTGACCTCTAACACTAGCACTCTCTTTTCTATTTCTATTTTATCTACTTGTTTTCTTTTTATTTAATGAAAAAAACGTGACCCTCTAACACTAGCAATTTCTATTCTATTTTATCTACTTGACCCTCTAACAGTAGAAATCTCTATTCTGTTTTTATTTTATGTATTTGTTTTCTTTTTATTCAATGAAACAACTTGACCCTTTAACACTAGTACTCTCTATTCTATTTTATCTACTTGTTTTCTTTTTATTTAATGAAAAGAAATTGACCCTCTAACACTAGCAATCTCTATTCTTTCTACTTTATTTACTTGTTTTCTTTTTATTTAATTAAAAAAAACTTGACCCTCTAACACTAGCACTCTATTCTTTTTCTATTCTATCTATTTGCTTTCTTTTTATTTATTATTTAAAAAAGAAGTCGCTTTGGATAAAAGCTTGGATGAATGTAAATGTAAATTAAAAAACTAAATTAAATATAAACACTTCAATCATTAATATGACAACTAGCACATACTAAAAACTAGTTTAAAAAATTTTATGGCTAGTTTTTAATATGTACTAGTAGATAAACTAAATTAAATTAAATTGTTTAGTATCTTTGGAACTGACCTATAGCGAACATCACATTAATGCAGGTTGATTGTTTTCAATAACCAGAAATACTAATAATTAAACACAAATTCAGATTATTTTTGTCGATATTTTTGTGGAGAAAGCAGAAAGCAGTCAAAAAGCATACCTCCAAAAGAGAGCGGAAGACGTGTTCAGAGTCACCAGGGGTCTGATGGGACCTACTTCAGCACTGACCACTGAACCACAACATGTTACAGCAAAACCTAATCACAAAACCTAACAGCAACTGCCGAGTCCCAGGGGAACAGCGGCCCTGTTACCACAGAGAGAGGCTGAGGGTGTAAGAAATTACAGATGAACAGAGCAGAATCTTTATTTATCGCCACAAGACCAAGACTGATTTATTACCACGACTTTCCCACAATGTCGACACAGAAGGGACAATACAGGGACAATTGCCGTGGAACAGTGGCTGAAACAAGAACTAATGTGGCTCAGAGGAATATTCCTTGCCTTAAAGGGATAGTTCACCCAAAAACGAAAATAAATCTATAATCATTCACTCACTGTAATCGTGCAGTTCCAAATCTAATGAGAATCTCAAGTCACTGCTTGCTTATATTATATAGAAGCGAATGCGTTTCAAAGGAAGAAAGAAAGGGAAAAAGGAATGTCCAGGACCAAGTAGACGACACCACCTTTCCACATTGATTTGAGCATGTTATCAGTTTTTTTTCTTCCTCACTCCCTCTATGTCAGTTTGTCCACTTCAGGCTTCACTCTTTGATCAACGGCTCGAGCTTCTTCCTGTAAATCCTCTCGCCGTCATCCAATCAGCACAGCCAGGCCTGACGTCTCCATAAAACACCTCTTCCTCAACACTCCACAGATGATCCCAATCAAATGAAAGAGAAGAACACTCCTGTGGCCAATCTGTGGAGTTACGCTAATCTGTCCGCTTTCAGTCAGGGACGCCGTGTTTGATGGCTAAACACAAGCGGACGTTTGTTGCCATTTCGCTCTTGATGAAAGCCTGTTATTACCAGAGGCATTATAGAGCCGGTGGTGTTGAAGCTTCTCTGCTTTCATCTTCACTCGCGGTGGCCTCTTCATCTTGATTGGGATAAAGGGTAGACTATTGAGCTCCGGAGAAATGAACCTCCTTTTCTTTATCACACTTACACAAACACACACACACACACACACACACACACACACACACACACACCTGACAACAAATAGACACTTGCAATCTAGCAAGAGATGTTTTCTCTAAATTTCGACATGAGTGCTCTGATATTTCTCAATTATTGTAGGACTGATAGAGTGAGATTTATTTTTTTTTTGGATAAACTACACACACACACACACACACACACACACACACACAAACCTGCCCACACGCACATTGTGTACCACTGTGCCACCTGGAGGCTTATCTGTCATGACCTCGGATTTAGTGGCAATAGAAAATGATAAAGGATAGGACAGGCACTCTGAGAGGCAGTGAGGGATCACACTGATGCCACTGAACCATGTCACCAGCGGCGACACACACGCCGACGAGTGATCAAATAGGCAGTGCTAAAAAATGTTGACACTTACAGCTCTTACTGTGAAGACTGAGGGTGAAAATGGCACAGAGAGAAGAGATTACATGGGGAAAAAATGAGAGAGCGACGGCCTGTATCTTATCTCCAACGTAGGGCTATTGGTCTCAAGCAACAATTTTTCACAATACGTTTAAAGTTCAATTCAGGTATTAGATTTTAAGCTCGACTGACATTAAAACATTATTTAGAAAATAACTGAAAATAAAATAACACACACTGTTAAGACTTATATATCATACTTTATAATAGAATATTGTGTAAAAATTTGATGCAATACAAGTTAAAGGGTTAGTTCGCCCAAAAATGACCCATTATTTACTCACCCTCCAGGCATCCTAGGTGTATAGGATCCTTCCTTCTTTCAGACGAATCTAATCAGAGTTATATTAAAAATTATCCTGGCATTTCCAAGCTTTAGAATTTCATGGGTGGGTGTTTCTCTTCATCAGTCCAAAGCAAGTCCAAGAAGGTCCAAGGGGGTGAATAAAGGCATCCAGCAGTGAATCGATGCATTTTTGTAAGAAAAATATCCAAATTTTAAATGTAATAATCACTTAAATCTAGCTTCCGCCAACTGGTTGTACACGTACGTCGGCGTCGCGCATGTGTCTGTGAGTCTTGCACAAACCAACGTTTGTTTACAGAAGCAAAGGAAGCAATGTTTCCTTACTTCAGCAAAAGGAAAGTCTCCTCTTGGCTTGTATCGAAATCCTACCAAAATTTTTCTTTACAAATCCTCATTTTGCACATCTAATTTGTGACCATTGTTTTGTTTTGACCTCTCCATGGTGTGTTCACGTTTGTCACTTGTGACGTCATACGTCATCCACCCGGAGCTGCTTCCGTGTATGACCAGTTGCCGCAAGCTAGATAAAAGCGATTACTACGATTACTAAAATATGGATATTTTTCTTACAAAAATGCATCGATTCACAGGAGGCCTTTATTCACCTCCCGGAGCTGTGTGATGCACTTTTTATTATGTGTGGATACACTTTATTGGACTTGTTTTGGACTGATGAAGAGAAACACCTGCCCATGCAATTCTAAAACTTGGAAATGCCAGAATAATTCATATAACTCAGATTGGATTCGTCTGAAAGAAAGAAGTCATATACAACTAGTATGGAGGGTGAGTAAATAATGGGCTAATTTTCATTTTTGGGTGAACTAACCCTTTAAGCCCAATCAATCGCATTTGTAGTATAAATGTTGACTTTTTAATAAGGTGCCATTACTTAATGCACATTAGTTAAAGTATATTTTATTGTTAGGTTGTGGTAACTAATGTTGTTAAAGGGATAGTTCACTTATGATTTACTCACCCTCAAGCCATATGACTTTCTTCTTTCAGACAAATACAGTCTAAGTTATATTAAAATGTCCTGGCTCTTTATAACATCAGTGAATGGCTGTTGAGATTTTGAAGCCCAAAAAAGTGCATCCATCCATTGTAAAGTACTTCATATGGCTCTGGGGTGTTAATTAAGACCTTCTGAAGCCAATCGATGCATTTGTGTAAGAAAAATATCCATATTTTAATGCTTTATAAACCATAATCTCTAGCCTTCGCTAACTGTTGTACGAGAAGTCATTGGTAACTGGTTCACGTAAGACTAGCATATTCTCACTGGAGTTTACACTACGCCTACATTCTACATCATCTGCTTAACGGAGTTAGCTTAGGCTAGGTATTACGGTTTATTACGGTTTTAAATATTGATGTTTTTCATACATAAATGCATCGCTTAACTTAAGAAGGCCTTTATTAACCCCCCAGAGCTGTGTGGAGTACTTTTTTATGATGGATGAATGCACTTCATTGGCTTTCAAAATCTCAACACCCATTCACTGCCATTATAAAGCTTGGAAGAGCCAGGACATTTTGCAATATAACTCTGATTGTATTTGATTTGTTTAAAAGAAAGTCATATACTGTACACCTAGATTGGCTTGAGGGTGAGTAAATGATGGGGTAATTTTCATTTTTGGTTGAACTATCCCTTTAAAGTTAACAAATGGAACTTTATTGTAAAGTTTTACTGAAGAAGTGCTTTTATAAAATTATAAGTTGTACATTTCCTTCAAAAATCCTGTTTGTTGTAATTGGCTCACCTGTTACCTTCGGTAACCTTCAGTTTTGCTTTTTTGTGGTAATAATTAACATTATGCCACAAATATTGTCAACTTAGCTTAACTTCTAACATACTAAACGTAGAATATGTGACCCTGGACCACAAAGTCATAAGTCATAAAGGTAATTTCTTTGAAAATTAGATTTTTTTTAGATAATCTGAAAGCTGAATAAATAAGATTTCCATTGATGTATGGATAGATTGTTAGGACAGGACAATATTTGGCTGAGATACAACTATTTGAAAATCTGGAATCTGAGGGTGCCAAAAAAAAAAAAAAATTCAATAATTTGTGCCAGAATTCTAGAGTCTGACAAAAAAGTTTCTTCTCTCTTTTGAAGTTGAAAAGCCTGTTTATTTTGCATGGTTATATCTGACCTTGGACCACAAAACCAGTCATAAGGGTCTTTCTTTTAGATTTATACACCATCTGAAAGCTGATGTATGGTTTGTTAAGATACAACTACTTGAAAATCTGAGGGTGCAAAAAAAAATCAAAATAGTAAAAAAAAAAAAAAAAAAAAAAAAAAAGTTTTGATATAGTTATGGCAGGAAATGCACAAACTATCTTCATGGAACATGTTTTTTACTTAATATCCTAATCATTTTTGGCATAAAAGAAAAATTGATAGTTTTGAACCATACAATGTATTGTTGGTTATTGCTACAAATATACCCATGCTATTATGACTGGTTTTGTGATCGAGGATCACATATTTCTTAACATGACACTCGTATGATAGAATCGCTGGCAACTACTTAACAACTACCTTGCTAACTATATTCATAAGCAGCAAATTAGGAGTTTATTGGGGCAAAAGTCGTAGTTAATAGTGAGAATTGCACCCTAAATTAAAGTGTGACTGAATCACTTAATCAGCTTGTCTGTGTAAAGTTATAATTAACTTTGTTATCATGACAACTTCATGTGGTAAAGCTTGTAAACCCGATAACTTTTACGCAATGTCTGCACAAGGATACCCAGAAGGCAGGTGACATAACTTCCTTGTTTACATGGAGCTCAGCAAGCGGCTTGCCAGACTGTTGTCTCGAAACAGCAGAAGAGCATAAACATCTCCTTCCTGTTGTCTGCATACGTTCCAAATGTCTGACGCTGAAATCCAGCCAGAAACAGTATAAACAAAAAGCTGTCCTTTACCCGAGTCCAGGTGTGTGACAACACCACCAATTTATTGTAATAAAATATTGCACATCTTAATTCATATTATGTATTAAGAATGTGAATTTTTTAAAAGCCAGTTCAAATCACCACATTATTTTAGAAAATAATATGGTGAGGCCAATGTGGCTATTATTCACAGATGACACCCATAAAAGATCTGTGCCTTGCTTAATATGAACAGTTTATTTTAGCAAGGCATGGGAAAGTGCTTAACTGCTGCAGCTCATTTAACACACTGCCAAAACTTAATTAAAAAGCAAAAAAAAAGAGACATTCTAATGGGGAATTTAGTCACAATGCAAGACACAAACAAATAATGTCTCGTAATGGAACAAATCAGATAGCCATAACATTACAGTCCCATTTTCACGTACATGGGTATTTAAGAGGCTTAATGTGCTGAATTTACTTGTTAATACAGTGAGACTTCCACCAGCAGGGCCATTACGCTACGAACATAATGTCCATCACGGGGCCGAACGACGTAGTGTTTGCTCTGTCATAAACACACAGACTCTTAACACACACACACACACACACACTGAGCTCATGTGATCCAAAGCCTGTAATATTGCCCAACATAGCCTATCACGCCTCAAGACTGTGCCAAGACCGTGAAACAGTGAGCTCATCTATACCGTGGCCAAGAGTACCATTTGCCCTGTGGTAATGTCTACAACTAGTGGTGTGTAAAGAAACCAATATATAACCAGGCCTTTGTGTAACTGCGCATATGTTTGTGTGTGTTTAATTAGTGCTTTTGGTCACCCTCATTATTTGCTCACCCTCATGTCATTCCAAACCTGTATGACTTTCTTTTTTGCATGGAATACAAAAAAAGATATAAGGAGTGTTTACATTATAGTTGTGCACCATTTAAAACCTAAAATGTCTTCTGAAATTAAAATTTAAGGAAACAGAATTAAAATAAGTAATTCACACATATGCAATTTCTAACAAGGAAAGCAACATATTTTTGATAGAAAAGAAACATAGATAAAACGATGGATATAATAATAGATTGAATGATACAAAAATATATTGAATGATAGATAGAACAAGATAAAACAAACAAATTAAACAAGATACACAGACAGATAGACAGATAGAATAAACGATCAAACAATATAGAGATCTACAGAACTATACAATGGTAGAATGATAGACAGATAGATATAACAAATGAACAATTATAGAATGATAGAAAGATAGATTGAATGATAGATATATCATCAGAACAATAGATAGATAGAATAATAAAATGATAGATTGATAAAACAAGATGGCTACCACCAACTGTTTGTTTAAAAAGATAGAACAAAAAAAGATAAAACAATAGAATGATAGAATGATAGATAGATAAAACAAGATAGAATGATAGATAGAACTATAGAACGATAGAATAATAGAACGATAGATAGATAAAACAAGATAGAATGGTATAGAACAATAAATAGAACGATAGATAGAATGATAAACGGATAGATAATAGAATGATAGATTATTAAAACAAGATGGCTACTACCAACTGATTGTTTAAAAAGATCAACAAAGATAAAATAATAGAATGATAGATAGAACGATAGATAGATAGAACGATAGAACAACAGAACGACAGAACGACAGATAGATAGATAGAACGACAGAACGATAGATAGAACGATAGATAGAACGATAGATAGACAGAACGATAGATAGAACAATAGATAGATAAAACAAGATAGAATGATAGATAGAACTACAGAACGATAGAACAAGAAAGAACGATAGATAGAATGATAGATAGAACGATAGATAGATAGATAGATAGATAAAACAAGATAGAACGATAGAACAAGAAAGAACGATAGATAGAATGATAGATAGATAGAACGATAGAATCATAGATAGATAGATAGATAGATAGATAGATAGATAGATAGATAGATAGATAGATAGATAGATAGATAGATAAAACAAGATAGAACGATAGAACAAGAAAGAACGATAGATAGAATGATAGATAGATAGAACCATAGATAGACAGAACGATAGACAGAACGACAGAACGACAGATCGACAGATAGACAGATAGATAGACAGATAGATAGATAGATAGATAGATAGATAGATAGATAGATAGATAGATAGATAGATAGATAGATAGATAGATAGATGGATCGACAGACAGACAGACAGACAGACAGATAGATAGACAGACAGACAGACAGACAGTAGGGGTGGCACGGTTCACAAAACCCACGGTTCGGTTCGTATCATGGTTTTAGGTCACGGTTTTCGGTTTTGTACGGTTCTTGTTTTTATTTTTTTTATTTTAATCTTGAACACTCCAGAAGTTTGTTTTGGCATATGAAATGTAGTTATCCACAATTTAGGATACATTATTAAAAAAAAGTTTTATCATGTAATCATGCACAAACTGAATTGGACTTGACTTTAAGCACATTATTGAGACCATCTCTGAAGAAAGCTAGGGGAGATTTGATACAGCAATAGAGAAGACATTGATGACATGCTTTTCATTTATTTGGCAAAAACAGGACAATGTGTATCTCCACAGGAATTTATGTGCCTTTTTAGCACATAAATTGAGATTGAGAAAAGATTGAACTGAAGAATTAACTTGCATGTCTACCAACACACTGGTGTGATGTCTTCTCAGATGAACTGACAAATTAGAAGTGTTGCCGTTAGCATATTATATGCATTTTCCACAATGCTTGCACACAGTCTCAGTTCGATCTATTCTTTTATTCCCGTCTTCATAATAGGTAACATGAAATCCAAAATGTTCCCACACAACTGACCTGGCTATGGGGCCGTTCACATGAAGCCTCTTTTGCGCACTCAAGTTTGTTATTTCAAATGTTGACACGTGGTATGCGCGCTTGTAATGGAAGCGACACGCTCGTTTTTTCCGCATCGAGATAAAAACATCTCAACTTTTCAAAATTCCGCAAGCTCACCGCAGGCCATGTGACATGAACCAACCAATCAGCTTCATTCTTTCATGTTCTCTTTTCATGTACCGTGCCACCCCTAACAGACAGACAGACAGACAGACAGACAGACAGACAGACAGACAGACAGACAGATAAAACAAGATAGAACTATAGAACGATAGATAGAATTAGGGATGCACCGATACCAATCGGCCGATAAAGCTTGCGCGTTTTGTCAGTAAAGCCGGTTCTGTAATCAGTGGTAAATGCCATCAGGTGCGTGATTTCACGTTGAGCCGTATATACTACACACAGCCGTTGTTCACTGACGAGCTGCGCATAGCAATGTTCATTATCAGTGTGAATGTGCGCAGCTCGTCTGTAAACAACGGCTGTGTGTAGTATATACGGCTCAACGTGAAATCACGCACCTGATGGCATTTACCGCTGATTACAGAACCGGCTTTACTGACAAAACGCGCAAGTTATCGACCGATAAGGATCGGTGCATCCCTAGATAGAACGATAGATAGAACGATAGATAGAACGATAGAACGATAGAACGATAGAACGATAGATAGATAGATAGATAGATAGATAGATAGATAGATAGATAGACAGACAGACAAAACAAGATAGAACTATAGAACGATAGATAGAATGATCGATAGAACGATAGATAGAATGATCGATAGAACGATAGATAGAATGATAGATAGAACATTAGATAGAAATAGATAGATAGATAGATAGATAGATAAATAGATAGATAGATAGATAGATAGATAGATAGACCGACAAAACAAGATAGAACTATAGAACGATAGAATGATAGATAGATAGAACGATAGAACGATAGATAGATAGATAGATAGATAGATAGATAGATAGATAGATAGATAGATAGACAGACAGACAGATAGACAGACAGACAAAACAAGATAGAACGATAGAACGATAGATAGATAGATAGAACGATAGAACGATAGAACGATAGATAGATAGATAGATAGATAGATAGATAGATAGATAGACAGACAGACCGACAAAACAAGATAGAACTATAGAACGATAGAACGATAGATAGATAGATAGAACGATAGAACGATAGAACGATAGATAGAAAGATAGACAGACAGATAGATAGACAGACAGACCGACAAAACAAGATAGAACTATAGAACGATAGAACGATAGATAGATAGATAGAACGATAGAACGATAGAAAGATAGACAGACAGATAGATAGACAGACAGACAGACAAAACAAGATAGAACTATAGAACGATAGATAGAATGATAGATAGAACATAGATAGAATGATCGATAGAACGATAGATAGATAGACAGACAGACAAAACAAGATAGAACTATAGAACGATAGATAGAATGATAGATAGAACATAGATAGAATGATCGATAGAACGATAGATAGATAGATAGATAGACAGACAAAACAAGATAGAACTATAGAACGATAGATAGAATGATCGATAGAACGATAGATAGAATGATCGATAGAACGATAGATAGAATGATAGATAGAACATTAGATAGAAATAGATAGATAGATAGATAGATAGATAGATAGATAGATAGATAGATAGATAGATAGATAGATAGATAGATAGACCGACAAAACAAGATAGAACTATAGAACGATAGAATGATAGATAGATAGAACGATAGAACGATAGATAGATAGATAGATAGATAGATAGATAGATAGATAGATAGATAGATAGATAGATAGATAGATAGACAGACAGATAGACAGACAGACAAAACAAGATAGAACGATAGAACGATAGAACGATAGATAGATAGATAGATAGATAGACAGACAGACCGACAAAACAAGATAGAACTATAGAACGATAGAACGATAGATAGATAGATAGAACGATAGAACGATAGATAGAAAGATAGACAGACAGATAGATAGACAGACAGACCGACAAAACAAGATAGAACTATAGAACGATAGAACGATAGATAGATAGATAGAACGATAGAACGATAGACAGACAGATAGATAGACAGACAGACAGACAAAACAAGATAGAACTATAGAACGATAGATAGATAGAACGATAGATAGATAGAACGATAGATAGAACGATAGATAGATAGAACGATAGATAGATAGAACGATAGATAGATAGAACGATAGATAGATAGAACGATAGTAGTGCTGGGCGATATGACGATATATATCGTGGGGACGATAGAAAAGTGTCTATCGTCCTATTTCTCTTCTATCGTCTCTATCGTCTCTAACCTAATTTTATCAATTACTAAAGAAAATATTGCATTAAATAGGCTATGACAAATGTATTATAGTGTCTTGTTGCTGTGCAATGCATACTCTACCCTATAAGTGATAATCAAGAATAAAAACGAACTTTTTCATAAACAAACTCCGTCTTGTGCGACGTGACGCTTTACGTTGTTGCGACATACTTTAACTCGTGAGTGCTTAGCCTAAAGATGGAGACGCAAGAGGTTGAAGATGAATGCCCGGATCGAGTCGCAACAAACTGAAACTGCTACGCAGGCAGCAGACAAGAAGTAACGTTACTTTTACCGACACGTGGGGGTACGTCAGTGATTTTGTTGCATTTTGGCTTCAAGAGCTCCGACACGGAGCAGAAGACAGTCATGTGCAAACTCTGCCAAAAGACTGTTTCCGCGCCCGACGCTGACGCCTGTTTCAAGCCTTCGTCTGCAGTG
>NC_133369.1:13777162-13794662 GCF_049309525.1 Garra rufa | reverse complement strand
AAGTAGTAATATGCAAAAAATGCAAATGACATAAAAACATTATGCTGTTTTTCTGTGAAAATTGAGACTTTCTTTCTGCTGTCAATCCAACACATAACATTAGTATATAGCAATTAACATAGAGTGCAGTACATCTGTAGCTTTAACAGAGGCGGCACAGTTCTGTGTATTATATTATCAAACATTACTGGATGGATCCGTTGCACTTACAGCTCTATGATGCATCACAAATGGCTCTCCAGCGCTCTGTCAGGCCGTAACTATAGTTAACTGGCGAGCGCTTCAGTGAGCTCATATCTGCCTGACATTACAACAGCAGCTGCAGCTTAAGTCTCAGTGATGAGGTCATCTTTACTTGACATCTGGGTCCAAGACAGCTGTGTTTTGGCACGTATAGAGCCCGTTCTGACGTAGCTGCCCAATACCGCGCCCACAACGCCTGGGTCAATGCCACATCGGTGTATATCCTTGGCTGAGATTTCCAGACTCCATCATTCCCACTATCCATCAATCATTCGCTCATATCAAAAAGATCAGCATCATCTGCGCCTCAGGTTCAAACACTGCTGGCGTTGGTTTTGCGTCTACGAGAGCTAGATTAATGTAAAGAGAGGCATTAATCACTCAGTGCTGGCCTTCTTGCAGCTGGCCTGCTCATCCGGCGGGAGATTTTTATGAATTATATAACTTTGATTTATTGCATGTCAAAAAAATCAGGTCTATTGTTTTTTTTATTATTATTCTTTTACAGCTCAAGCACAGGTCAACGTTAGTTCCTCTTGTGCTGTACATCCCGAGGGCGAGCATTGCAGGCAGCGAGATTTTTTTGAGAGGTGGAGTGAGAGGAAGTGAGGATCATTCATTTGTCTTTGTTTAGAGTGAGCTGCTCTTTGGAGCCAATCGATTTTGATTCCCGGCTAAGATTCTGCTCTAGTGCTGGCACAAAGCGAGAGAAGGCTTGCACGCACCGGCTAGGGTGAGAAACATGTGATGCACACGCAGATGCTGGCCGTCTTTCTGAGTTAGATCATCAAAGCAGACATTTCCATGAGATGCCTGGTGCTAAGTGCCTGTGCAACAGACAGGAAGTGGGGTCAATCTGGTTATGTGACATAGTCAAATCTTCCAGACTATTCAGGAACTCCCTTCTCTCGCATTCTCTCGTACTCAGTCTGTTTCTCTCTCTAACTCTGTCTTTTCAGCCCGAGGAACATGCTGTTCCGCCAGTAGCAGCTGTTTGCACAACTCAGTCCCATATGGAATGATAACCAGTCACGGTTCTCCATCTGAAACGCCTTTGCCTTCCTTTAGTCCTTTCAAACAAAGCCCACACGGTGACCCTAAGAGAAAGCCTCTGAATGTGTTTTGGAAGAAATGTGCAATGATGATGTGAAAAGTGGACCAATCACAAGGTCATCATGACACTGGATCATGTAATGAGTGTTTACACACGTGCCAAAATATTACTCACATTGTGTAAGCCTAACATATCTGAGTCCACTTCACAGTTTACACACAACCTAGTAGTAGTCAGCTGCAAATATGGTTTGACCCCAAAAAAATTCTAACAAAAGGTTTCTCAGTGGTTTACAGTAGTATCAGATGTACTTAAAAACATACTAAAAGTTTACCAAAGTTTGACTCAAAGAAAGGCCCCATTTTCAAAATGGCGGCCGTCAGGTCCTTAAACTGACCATTACTCCTTTGTATTCCTCCTAGACCAGGAATACTGGTGCCTGATACATGTTTTGGCCATGTAATATTTTAATTAGCATATTTGCATGACAGATACAGGTAAATCATAAAATAAAAATAAAAATATTTAAATTAAAATGTCGTAGAAAAGTTAATTTATTTCAGTAATTCAACTCAAATTGTGAAGCTTGTGTATTAAAGGAGTCATCGGATGCCCATTTTCCACAAGTTCATATGATTCTTTAGGGTCTTAATGAAAAGTCTGTAATATACTTTGGTTAAAAATTCTCAATAGTAGTGTAAAAAACACCCTTTTACCATGTCAAAATCAGCTCTGCAAAATATCATCTTATTTTATCGCATGGGCCCTTTAAATGCAAATGAGCTCTGCTCACCCCGCCCCTCTCTGCTGAGGGATTAGGATCTGTAATGTTTAGTTTAGCCACGTTTAGCTGCATTTAGCCATGTTTATCGGTGAAACTTTCCAACGAGCACATTATTAAGATTCACACGAACAGAGACGCATATGTAGATCGGGATCTGCGCTTTCCTTTAAAAAAACGAAAGTAACGTTGTCCTCTACCTCTTAAGCTGCTCAGATGTTGGGAGCAAATGACGACTGCTATGTTCATTATTACATCCAACAACAGAACACCTCAATCGCTCAATTAGAGTCTTTCCCTGCACCTGATTCACACAATGGCGATCGGAGTCGGACTGTTTCAGCTCCGTGAGGGTGGATCTAAGGTAAGACGCTCATGTCAATCTACTATCGTGGGAGTTGGTGTTCCGTCACAACGACAAGAAGCTGAGAATGACCCAATTTTAAAAAGGGTATATTACTTTTAAAGATTAAAAAATTACCACTGGGTGGATTTTTTTCATTGTAGGGTGGTTGTGTACACAAACTGCCAACACACAGTAATGTTCAAACTAAATCTAAAAGTTAGTTTTGCGTCCGATGACCCCTTTAATTAAATTCATTTCACACAGACTGAAGAAGTCTTTGGTCCTTTTAATTGTGATGATTTGGCTCACATTTAAGAAAAACCCACCAATTCACTATCTCAACAAATTAGAATATGCTGACTTGCAAATCAGCTAATCAACTCAAAACACCTGCAAAGGTTTTCTGAGTCTTCAAAATGGTCTCTTAGTTTGGTTCACTAGGCTACACAATCATAGTGAAGACTGCTGATCTGACAGTTGTCCAGATGACAATCATTGACACCCTTCACAAGGAGGGTAAGCCACAAACATTCATTGCCAAAGAAGCTGGCTGTTCACAGAGTGCTGTATCCAAGCATGTTAACAGAAAGTTAAGTGGAAGGAAAAAGTGTGGAAGAAAAAGATGCACAACCAACCGAGAGAACCGCAGCCTTGAGAGGCTTGTGATGCAAAATCGATTTAAGAATTTGGGTGAATTTCACAAGGAATGGACTGGACTTGCGTCAAGGCATCAGGAGCCACCACACACAGACGTGTCAAGGAATTTGGCTACAGTTGACATATTCCTCTTGTTAAGCCACTCCTGAACCACAGACAACGTCAGAGTCGTCTTACCTGGGCCAAGGAGAAGAAGAAATGAACTGTTGCCCATTGGTCCAAAGTCCTCTTTTCAGATGAGAGGAAGGTCCTGGAGTCCGGAGGAAGGGTGGAAAAGCTCATAGCCCAAGTTGCTTGAAGTCCAGTGTTAAGTTTCCACAGTGCAATGTCATCTGCTGGTGTTGGTCCACTGTATTTTTTTGAAAACCAAGTCACTGCACCCATTTACCAAGAAATTTTAGAGCACTTCATGCTTTCTTCTGCTGACCAGCTTTTTAAAGATGCTGATTTCATTTTCCAAAAGGATTTGGTACCTGTCCACACTGTCAAAAGCACCAAAAGTTGGTTAAATGACCATGGTGTTGGTGTGCTTGACTGGCCAGCAAACTCACCAGACCTGAACCCCATAGAGAATCTATAGGGTATTGTCAAGAGGAAAACGAGAAACAAGAGACCAAAAAATGCAGATGAGCTGAAGGCCACTGTCAAAGAAACCTGGGCTTCCATACCACCTCGGCAGTGCCACAGACTGATCACCTCCATGCCACGCTGAATTGAGGCAGTAATTAAAGCAAAAGAAGTATTGAGTACATATACAGTAAATGGATATACTTTCCAGAAGGACAACAATTCACTAAAAAGTTTTTTTTTATTGGTCTTATGAAGTATTCTAATTTGTTGAGATAGTGAATTGGTGGGTTTTTGTTAAATGTGAGGCAAATCATCACAATTAAAAGAACCAAAGACTTAAACTACTTCAGTCTGTGTGCAGTGAATTTATTTAATACACAAGTTTCACAATTTAAGTTGAATTACTGAAATGAATGAACTTTTCCACCACATTCTAATTTATTGAGATGCACCTGAAAGTGATTACAAGTACAATTATATACTGTATTAAAGCAACTTGAAATAAGTGACCATTTAGAGGGTTCACACACAGGCCTCTGTTCGGGCTAATTCAGAGTTTTTTTTATGATCAAAGTTATACAGCTCCAATTTAAGGAACTTTTGGGTGCAGTAACTTTTACATTGAATGTCAAGTCTGTGTTTTAGAAGAAAAAAAAGAGCTGTATGTGTCCAAAAACATGTACTGAGTAGGAGTTACATGACATAGGCTAAATCGTTTACATCTCTGGTTCACCTCAAACAAAGATAAAACCTTACAGTAATCTCACAACATCATGTATTCCATAAGTATGTAATCATGTCTGTGCAATTTAGACGAGTCCAATGGATTCAAAGACCCAGAAAACATTGGGTTAGACACCAAGATTACTTGGCTAGGTCAAATAATGAAGGAATTAGGATATTTTAAGGGTTTTCTGCCCATCTTGGACGCCATCTTGAAAATGACACCTTTCTAGTGGTCAAACTTTGGTAAACTTTTAGTATGTTATTAAGGACACCTAATACTACAAAAAACAGCTGAGAAACCTTTTGTTAGAATTTTTTTGGGGTTAGGTGTTTTTTTTTCATATATGCAGCCGCCTATAGGGAGTCCTGCGCTTTTACTTTTAACGACACAAAAAATGCATATAACGTAGGAACGGTATAACTTTTTTTGTCTGCGGTTTTGAAACCGTGACTTTTTCAAACCGCGGTAAACCTTGAAACCGGTTATCATCCCATGCCTAATAAGAACGTTTTGAAATTAAAAATAAAAATAATTACTTATATACTGAACAATGCACTTTAACTTTAGTAGCAAAATATATAATTTGATATACAATTAATATACTATATAATTAATATACAATTTAAAATGTCTTTTTTTAAATATAAAATAAAAAAGATAAATCATATTACATATATATATATATATATATATATATATATATATATATATATTAGGGCTGGGTATTGTGACCAATTTGGCAATTCGATTCGATTCTTATTTTTATGGTTTCGATTCGATTCGATTTCGATTCGATTCGATATCGATTAGCTATCAATATTTCATTTAAAATGTTAGTTTTGCAGACATGGGATCCATATTTTGATATAAATGCTGGTAACTGAAACTCCCCTACTTAAGTTTATTACTGAAATACACATCTACATTAATAATAGGGTGCACACAGTTGTTTATTTTAAACAACTTTTATTTTAAATGAACACTGTAACAAGAAGTCATAAATATGTGCATCCATTGTACACCATGTAAACAAACTGCAAAATGCACATTACTGTAAAAATAAAATAAAAAGACTAAATGTGCAACAGTGAAATCTATTAAGAACTTCAAACATGTTTAAGAAATAAAACATTTTTCTAAATTCAAAACAGGCCCATCATAAAGCCCTTGTCTGCTTATACAAAACATTCTAACTGTCCATAAAACTAACAGTTCTTAACTACATCCTAATCATTTTTGATCACCAGATTTTTCTGCAAAAAAAGCAGCTGATCAACATGTTCTGATCTGATCTAAGGCAGCTACTTTGCGCTGTGATTAGATCACCAGCGGTTGAGAAAACTCTCTCAGCAGGAACACTAGTGACACCTTCAGGACGAGAGGGGAATATTCATATCCTCTTACGTGAAGCACGTGCATTAAGAATCGATTCGGGGATTTCCCGAATCGATATCGTTGCGTTAAACTGAAGATCGATTAAAATCGGAGAATCGATATTTTTTACCCAGCCCTAATATATATATATATATATATATATATATATATATATATATATATATATATATATATATATATATATATATATATATATTGCATATTAAACATATTAAATGATAAATATATTTAGTAACATGAAACAGATAAATAAAATAAAAAATATATAAATGTTGACAGCAAAATATATAATTTAATATATAATTAAAATACAATATAATTAATATATAATTTAAAATATTTTTAATAAAAAATAAAAAGGATGAAATATCATTCATGATAAAAATGTAAAAGAAATCTTTCATTATTACATATATCATAAATATACTTAATAAAACTGATAAAATTTAATTTTACAAAAAATACTAATAAAAATTACATATTCAAACAGATAAATACAATTTAAATATATATTAACATTGGCAGCAAAATATATAATTTAATATAATTTATATAATATAATAATATATCATTTAAAATTTATTTTTTACAAAAAAATGAAAAAGGAGGAAAATTATATCATTTATAATAAAAAATTATAATAAAATTATAATTCCAATATAATAAAAGTAAGTATTATTACATATATCAAATATATTTAATAAAAAAATAAATACAGTTTTAATAATATTATATACAAGAATGTTTTAAATTTAAATTAATTTGAATACTAGACAAATGCACTTTAACTTTGGCAGCAAAACATAAAATGCAATATAAAATTAATATATAATTTTAATTAATATATAATTTAAAATGTCTTTTTTATAAAAAAATAAAAAAGGATAAAATCATATATTTATAATTATTTATCATTTATAATAAAAAACAGATCAATATAATTTAATATATTAACTTTAATATATCATTTAATATATAATTACTATATAATACAATTAATATATAATTAAAAATAGATGAAATGTATATCATTTATATTATTTATAATAAAAATCTAAAAGAAATGTATTACATTACTACATATTATATAAAACAATATTATATTAACAAAAAATATATTTTTTCATTTAAAAAACAAAAATTTGCTGATTTTAAATTTCAACAAAAATGATTTTGCATATTGCATAAATGCACTTACTATGCTAATAAAAAATGCAACCAAGCCAACAAAACATGTAAAAAAAAAAAAAAAAAAAAAAAAATCTAAACTAGAGTAAAAGTCAGTTTCGAAAGTACATTTGCAATCCTTCCAAACTAACAGAAAAAAATACCTGTGTGTCAAATCTACGATAAATCTCACAACTCCAGCAGTGCTTGTAAATCAACTATTAAGCAGATGGAGTTATTATAAGAGTGTTGAAGGAAGTGGAGGATTTATTCACTGTGGAAATGTCAGTCAGATCGAGCTCTCATGAGAACGACACGTCTCCGTAATGGACGAGAACATCAGCGGCCATATCAGCTGTTAGTATAACTCGCTGCCCGAGATGGCGGAGATATGTAGACAGATCTCAGGCAGTAGTGAGGAATAACAACAGCGCTGGAGTGAGACAGGGCTACATGTGTACGACAGGGACAGAGGAGACATGGCAGCATCCTCTCTTTCTCAAATCCTTTCATTTGTGAAATGAGACATTTGTGATGGTGTTTCTAGTGCTAACAGCTGGAGGGATGAGTTTCCTGCCTGATCAGTGGTCTGGATAGAGTTCTGGCGAATGGTTTGAAGCATGTGTACTACACCTTTCCTCTGGCCTTTGCGTGCCCTCATCTAGAAAAGAGAGATCACACGCACATGCATCTTGCAAATGCGCATTAGCATCATTATAAACAACAACAACTGCAACTCCTTAAGCTCTCGGCTTTCTTTTCGCTTTCTGTCTGGAGCCCAGCCCTCCAGCTCCTGAGTGCTCCCACTAAAAGCCCCTTTCCTTCCTCACACAGCTGCTAATGCACGGATAATGAGATTGGTGAGAGGCTGATAGAGGCTCAGAGATACTAACATTCTGACTACATCACCCATAATTCGATTGGGCCAGCTTGGCCGTCTTCCTTTTGTTTGCAAGCAGGAGGTTTTAAGGCCACACCACTCCCATATCCTCCTCCTGGCTGTGTTTGGACTGGCATACTATCATACAGGGGTGTCACACAGCTGTTTTTTAAGAGGAACCAGTCGCATTTCTGGCCAAATTTATGCCTTAAGTGAGAAAGTAAAGCATCTTAGCAGTTCAAAGTACTGTATGTGTGTTAAAAATCTGAGAAAGCACATTCCCCCTCAAGGTAAATAAACAGTATACTAATTTTCACATGACCTACAGTACTACCAATTAATGTGAAGCAATATAAACAGTGTTTCTGAATACTTCTTCTTTTAATACATTATTTGATCTTTAGAAAAATAGACAAAAGTAGAATCCCAGAATGCATTAGAAGGCGAAAAAAAAGATTGATAAAAGGAATGTTGATTATAAATGTATTTAAATATCATTCAATTGCTAGAAGTGTTTAAATTTAATTAGAAACCATTTTTTAGCTAATATTTAGGGCCCTATGATTTCCGCAATCGTGAAATCCAGTCATAAAAATAGAATGGAATGTCGCAGAATTTGCCAATTTTTTTTGAATAAATCAAAAGTAGGTTAGTACAGCAATATGGACTAGTGTTTGTGAATATTTAACCAAAAAAAAAAAGACTATTTAAGTATAATTCCTGCATGTTGTCTCTGCTCTAAGAGTCACTTCATGACCATTTTATCATTTCTTTTTGAGAAAAACTATTGTCATACTGTATGCACAAACAGAAACTTCAAGGTATTTACATCAACCAGTCAAAATAAAAGTTCGGTTTAACTTGAAGAAATTGTGACAAAAATATATTACTTAAATATATATACATTTTTATTACATTAAGTATATGTAATAAAAATGCATATATATATATAAAATGTATATATATTTAAGTAATATATATATAAGTAATATATATTAAAAAGCACAGAGTTTGGTAAAAAAATAAAACTGAAAAAAAAAAAAAAAAGTATTTCATAGGGCCTAAAAATTTAACTTTCCTAAAATGTAAATTGATGTTAAATTATTATTACCTTTTTATTTCAATTCAAATTAAAACAGAAAAAAATAAACAGAATTTGAGAAGAAAAAAAGAACGTATTTCATAGGGCCTTTAAATGTAATTTTTTCAACTTAAATTGTTGTTAAATTGTGTGCGTTTTATGATTTCAATTCGAATTAAAACGGAAAAAAATTAAACAGAATTTGGTAAAAATAAAACTGAATTTGAAAAAAAAAAAAACATATTTCATAGGGCCTTAAAATGTATTTTTTTTTTGTTCAATTCAAATTGTTAAAAGTTTTATCATTTCAATTCAAATTAAAACAGAAAAAAATAATCCAGAAAAATTCAACAGAAAAAATGGAATTTGGAAAAAAATAAAACTGTTTTCATAGGGCCCTAAATACTGTATTTTTATGTATTTAATGCACATTTATGTACATTAACAGTTTTATTTAAGTATTGATGAAAGTTGAAAGATTTCCATTTCTATTTCAGATAAAACAGAAAAACATTATTTTAACTTATAATAATATTTCACAATATTACTGCTTTTACTGCAATTTTAATCAAATAAAAGCAGCCTTGGTGAGCATAAGAACCGAAATACGCAACACAGCAAGGTCTTATGAAAATATACTACATGTTCGAAATGTTTATTGTTGCACAGTTTTCACTCTTTTTTTGTTTAAGTAGTAGTGTATATATTCTCAGTACTTACTATTCCAACCCCCCGTTCCAAAAAGCTGATAAATAGCACATCAAAACACTATTGAGATCAACAAAGTAGACGCAGACCACACATTAGGGATGTTTGGACAGATCATTATGGTTTAATCAACCCATTAGAACCATGGTTAAAAATATAGTCAACCCAAACAGGGAGAGTTCCTCTGAAACAAAAGAGTCCAGATCCCAGATAACCCGTTATAAACGAATAAAGCTTTGAATTGCAAAATCCCGAGAACAAGACATTGGCAACCGGCCTTCATGGCTCAATTTCATATTGGACTCTACCAGCGTGCCTGTTTTCATTTTTTTTTTTCGACGCAGCATCGTAGGCAAGAGGAAGGCGCATTATGTTATACAAATCATCTGTGAGTGAAAGGGAGTGAGAAGCCACCATTTTATATAACCGGAATGCGCCTGGTGCTTATTGCTTCCCGAGCCCATTTCATTGTGTCGCAATAGATCTCGTTTATGCTTTCGCTGTCCTGTGTTCTGCTTTGTCCATTACTTTCCCCGGCGAGACAACTACAAAAAAACAAGGCATCTGTTTTCAATCACTGTGGGCCCACACCAAAACCGAACGGCAACAACACAACACACACCACACACACAGAGATGGTGAGCCCGTGGAGAGGGAAACACACTTCACAGAACATTTAGGAAATGGGAATTTGATGTCAATGGTGGAAGACAAAGAGCAATCACATCTTTCCTTTCTCTTTTTTCCCTCGCTCTTTCCGGCCCCATAACGAGAAGAATAATCTCAAAGCGACGGTGGTTGGATTTTAAAACACGACATGGTGTTGGATTTCAGTGGTTTGCCTTTATTATACATAAAGTATGTACACTTAGGGAGAAGAGGAACATTATATTTCTCGGCTCAGCCATTTTTAGCCTGGCTGAGTGACTTGTACTAAGAACGGTTTGGAACAGTTAGGAACTTCTGTGCTATGCCTTGCTAAGCAACTACAAAAGGTAATTCGCTTGTATGCAGACTTAATGCAACTTCTTTGTCTTTGGCTTAGCGTTCTATATCCCCTGAGAATGGAGAATGCTAACAAATAAGAAAGCGTTCCCATAGCAAGCTAAATAAACAGTAATGACTCAGATCTGATGTTAGAGCCATCAAATGCAATATTAAATAAAAGATTTCACATTCTTAGATAAGTATCTCCATAACTACTGTTCATATGTAGAGGGATGTTTCCTCAAGTGCTACTTTTTTACCGCTCATCGAGGAAAGGCGTGCTTTTACTTTACTTAGCTTTACTTTACTTCATCTGGCAAGTGATAAAATAGGGAAAAAGCACTAAAGGACAGTGTATTATTGATAATGTATAATGTATGTTTGGGGATCAGTAAGATTTTTGTGTTTATTATTTTAAAAAAGTCTTTTCTGCTCATTGAGGCTGTGTTTAAATATTATTGGAATTTAAAATATAATGTATTTGTGTGATGCAAACATCAGCCATTTCTTCAGTCTTCAATGTCACATGATCCTTCAGAAATCATTCTGATAAGCTGATGTATTGTCAATGTTGGATACAGTTGTTCTGCTTGATATTTTTTGGAACCTGAGATACTTTTTTCAGGATTCTTTGAAGTTAAAAATTTAAATAGAACAGCGTTTATTCAAAGTAGAAAACTTTTCTAACAATATAAGTCTTTACTATCATGTCTTATATAATATAAGTCTTTACTTTATTTAGCAATTTAACACATCCTTGCTGGATAAAAGTATTAATTTCTTTCAAAGAAAGAAATCAAGAAAATAAAATAGTGTAAGTTATTAATAGTGTATATTTTTACACAAGATTTCTATTTTAAATAAACACTGTTTTTAAATGTTTTATTCATCAAAGAATCCTGAAAAAAGTATCACAGGTTCCAAAATAACTATTAAGCATCAAAAAATGCTTTCAAAATTAACAATAAATCCGCATCTTTGAATGACTTCTGAAGGATCATGTGACACTGAAAACTGAAGTAATGATTCTGAAAATTCAGCTTTGCATCACAGGAATAAATTTGATTATAAAGAATATTCAAATAGAAAGCCACTATTTTAAACAGCAAAAATATTTCACAATATTACTGATTTTCTGTAGTTTTAATCAAATAAACAAAGCCTTGATGAGCAGAAAAGACCTCTTTAAAAAAAAAAATTAAAATCTTACTGATCCCAAACTTTTGAACGGCAGTGTGTGTATATGTATACATACACACACACACACACACACACACACACACACACACACACACACACACACACACACACACACACACACACACACACACACACACACACACACACACAAATGCAAAAAGTATCTACAGACAGGTTTATATACATGAAAATGCACTTGTAATAAAAACTACTAACTGAATAATACAATTTCTATTTTCCATACTGTGCATGTTATGTACATTTTCATGTTCATGTTTAAAATGCTAGTTTCAGTCATGAAAAGTACCATTATTATTAATCTTAAGACACATGAAATCCTATCAACCCCCACAACATCTTGGCAACCTAATTGCAACACCTTAGCAACCACCCTAGCATCATGGCAGTGTTTTTTCCCAGGGCAAGCACCACGCATTTTCTTTTGAAAAGAATAAAAATCTAGTTTAATAGAGTAGCTTAATAAAATTTAAAAGCTGGATTTGGGCAATTCAGCTAAACTAGTGCGCTCCAAGGTTTCCTAACACTCAGGCTAGACATAAATTTGTCTGTGCATGTGTGTGTGTGTGTGTGTGTGTGTGTGTGTGAGAAAGTGTGTATGTGTGTGGAAGGCCTGCCAGTCACCCAGCAGTAGGAATCTTTGCGACAGGTGCAGCTCAGACTCCCACAGCGTAATTCACGTCTGGGCTTAAGGTGTGATGGGGACTGGCAAACATGTACACACACACACACACACACACACACACACACTCACACTCTTCTAATTACCAACCTGACCTTGGTTAGGTTATTACGAGTACTTTCTACTGCAGGGAATGCTTTTCGGGCTGAAGGAAAACATGAGTTAGGAAACCACTGAGGTTATGTGAAGAAATGATAAGTCCGCTCACAGCAGACAGAAAGGGGAAACAATTTAACTTCAATTTGAAGTTGTTGCACTGGTTTATTCATACGAGGTGTCCGTGAGGATGGAAAGGCCCTCTTCTTTAAGGAGCAATTATTCACCCTCATTTAGCGCTACCGGAACGCCGTGACACGCGCAAAATTGAGAACGGAGAAGAATGAGAGCATTTTCCACACTTCCCCTCATATAATACCCTGAGGGAATTTTTTCCGCCTCCTGCTATACGGCTATATTAAAAACAAAACCATTTTTAAGCATGAGAATATGCTTCAAGAAAGCAATGCTACTAAGTCATGAAGGTAATACAATTACAGTTCGCAAAGACATGTAAATACACACTCGTGCACACAATGCAAATCTCTATGCGGGCATAAAATGAAAAGACCTTCGCTTGCACGCACACACACACCCCCTCACAATATCATCTGAGTGTTCACAGTTATTCAGACGGCCCGGGGAAAGAAATCATAATGGAAGCCAAAGGTGCAGCAAAACCTGTAATATTACCACTTTGCTGCTGCTCATAAAAAGCCAAGGACCAACTGGACTCACACACACTCATTCAGACTAGTTTAATCCAACAGTTACATAATGTAATGCTAATGAGGACATTCAAACATGTCTGGCCATCTAAAGCCGTTAAATTACAGAAAGATGACTGCGGTATCAATAAAAGATTACTAACATTACATTTTAAAATGCTAATGGCTAACGTTTCAAGTATTGATTCGACTCGAGAGCAAATTTTCATTTACATTTTTATAGCCTCATCACACAACACCAAAAAGTCTAGTCTCGGATCTACATATTCAAAGCTCTGACGCTGGCTCTCAGGATAACCGCTGAAACAGCACTCCTACAGGTCTATGTTTCCTCTCGTCCGCGGCAATCAATGCCGCAAAGGTGGTTCCACCACAAAAAGGTACAAAAAAACACTTGCTCCATTCTTCTGTGGACAAAAAGAGCTGCAGTTCAACCTCAGCTTGATCTAATGGGTCCATTACAACTTTTAAAAAATGGCTAATCACCAACTGAGATCCAACTTTTGTTCTCTTTTCTCTCATTTCTGCTGTTGTACTTCTGCCCTAGTTTCTGTAATTTACTCTTGCATGCATGGTGAAACAGCAAATATGCTTTAATGGTGTTTTATAATCTACTAATCAAGTCCCTAATTGTTTTTATTTAAAAAAAAATAAAACAACATTTAAAGCAGAGATATCATGAAAATCTGACTTTTTCTCATGTTTAAGTGCTATAAACGGATCTCTGGTGCATCTACCAACCCAGGAAATATGAAAAAGGACACTTTGTTTTGGTAAGCCTTTCTCTGCAAGCATATGAAAAAATTAGCTGCTTCAGATTTGCCGCCCATGTGTGTTTCTAGCATAAACTTGTGTGTATTTGACAGTTTAAGCACAATAAGATGTGAAAGAGAACTTAGTTTAGTATTCACATGCCATGTGACAGCCACTTTCTGTGCGTGTATTTCATCTTTGTGCGCTCAGAAAACCATATATCAGAAGTTTAAACTGATATGTGTTAAAACACATGATTTCGGTGTTATAGACATGATAATCAAAACCTAACAGATGTTTTTTTTTGACAGAGTATCTGAGCCCTATTCTGGAAAAGAGGGCTGGGATCAGCAGCTCATTTGCATTTAAAAAGACATGCACAAACTAATGTGTTTCTTTCACTCAAAATAGCAATTTTTAAAACTAAATCAATATAATAAATGATCTTATTTTAAGCTGAAACGTCACATAGACATTCTGGGGACACCTGAGACTTATATTACATCTTGTAAAAAAAGAGGCATAATAGGTCTCCTTTAAATATTAAAATGTAAATGTGGACATTCTGGAATGTACAAATAGTTTTAGAGCAGCTGTGGCTAAAACTGATGGTATGACAGCACACAATAAAAACACTTAAGCTCTATTGGGACAGGATTTGTTTTTTCTTCCAATACTTAAATATGTGTTCCATAGAGACGTACTGTACTGTACTTTGTGATTTTAACCCTGTTTGATTTAGGCAAATCTGTGTTTTCCTCAAACTAAAAATATAAAAATTAAAAAGGAAATTACCTGCAGTTTTTCGGCTAACTCCTCTGAGAAATCTACTCCCATCCAGACAGGAATGTCTGTGATTATGGTACATTATTTTCACAATGATTCTCCTCATTATTTTGACATTAGTTGAACACAGTGGAATTTCTTCTTGCACTACCTGGTGTACCTTCATTATGGGTTTTTGCAAACTCTCTCAGTAAAACAGTTGGTTCGAATACTGCTGTCATCCTGTCTTGAGGTAAATAAGAGAATTAAATCAAGAAGCAGAGTCAGATCAGCAAAACCGCTCAGAATGGCCACATCAGGTACAAGTATAAAATTATTTCCTTTTTGTCCATTATATAAATAACGTTATAATTGAAAATGGGTCGAATGTCCGGAATCCAACCGAAACCTAAAATCTGAACGTTCTCTGTTTCCAAGAGAATTTAATCCTTTCCAAACTACAACAATAACAAAAACAACACAGACTTTCTGGTATCCAGGTGCATCTGTCTAAATGGCAACTCTGATTTTTTCCCCCAGTAATGACAAAGTAGGCTACACAACGCCTTTGATCTTTTCTTTTTTTTTTCTTTTCTTTTCTTTCATTTGTTCCTTGTCTATCACGGAAAGAAGAAATTTCAGAAAACAATACCAATAGCGTTCAAACAAAGAGCCCTCAAACGGAGACTCTGAAAACATTTGACATTTTACATGATGATTCTATTCCATTCGCCAGCGTAGAAAGATTCTGGCAAAAATGAGTTTACACAGAGTGGAAACTCAAAACCCAAACTCTCTTGGGAAATGCACACACAGAGACATCAATGCACACACAAACATGCATCACCAGCAGGCATGTGGATACACAAAGCGTGTGTGGAGATGTTCAGATGTGAAGGACATGTCTGCAGGCAACTACTCGAATAATTCACACACGCACACACTTTCTCAACTTCCCTTGTGCAGATTATACAGTTAACGTATGTGCAACGATTTACATAAATACTGCCTCATGAATAATTCATCTCCTCACAATTACAGTATTCCATACTAGCACCTCATTATGGCATCATAATTATAACACATTCCTGCCAAACAAATTCCCCGCTTGATGCAAACTAGTTTTGTTTGTTTAAACGTGACAAATAAAAGTCTTACTTTTCAGGAAAAACTTTATTATCTGTTTAAGTGGTAACAGACGTTGTGTGAAGTTAATTTAGAGAGAAATCAGACACAATAAGAATGTCACAGCAGGACTAGCACAACAAACAAGAACAGAAAGGACTGGAAATTTGAATACTATTCACATAATGAGGTTATGAAATCCAAAACGAAAGGTTTCAAAACACACGTTGTGCATATGGGCCATGTTTCTTCTTCCATTAGCATACACCATTTCAATTCGCATCACTCTGTGGCATTCATGCGTATGTTTCTGTCCCATAAATATTTCAACACTTACGTATTATACAAGCCTCTGAGGTACATTTCATTGTGAAATATTACATTTGCAATATCTAAAGGTGAACACGAACCCTACATGGGCTTGTTTGCATCTTTGCATCTTGTATTCTCATGAATACGTCTTTTCTACAACAAGCATGGGTCAAATTTTGACCCACAATCTGAACTGCATGTCTTCCATGCAGACATTCTCCACAGGAGAAGCTTGATATGGTGAAATAAGTTTAAGAGGCTAGTTTTGTTGCTCAGAGGAACTGTTAAAGCGAGAGAATTCTTAATGAAAACAGGTTTAATAGGGCAGAGGGAAACTCTTCGATTGCGCTCCTGTTTAATTTAATGAGCCTTAAGCCAGGCGATTTAGTTCTTTTAATTGCCCTTCTCTCATTGTTAAAAAGACGTATGTGGCCGTCTTCCACAGAGCAAATTCCTCTGAATAACAGTTTAGTTTCTACAGTATGTTTCCTCCACCCGGGAAGGACTCGACGGTACTCTGTTCCACTTGAATTTCACTAAAAACATCAGAGCGGGCTGAAAATTCAATTTGAAATAACTTTAGATGTTTAGATTACACAGCTACTTCATATAAATTCATATTCAGACAGAGAAAGTAAACTGAGCATCAGCTCTGACTGTTTTAATGAAGCAGGTACTAGTGGGCGAGAAACTTGCTGATTGGCTTGTGCTACATACCAATCACTATTTATAGACGTTTTTTTCTGAACACGGAAGTAAGTCCGACTCTTAACTGAAAGAATGCTTTGCATTTCCGGTCTGCATTGTTTCTAGTCAAATTAGGGTATATTCCGAGCTAATAAACTAATGTTAAACCTATTAAAATGTTTTTAAAAAGCACATGGCTCCATAGCGCCATCACTTGGCAATGTCGCAATGACCGTCATTTGTCAGTGCCTCACTTTAATGAGTGTGTAGATGACACGAAGCAGTGGACGTTAGCTACATTAAAAACAGATGGACGCTATTTGAAAGGGTTCCTATGGAAACCGGAACAGAAAAGCATTCAATCTGACGTTAGGATTCGTAATGGCGCCGCTCATCGTTTACTCAGGAAAAAGGTCTATACTCCAGTCCAGACCGGCTAATCAAATTGTTCTCCTTCATAAAACTCAATAGTTTCAAATGTTTAGCTCAGAAAAGCTACTGAAATGAGACATACATATCAACAAAATTGATTTTATTTATATTTTTAATTATGATGTGACCCTGGACAACAAATAACCACATTTTTTCAAAATTGAGA
>NC_133369.1:13694940-13776662 GCF_049309525.1 Garra rufa | reverse complement strand
CCAAAAAAAAAAAATATAACATTCTTTAAATAGATACACATTAGAAATTGTGAGGTTTTTGATTGAAAGAAACTACTTGCCAATAGTAGAAATTTTTTTTTTGTTTTTTTAACGTTTTTATTATTTCATAATGTATAAATGTATTTTTTTAATCAGTTTCTTATACTTATGAAGGCTGTATTTATTTGATAAAAAAATCAGGTAAACTGTAATATTGAATTAGTATTTCAAGATCAGTATTTAATATATTTTAAAAAGTAATTTATTCCTGTGATGGCAAAGCTGATTTTTCAGCACCATTATTTCAGTCTTCAGTGTCACATGACCCATCATAAATGATTATAATATGCTGATCTAAAAAAAAAAAAAAAAAAAAAAAAAAATTATATATAAATAAAATAACATTTTATTATTATCAGTGTTCAAAAATTAGAGGTTCTTAACCTTTTCACACGTGAGTTTAAAATATTCTATCTAACCCCAAAGAGTGAGTTTTTTTAGGCGACCGTTATTTTGGAATGTTTGGCATTACAGTTTCCATGGCGACGCGTCATGTGACACACCGCAGCCACAACAGCACTGTAAGACACATGGATCGCTTTTATTTCGTTTTCCCTTTTTTATTATTGATATTCATAAGCATGCTCTCTATATTTTGAAATATATGATATTCCGATTTCGAAAAATGTGCAAGTAAATGTATTTAAAAATCCAAATACTTTTATTATGACCGCGTTAGTTAATCTATACCGGGTGATGGGCGCCGCCATGTTTGTTCGCGCTGAATCCGAGCTGTGGGATTTAACACACGCAAATGCATCCTCTACTCCCGAAAGACATTAAAGTAAGTCTCTGGTGAGCTGGAAGAAGAG
Organism: Garra rufa; assembly: GCF_049309525.1. Lineage (NCBI taxonomy): Eukaryota > Metazoa > Chordata > Actinopteri > Cypriniformes > Cyprinidae > Garra > Garra rufa. Next base: position 13,775,790 of record NC_133369.1, on the reverse strand, counting down.
GAGAGTGAACTTTATAGTTACCTGCATAATCTATATATGATATCAATAAATGATGCTGTCAGAATATATTTGTAGGATCATTATTGCTGCTTCCATAGACATCAGTGTGTATTTTACAAACTATAAATGTATGGTTTTGCTAGTACTTATGTCTATTTAAATGTCTGAAACCTAAAATAAGCATTATATGGTTGAAAACACTGAATAGTTGTGATAATATGACAAGCACTCAGCGCCTCCGATCTGGCTCAGAGCCAGCAAAAGCGCCAAAACAGATTTGAATTCAGCAGCTGATCACGTGATGCGGCGAACGTTCGAATCACACCGGTGTGATCATACCCAAGTGTGCCGTACCAGTCCTGAAAAGTGAAGCCAAAAGTTTTCGATCGCCCCCCGGTGGCTGGCTGCAGTATAGGTCATAAACCCCGCCCTCTCCATGTAATCTAATGGGACGTGAGCCAAACTAAATAATCGAATTACACGGCAAATAATTTTTTTCCAAAGGTGATTTCCATCGTGTGAGGTAGTTTTTATAATGCTGATTCATGCTCAGGTGTTCGTTTTTCTAATAAGTTTGCTTTTAAGTAGTTATTTGATGCTATAAAAACGGGGTGTGGTGTCATGATTGTGATCGTGCGATTGGGTCTGCGGGAGTTTGGGCGGGACTTTGACACCGCGGCTCCGCCTCACGACACTACTGCGCATGTTCTGGCTCCAAACGAACCTCTACTGCGCATGCTCTGGCTCCAAATGACGTAACTTCCCCCAAGATGGTAGCGGCCATATTGAGCTGTTTTGGCTTCACTTTTCTATAGTGGAAAGAAGCGGAAACGCGTTGTCCATCTTTTTTTACAGTCTATGGATCATACGCATAAGGGACCAGCCAAGACAAATCACACCGGTGTGATCGTACGTTCTAAAGGGTTAATATGTTAGTGTAAACTGCTTTTGTAACATTATCATTCAATGTTTTTTGCTAAATAAGACAACAGATTTCTTAAAAAAATAAAAAAATAAAATAAAATAAACCAAAATGTTTGCTGATGCCATACATGATACAATATTGGGCAAAAATATTCAGCTCACAATCTAGGGTAAAAATATTCAGCTTCTAATTAAATTGACCTAGATATATACTTGATGTTGAATGAAATGTAAATATATATTTGTAAGTAACATTTCATTAATCAATATTTTTACCACACTCTTCTGGGCTGCCGCATCTGTGAAGGATTTTGGCCCATGAAAGAAGGTATCAGAAGACAGTAGTTCGCTACGTTTTGGAACAGAGCCTATGAATGACCGCAAAAATGATTAACTGCTCTTCTTACCAATTAGATGCAGATTGGAAAACAGTTTTAGTTGGAAAGCTGAACACGCCAAAGCAATGTCTAGGGTTCAATGCAAGTTAAACTCAATCATCAGTATTTTTTGCATAAATGTGTTGAGCCAACTCAGAATTTTGGGAAAAGGGACAAGCCAAAGTTATTTTCTGCGGTAATCAACATTACGCAATAAAAGCTGTCGACTGAGCTTAATTTAAATGGTAAATTCTATTACTCGGACTACACGAAACATGCAAACATGAGCGAAAACCCAGCCTTTCTCTCTCTCACTCCCTGCCTCCCTCTCCTCCTCTCTGTAAGATGACCTGTCTGTTTCATAGGAGGCCTGCTGCGTTGCAGAGAGCTCTGACAGGCATGCATTTAAATGGGATTTCAGATACACAAACCATCTGCATCCTGACAGCCTGCAAGCTTATGAATATTAGAGGACAGATGCTTTAAACAACTGTGCGTGAGTCTGAATGCACACACTGGACATCGAGCTACATGAGTCCATTTCCACCACTTCCAGATAATCATACGTATATGTCCTCCACAGATGTTTACCACCACAGCCGTCATTATCAACATCTTTCCTATAATCATTATCACCATCAGGGACGCCATCATTAGAAATAGTAGCAACATACCCGATATCCTCATTCGCTTTTTCCCGGGAAAAAAAATTAACGTTTCGATGTGGCGTAAAGGCTAGCTTACCTTTGCCATCTGCGCCTGCACGCCACTGGCCTTCAGGGACGCTACAGCTTTCTGTGCCGCCGCCGGACTGTCGAAATCCACAAAGCCATATCCTACACACACACATGTACAGAATAAGAGTGAGATAAGAGTTATTTATACACATTAGAACACACATATCTTAGTGTTTTGGCCAAAAACTCAAGAATTCTTTATCAGACATTAATCAGACATTATCAGACACATTTATCAGATTTAAAATTCAAGGGTCAAAACAAGACCGCTCCGTTGTTTGTCTTATCACGCTGATCGTGGCGACACAAGAGAGTCTGCATGTTTGAGCACAGCCGCTCGTGTCTGTGTGTGGGTTTGTGTGTGCGTTTGGGGAGACAGGAAACGGCCATTTTGTTCAAGGCTCATGCTTGTCAACTATTTCCTCAGTAACAGGACAGAGAAGGATTCAGCCTGACCTCACCCCTGCTGGAAAATCCAGCTTAAAGGAAGAGTTCAGCCAAAAAGCGAACATTCTGTTATTTATTTGCTTTCATTTCATTCCAATGGAACTCTTTCTTGGAACGCAAAAGGTGCATTTTTGACATTGACTGTATGCTGGACACTCTTTTTATAGAGCATGAATAATAGAATTCTGGAATAAAGTTCATGAATTATATTTTTTCCTTTTTATACACACATATGTATGCACATACATGCACTATATTCCAATAGTTATTTACTGCTCTTATTACCACATTCAGGACCGAAGTAAGTTTCAATCAATCTTTTCAATGAATCAGTTAATCCAATTCACAAAAATGGACTGAATGAGTAGTTCTCAAATCAACTGATTATGTGCATGATTTAGTAAACCAAAGGAACAAATTAGTAAGTTATGCTCTGGATTTAGTAAACCAAGGGTACCATTTAATAAACTGTGTGCAGGATTTAGTAAACCAAAGGAACGAATTAGTATATTGTGTGCAGAATTTAGTAAACTGAGGAAACAAATTAGTAAATTGTGTGCATGATTTAATAAACCGAGGGTACAAATTGGTAAATAGCATGCACGATTTCGTAAACCAAAGGAATGAATTAGTAAATTGTACGCATGATTTAGTAAACCAAGGGAACAAATTATTAAATTGCGTGCACGATTTAGTAAACCGAGGGTACAAATTAGTAAATAGTGTGCACGATTTTGTAGACCAAGTGAACAAATTAGTAAATTGTGCGCACAATTTTGTAAACCGAGGGAAGGAATTAGTAAATTGTGTGCAGGATTAAGTAAACCAAGGGTAAGAATTTGTAACTGGTGTGCAGGAATTAGTAAACCAAGGATACAAATTACTAAATCTTGCACACGATTTAGTAAACCAAGGGAGTTTATTAGTAAATTGTGCGCAGAATTTAGTAAACCAACGGAACAAATTAGTAAATTGTGTGCATGATTTAGTAAATCGATAGTACAAATTAGTAAACTATGCACACAATTTAGTAGGCTGAAGGGAACGAATGAGTAATTTGTGTGCACAAAGAGCTTTTTTCTTGCTTGACATATGCGGGGCTACATAAAATATATTTTTGTTTGTTTGTTTGTTTGTTTGTTTGAGAGTGTACTTGTAAAGATTTCAGTTTTGCTTTGATAAACAAACAGAAATCTTGACTTTAAAATAAAAATAGTAGGGCTGTCAAGGGATTCAAATAATTATAACGGGGCTTTTAAGGTTATTTTAAGTATTGAAATTAATAAATTATTGTTAATATTTGAATAATAAATTTCTGGATGAATTGTGGTTAATATATAAAATGTGTGTATGTATGTATGTATGCATGTGTGTATGTTTATGGGGTCTGGTCATCCGGCTAATAGGCAGCTTAGACCAGTAAGAAAACAGTTACCATGTTTCAAAACACAGCTACTAGTCCAGCAGGGTCCATTCCACCACCCAGCTCTTTAACCAAACATTTCTTTGGCAGCAAGCAAGAGAGAAGATCCATGACTTCCTTTACGACGAATCATAATAAAAACTGCAGTGGCGGAGGTTCTTAAAGACCCTCAGTACATTTGAGGCACATCTGAGGCAGTGTGTCTTCATTCGGCGAAGGCATTCTCACCATAAGCCTCTCTAAACTCTAAACACACACACTTTCAAAGCCCGACTGACATTCGAAACCACAGATGGCAGAACGCAGAGCTTTGGAGAGGCCGCGAACGGTTGGAGCCAACAGCTCTATATGCCAGACATATGTGTTCATTTACGCACGCACACACACCTTACATATAGAACAACACGGCATCCGCTTTGAAGCCTCCTGGTAAACATGGAACGCGAGAAGAAGAGGGAAGATCTCTACAGCGGAGAACTGAGCCATCCAGATGTTCCAAAGACTGCAGATGTTTCATAAGCCTAAGAAAACAGTGCATGTGTGTGAAAAAGGATTTCCAGTAGACTGTTCTTGATCCAGAGAGAGGAACACTTCTGGTTTGAGACATCGCTGCGAGCATTCCTGAGGTCACTGACCAAAAGAGCTAAACAGCAGCCATCAGGAAGTGGGCTGAGAAAGAGGTTTCAAGTTGAAGAATGCAGCGATCAATTCCTATTAACAACGTGACGCCCAGAACCGGAACAGGCCTGAAAAGGAGCTCGACAGAGAGGTAAAAAAGATAAAAAGAGCATGTTTGTGCGTACACATCACGCATATGAGGTTTTGGCAGGAAGTGTTTTGGAGGCTTTACGTAATTAAATCCATAAATACAAAGTGTGCGTATTCTCTCTCTCTCTCTCTGTGTGCTTTCTTTTCTCTCTCCGTTTTTTTTTCTCGGATGTCAAAACTGTGGGAAAAAAGATCTCCTTCCTCTGCGCATAATTCCAATTAGAAAAGGAAAGCGAGGTACTGAAAGAGAGAGCTTGTTGGTGTGCTCGTATGTTGTACGACACACAAATATTTACGCTCACTCTGTTTAATGAGAGGCTCGTGATTGAGTCAAAGAGAAAATCAAACACACCCTCGACGTTGCCTGCAACCCCCACCGCTGTCACCCTCTCCATCTGTCATTGCGGACAAGGGGAAAAAACAGCTGTCTAAAACTGAAAATGTGTCTTTTTTTGCACAAACAAGTTCGCAATTACCGAGTCTAGCTGCCTAATGCAAAACACACAAAGTAAACATGCGATTAAACGTGTGTTAAATGTGTGTTTAGCAAACGGCCAACAATCCATGTAAGAAGAGTGATTAAAAACGTTGCCGGGCTTGATAACTTACGAATGTGATCTTCAGAAGCAAACGGACCGAACAAACTTGATTGTAAACAAGCCTCGATGGTTTACTTTATCATACGGGATTAATCTACAGCAGATAGGTCTGTAATTGCGATCAATCGACATCTTGAAATGAATAGTGCATATCCTGTGCAAAAAACAAAACAAAAAAGGATGGTGTGGAAGCAAGCGGAACAAACATATGTAGATGCAGCGAAGCCGTGAATGAAGCGAATCCATCTTTTTGTTCGTTTCCTGTCTGATATCCTTGGCTCCCATAAGTCCTGGCTGGAAGCCCATCAGGGTGGAGAAGCCTGGCAGAGTAGGAGGGCTGTTAACTCCAGGAAGTGGAAGTCCTCTAAAGCCTGGAGTGATTTCCTCTGCTTCCCAAAAACACTCTCTCTCGCCCGTTCTCATGTGGGCATTAATACTCATTTTTGGACACATTAGATGTGCCTTCGGAGAGAAAGCATGACAAAGAGAAAGACGCACACATGCATATACATGAAATGGGAGGAAAACCTGCGGGACTCGGTTTGGCAGATTGAAGCCAGGCTGTTTATTTACAGCGCTGGCTGAGTGTTTCCTGAAAAGAGGCTGTCTGCTAAATCATCAATTTCAGCCGGACGCTTCCCTCGCCCCTATGGCTATTTTTAAACTGGCACAACTAGGCCCGGACTTTTCAAATCAACACAGGAGGAACCCTGTGCTTTTCCTCGCCGCGGCTAACCCTGTTAGTCACGCTAACGTCTTATCCGGTTGTTAAGACTTCACCCACAATCACGCTAACACGTTTCCGCCTCAAAAGATCATCCAGACAATCTTCAGACTAATCAGAGTCATTCAAAATCTGTCATTTTACAAGGATTATTGATTATTTTAAGTGAGACTGTGAATGCTCTCTGAGCGTGTTTTTAATGCAAGCTGATATCGACTGCGGTGCTCACCTTTGCACTGGTTGGTGTTTTTGTCCAGGATTGCCTTTGTTGACACTATTTTTCCATACCTGCAAAGGACAAAGAGAACAACAGGATCAGCTCAAATGAAACAAGCTAGATCAAGTACATTTCAATCTATTGCAATCCTCAGTTTTAGACCCGGGGTTTTTTTTTTTTTTTTTGGTCTACTAACAGTGTCTAATCCTTTTTGTCATTTTAATTACCATGAACCGTTCCACCACATTATAATTTGCACCATATCTCAAATTATGTATTGTTTCATTACATTATGTGGTGGAAATGAACATTATGGAAATGACATTTTAACACTTTGTAATAAAACGGACTCCTCTTACTAAGGCTAATTTCACAGTTAGCATTTTATACATCCTAAATAAACGCTACTGAATAATATTTTCACACTTTCTGCATAATTTCACAAAATAACAGTCAATTTATTCATTTAAACACGGCCATTCTATGAAATGTCAATTTTTCTGTCCCTAGTCTTTACAAAAATATTACACTTAGGGTTACAATTTCTTCATATTTTAAAATGAAACAATATGTTATTTGAACAATTACACCTTCTTGAGTCATTAATGTGGCAATATTGTATTTAAATTAATTTTATAGAATTCTAAGAACCACAACACTGCTTGTCCTCATAGCCATGTACAGAGGGAAAGTGCTTCATTTTGAAGTCAAAAACAGCTTTTTCTACTATTTAATATACAATAATGTATTCATAGCTATGATGTAAATGGCATAAAATTTGATTACTATTTTTCTAAATTTCTCACGAATGTTTTAAACTGTCAGTCATTTTGAAACATTTAAACCAGGCAGGCTTAACCATATAGTAGGACTCAACATTACTGTCAGACTTTCAAAATCCTTTATCACTTGAATTAAGATTATAAAAATTTAATTTTAAAGCACAGCTACCACAAAATCAGACCTTAGCACCTTTTTTTACTTTGAGATCATACTGAGATTAAATACAGATTTAAAGATTTAGTTTTTAATGTTTAATGCATAGCTATGACAGGAAACACTGGCATCTAACAATGCTTTGGAAAAACAGTTCATCTTAAAACATAAAGCATATACATAAATCCAAACAGGAATGAAACAGTTATCAAATAAATATGTGATCTATCTTGTGACCTAAACTACGGAATAATTCGTGTCTCATATTTAAGAGCAGACAATGCAATATAGGAAAAAAATCTAAATCAAATCTGTATGTGTGAGAAAATATTCAGATGTACAAGTAACTGTAATTTTTTTTGGCATGTTATTGTTTATTTAGTAATGACCTGAATAAGACATTTCACATAAAAGATGTTTACATATAGTCCACAAGAGAAAATAATAGTTGAATTGATAAAAATGACCCCACTCAAAAGTTTACACCCCCTTGATTCTTAATACTGTTGTTTTTCTTTTTTACTGTAATTTAATTACACATTTTTCTCAGTAACTGTAATATATTACAGTAACATTTATTTTGTAATTAAATCACATACTGCCCAACACTGCAGATTTTATATTAAAAAAAAGAAAAAAAGAAAAAAAAAAACATAAATGGACAAATCATTAACAATAAGATTTATAAACATGCTTTTATAAAACAGATTTTCTTTTAGGTCTGAGACAAAAATATATACATAAGAGTTTTTTTTAAAGGCGAGGCACTGCAGGTGAATAGGGTAAAAAAAAATAACTAATAGTTATCACCTTACTTATCCAGATGATTGATTACATTGATAATTGCAATTTTTACATTTTTTGTATTACAAGTTTTCTAAAATGTTAGGCTTAAATATGGAAATAAGGCATTATTTATATAATATATATGCCAATTTGCATACATTTTTAGTACAAAAATCTAAACACTGGATAAAGCCAGTTTAAAAAGTTTTAAAAATTCTTGTTTAATTTTTGACATTAGAGTCAAATGTTTATACAGAGGGAATTTAGAGTATCCCATTTTGTCACGGCATAATTCAGAAAAAAAAAATAGAACAGACAGGAAACATTATACTTTTTACCATTTTTTGGGGAATAAAATATTGTATAAAATCAAGCAAATTATATATGAACAAATCCCACTGTAAAAAACTTCAGGATATAGACAGGAATTTAAATGTAAAGTTGTGTGTGTGTGTTACAGAAGTGGAGATTTATGGCTCAGTGTAGGAGAAAAACTCATTAAAAACTCATTAAAAATATGCATTGTAATTGAAATCTATTGACACAAATAGATAAAGCGCTATAAAACAAACACTTAACATTGTCTTTTGGGTGTTTTCTTTTCATTAGTCTGAAAAAAACACACTATAAAAAAAGAAAAAGCACAAAATCTCAAACTTGATAGGTGCATGAAAAAACAGCGTTTTTACCTGCAGTGTCTCCCCTTAAGTCAAAAACGTCATTTTAAATCTTAAAGGGGTGCTATTATGCTTTTTCACTTTTTGAACTTTAGCCAGTGTGTGGTGTGTACGTTTGGGCATAGAAAACATCTACAAAGTTACAAATCTCAAAGTCCACTCCAAAGGGAGATATTTAGTTTTTAAAAAGTCCCTTTTCAAGAACTACAACGAACGGCTGATTTGGACTACAGCGTTTGTTTTCCGCATGCAATGATGTCACAACTCGGTATCCCGCCTACAGAAATTCAATTCATTGGCGGGTGGGGGATTGCCTAACTTTAGCATGTATTATAGACAGCCGCTTCTGGGATGCTTCAGCGAGCCGCAGGTCGTCTCAGCTTTAACTAAAGAGTCCGCGAACTGCTCCGGTAGCCGTGCTGGAGCGGCGCCATTGACGTGCGGTATTAGAGATTTCAAACACACGCAGAGTCGCGGCTGATGTAAACACGAACCCTGACTAATGATCATCCGTGCACGTGTAGACGTAGACGTAGACGTGCAGTGTGTGGTAAGACATTTATTCATCATACAGTGTCGATAGCTTCACTAGCCTTATGGTTTCGGGCAAGTAAATAATAAATACATTAGCAGAATAATGATAATATCATGTATCGGCGATCTCGCAGACTGATGATAGGACCAACAATACTGTAGCGTTTTATTACCTCACCTTTCATGCATCATAGGTGTATATGACTTCCTTCTTTCAGACGAATGCAATCAGAGTTACATTAAAAAATAATCCTAGCTCTCCCAAGCGTTAGAACTGAACGGTATAGATGAGTGTTTCTCTCCATCAGTCCGAAACAAGTCGATCCATAATAAAAAAGTGCCTCACATGGCTCCGGGGCAGTCGGTAAAAGCCTCCCTTTAGCAATCCAATGTGTTTTTGTAAGAAAAATATCCAGATTTAAAACGTAAGAATCACTTTAATTTAGTTTGCTGCTTTGGGAAGGGGCGCGGCAGGGCGGAACGCAGTCTACGCTGTTTGCCAATCGCAACGCAGTGGGACCGCTGACCAATCACAACACATTTGGTTTTCGGAAGGCGGATCCCGGAACTAATCGAGCCGTTTGTGCCAGCCTGGGGAGAAAGCTATTCCAATAATGTAAATTATGTGAAAAATAATGCGTTTTTCGAACCACCAAGCATGAGAGCATGTTCAAGTACACCCCCAAAACAAAATAAAGACTTTGTAAAAGAACATAATAGGACCCCTTTAAATTACCTTCATATGAGAAAAAGAAAGCTAAAATCAGTTTAATAAACGTCAACCCCTGAGACATAAAAATGCCCGAACTTGAAGAAAAACCCAAGTGTAATGTTTGCTCCGAACTTAGTTAATTAAAAAGTTTGAACCTAACTCTCAGAGTACGTTTAATAAAGGTCTAGCTTAGCTTCATTAAAACCTTGACGAAGGGATGTTTATCGATACATCAATACCATCCTTAAGAGGACACCGTAAACAAGGGGTGGTTGATTTTGGGTGCAGGATGTGAGTCTCAAACCCCAGTGATTTAATTAAACACTGGAAGCATCTAGAGCCCCAATCTACACCACAAAAATCCCGCCCTCATTTTCACTTTTCACCTCAACTCACAGCACTGAGTGCTCTTGTATTCTTGCAATATTCTTTCTCTTTTTTCTGTCTCTATCCTACAAAACCCCTATTCACATGGCGAAATCAGCCTCATCGCAGAATCACGACAGTGTCTGCACAACAGACGAATCTCCTTCCTCTCGGCAGTCCCTCTTTTCCCTTATTCCTCCCCTACCGCCTGCCTTCCATCCACGATGGAGGTAATAAAGTTACTTATCGCTTCCGTCTCCGCCTGAAGACCGGGAAGACTGATATAAGCGTGGCGCTCCTGATGTGACTTTTAATTAATATTTAATGTGGTTCCCACCTCCAGGTAAAAGCGGGAGACTATATTACCCACCTTTATAAGGATGGAGGCGTTTAATAAAGGGAAAGATCATTTCACTGTCACCGCGAGAAGCGGCGTCCCATCGAGGCATTGTACTGCTGACGTCTGGAAAATGGCAACTAATTCATCTCACGTCGCCGTATAAGCCCACTTTATAGAAGAAATACAAATAAATATAAGCCGCTAGGTTGAAAGAACAACCGTCGTACAAGGTTTTGTGTGAATTTATCAACAAAGTCTTCTGCAATTCACACCATCACACAACGAGTAAGTGTGGGCGGATGTTTTTTTGCGAAAACGGATAATCACAACTCTGGGATCGCAGAGACTCATTATAGAAACAATACTGGTTTTGTTTGATTTTTTTTCTTCTCCGTCAATATGGTTTGTCAGTAAACAAAGTAGAAGCCTGGGGGACAAGAGCAACCACATAACAGAGACATGAAAATGAGTTGCTCTGTTGGAGAAAGCATGTAGCTCACCAAAGTGAAGGAAACACATGAGAACCATTTGACTTGAACGCTTGATTTGCTGCCATTTCATCTTGCAAAACAAGTGGTTGGACAAACACAGGCGTCTCAGATGAGTGAGTGGGTCGGGGTGGAGCTGAGGGAGGAATGTAGTCAACATAACTGGCAACGTTTCCGCAAGCCAGTGTCACGCCGCGGTCATGCACACGGATGTCTCACTAACACCAAACTCACGAACAGGAAGGTTTCCTCACAAACACAGGCGTAGGTTCATTCTCTCGCAGCCAATAAGGAGGTGCAAGGAGGGAAATGTCCCTCTAATAATGTGCCTGTCTTGTTTTGTTTGTTTAGATGCTGATAAATGACGCTACCGAGGTGGGGTAATGTTTAATAGGCGCAGTCTGTGGTTGTGATTTATAAGTTACAGAGTTACAGAATGAAAGTCTTTGTTGAAACCTCAAAAACTTTAATGACCCCAACGCCGTACTTTCTGGTTAACGTAATGCTCTTTAGGATCATTTGTCAGGATGACACAGTTAACGTCGTAGCCAAAGGTGGAGGAGCTCACTGTGAGAACATCTGGCAAAGTGTCCTGATCACGCTCACGCTCGACAATGAACACCAGGGTAGTTTTAAGTTGATGAAGAGCAGCACTGCCAGTATGTGACGTTATTCTACTCAGGTTAAAGGTTCATTATGGAATGTTGGCCTCGCTATCACCACCTGTGGTTGAAATGCAAAACTTTCAAAGTCGTTTAATTTAGAAAATTACTTTGGGTTAGGAAAGAGCAAAGGTTCGAACACTGATTGTTCACTAATGTAATTATTTTGCCATTTTCCGTGATGAACCTCTAATGACATACCCTGGAAATCCAGAGGTCTCGCGAGAGCACAATTTGAATTGTCTCTGCAAGACACTCTGGCATCGAGCAATGATGCAGGTTACTGCAATACGTAAGCAATAGTGGGAACCAATCAAATCGGTGTATCTGATGTAGGCAGGCCAGAGGCGAGCTAAGCTGATGATGACAGCACTGCGACGTCCGAATCATATAGTAAACATTGAAAGATCGCTGTCGCTACAGATGAACAACAAGTTGTTTGAAACGGCTTTGGCCGCTACAATGAACGAGTTAGACTTGGCTTTCCATATAAAAGAGGAACAGAAAACCGAAAACTCGAATCGTTCCTTTGCAAGAAGGACGTTTTTTCTGTTTTGCCGACTGGATACGGCAAGAGTTTAATCTATCAGTTCACGAGTTCACGCTTACATATAATTAGCCGGAAAATAGTAGTGCATGTTTGGCGTGCAGTCCGGTGAAGGGCTCCAAACTCGGGAGTGGCCCGAACCCAGAGTACGTTACCCCCCAATAGGAGTAGTGAGAACTCGGAGTGATGAGATGGGGTGGTGGAGGGTTACTGATAAACCATCGAGTGAATTGAGGTGAGTCAGCTGTATTTAAACCTATGGCGCTGATTGACTTGTGATGTTTACGCTAAGCATCTGACGCGCTTCTCCCGAACTTTGTTAATGAAACATCATTTAGCTCTGCTGGTAGCTAAGCGTGTATTGTTGTGATTGGTCGTGGCGTTATCCAATTGCGTGCAGTTAGAGTTTCAAATGCATGCTTCGTGCCGCCCCTCGAGTTAGGCAGTTTTCATTGCTCGATCCCAGACCCTTAATCTTAATAGATTAGGGTCTGGATTTTTCCAGGCTACTAATGACATACACTGCTGCTCAAATGTTTGGGATCAGTAAGACTTTTTATGCTCATCACAGTTTCATTTATTTGATTAAAAATACAGAAAAAAAGTAATATTACTGCAATTTAAATTAACAGTTTTTATTTGAATATACTTTAAAATATAATTTATTTCTGTGATGCAAAGCTGATTTTATCAGCCGTTACTCAGTCTTTAGTATCACATGATCCTTCAGAAATCATTCTAATATACTGATTTATTACTTTTATTATCAATGTTGGAAAGAGTTGTGCTGCTTAATATTTTTTTGGAGCCTGTGATACTTTTTTCAGGATTCTTTGATGAATAGAAAGTTAAAGCAACACTAAGTAACTTTTCCCTCAATGCTCCCTCTACAGGTTAGAAGCGGAATTGTCCATTACCGCTGTCGTAAATAATTTAGCCTACCGTCGTGTCACATGCACGTTATTTGTTTGAAAGGCTATCCATGAGCGGCTTTGGAAATAGCGATGTCCAGTGACAAGGTAGAGTATGTTGTATGACTTTATAAAAGTGTGAAAACCTTTTGTGAAGCCTTCCGTGAAGCAAGTCGCATTTGTAGTCTCATTTGAACTACAAAACCGCGACCCGACGACCCAAACTTACATAGTGCTGTTATGGCTGATAGAGGGTCGCAAAGCGAATACGAAAGTGCCGTTTCACCCTGTTATGAGTTGATGAACCACTGACATGAGTTCGGAAACATTATTTTAAGGTAAAAAAAGTTACTTAGTGTTGCTTTAAAAAGAACAGCATTTATTTCAAATAGAAATCTTTTTGAACAATGTAAGTCTTTACTATCACATTTTATTAAATGTGCTGAATAACTTGCTGAATAAAACTATTAATTTATTTCAAAGAGGGAGAGAAAGAAAAAATTTACTGACCACAAACTTTGAACGAGGTGTTTGTTGTTACAAAAGTTTTTTTTTTTTTTTTGTATAAATGCTATTCTTTTTAATGTTTTATTTATCAAAGAATCCTGAAAGAAGCATCACAGGTTCCAAAAATCTAATAAAAAAAAGTTAAAAAGAACAGCATTTATTCAAAATAGAAATATTTTCTAACAATGGAAGTCTTTACTATCTCTTTTGATCAATTTAACACATCCTTGCTGAATAAAACTATTTCTTTCAAAGAGAGAGAAAAAGAAAAAAAAATACTCACCACAAACTTTGAACGAGGTGTTTATTGTTACAAAAGTTTTCTATTTTAAATCAATGCTGTTCTTTTTAATGTTTTATTTATCAAAGAATCCTGAAAAAAGTATCACAGGTTCCAAAAATCTAATAAAAAAAGATAAAAAGAACAGCATTTATTTAAAATAGAAATATTTTCTAACAATGTAAGTCTTTACTATCACTTTTTATTAATTTAACACATCCTTGTTGAATAAAACTATACATCTCTTTCAAAGAGAGAGAAAAAGAAAAAATTTACTGACCACAAACTTTGAACGAGATGTTTATTGTTACAAAAGCTGTCTATTTTAAATAAATGCTGTTCTTTGTAATGTTTTATCAAAGAATCGTGAAAGAAAAGTTTCACAGCAGCACAAAAAGCTAAATTATTAAACAGCACATCCGTTTCCAACACTGATAATAAATCAGCATATTAGAATGATTTCTGAAGGATCATATGACACTAAATAATGATGCTGAAAATTCAACTTTGCATCACAGAAATAAATTATATTTTAAAGTATATTAAAATAGAAAACCACTTTTTTAAATTGCATTAACATTTCACAATATTACTTTTTTCTGTATTTTTAATCAAATAAACAGCCTAGATAATCAGGGAAATAAAGCATTTTAAAAAGCATTAAAAATCGTACTGATCACAAAATTTTTGAGCAGCAGTGTAAATACAGAGTTCTGTCATTTATACACCCTCATGTTGTTTTCAAACTGGAATACAAGACTCGAATTTTTTAAAAATAACTAAATAAATAAAGTAATAGCTATAGATTTAAAATGAGAGTAAATAATGACAGAAGCCTTATTTTGTGGGTGAACTATTCATTTAATGTGGACTTAATGTCATTAGCACCCAAAGACACATTAGCTTTGCTAATTAGCATTTCATTATAGCATGCATGTATGTAAAATTCATGCTGGTGTTATCAGTCACACTAATGAAGTGCTGAATCCTTGTTTTTTTTTATTAAATAGAAGCAGGAATGTTTTTCTGGATTGTTCATCTGTTTTGATGATGAAGGGTTACTGCCGATCAACTTAAAAACCGGTTTTATGGATGCTGACTTTTGATTAGGAACAAAATTTGAGTGTGTTTACTAGTTGAAAACTTTCAGAACCTCAAGCATGGAGTTCCCCTCGTGGATGGCTGGTGTGCCAAGAATTCGACCTTAAATAACATCAAGCCGAAGAGCCAAATGGTTTACAGTGAGAGAAGTTGCATGTTACAATATTAGTAAACTATTGACTCTATGATATATAATGATTATGATATATGGCAATATGATAAACACAAAACCAAAAATAGTATCCTGAATTATGTCTCAGTCATTTTAAACACAACAGAGCTGCGAATGAAAAATCACTTAAATCTTATTCATATTAACTTGACTTATTGTCCAAATCAGACTACAGCAGTGCCTGACAGTGAACTTTGTTGGTTGTTAGATTACCATTTTCAACAGTTTGCAGTTGCTTGGCCTGCCCATGGTGTAATTTCAATGATCCAAAATCCTGCTCTAAACAGTTGTATGTTAGGGAAATTTCTGTTTACTTTAATGTCACATTTCTGGTCTTATTGTGCGTAATTATTTGGCAGAGCACGTCACTATGAAAAAAAGTTGGCTTCATAATCAAAATGTTTTAAACGGCACTCTCCTAAAACATCTTTCCTTTTGGGTTAATGTGGCTAAATTTCCTTTTCGACCAGCTGTCGCCTTTCATACTGCATGCAGTCAAGTGCCATCCTACATTTTCTTCTATTTAAATATGCTATTTAACTTCTGTCATATATAACAGGTCGAAATATCAATTTAAGAAAATGTCATTTAAATAGCCTTTGAAAATAATTTATTTTGGCTTTATATCACACGCTCTAAAATATAAATGTAATACAATAATGTATTTGACAAAGTTGCATTAAAAGAGAAGTTCACTTCCAGAACAAAAAATTACAGATGATTTACTCACCCCCTTGTCATCCACAACGTTCATGTCTTTCTTTCTTCAGTCTTAAAGAAATTATGTTTGAGGAAAACATTTCTGGATTTCTCTTTATATAATGGACTTCTATGGTGCCCCAAGTTTGAACTTCCAAAATGCAGTTTACAGGCAGCGTCAAATGGCTCTAAACGCAGTTTCAAAGGGTCTTATCTAGTGAAATGATCG
Organism: Garra rufa; assembly: GCF_049309525.1. Lineage (NCBI taxonomy): Eukaryota > Metazoa > Chordata > Actinopteri > Cypriniformes > Cyprinidae > Garra > Garra rufa. Next base: position 13,759,627 of record NC_133369.1, on the reverse strand, counting down.
GTCAATTTCTACAAAAATTGACAATTTATATACTTTTTAATCTCAAATGCTCATCTTGTCTAGCTCTGCGTCAACTCTGTGTATTCCGGTTCAAGACAGTTAGGGTAGGTCGGAAAAACTCCCATCTTATTTTCTCCTCCAACTTCAAAATCTTCCCACATCGCTGCAGAAGTATCGACCCCGGTGTTTACAAAGTAAACGTGCAAAGATCAAACGCCCTTTAGAAAAAAAAAAAAAAAAAAAGGTAAAACAGCAATGATTTGAAGATGGGAAACTGACGATTTTGAAGTTGAAGAAGAAAATGAGATGGGAATTTTTCGACCTACCCTAACTGTCTTGAACTGGAATACACAGAGTTGACGGAGAGCTAGACAAGATGAGCATTTGAGATTAAAAAGTATATAAATTAAATTTTTGTTTTTTAAAAATTAACCAATCCTTTCGCTAGATAAGACCCTTTGAAGCTCTGTTTAGAGCCCTTTAAAGTTGCATTGAAACTGCATTTTGGAAGTTCAAACTCGGGGGCACCATAAAAGTCCACTATATGGAGAGGAATTCTAAAATGTTTTCCTCAAAAAACTATTTCTTTATGACTGAAGAAAGAAAGACATGAACATCTTGGATGACAAGGGGGTGAGTAAAGTATCTGTAAATTTTTGTTCTGGAAGTGATCTTCCCCTTTAAACTGTTAAAAAATGATGGTGATAACGCATTTACAAAACATGTCTATTTTAAATAAATGTCTATTCTATTCGACATTGATAATAAGAAAAATGTTATATCACGATGAAACGATATATATCAAAATAAATGTATTTTTTCTCTAAATAAAGTCTTGACATAAAAAATGATACCATAGAAATGTCATAATTCTTGTCACCAGTGTCAATATCACAAAAAACTGAAACTAACCTAAATTGAAAAAAAACCCTCAAGCTTACTGAAGACAGTCAGTGATTAAAAAAAGAACAAAAAAACTAATTACAAGCAATTAGACAAAAAAACTACAGTAGAATAAATAAATTAGAAATGCCGCATATACTGTATAAAGTAATTAAATGTATAAAAACACTGCATGTTCTTCACTGCACAAATTAAATATATATTTATTCTTATTAAGTTACAAAAGTGATTAACATCAATGACAGCCAGCAGGAACATCAGACTGCTATCACTTTAAGAGCTGCCCGGTTTTATTTAGCTTCTGATTGTTTTTACAGCTTAAAATCACTTGTTTTTAAATCGCAATGCTTAAAATGCATTCAAGCAATATCTTTTTGTAAGCAGGTAGGAGAGCAATGTCACACGAGCTTGTCACCATTATAGAGATGATAGTCCAAAATCTCTACCAGTCGACAAATTTTTTACCAGTTTATCGTGTCTACTGGTAAATAGGGTCTTTAAGAGCTGATAAAACTCATGGGAATGTTGAAGTAGATTTATGGAGTTATGTTAAATACATTTCTACACCTCCAACCTTGAAGCAAGTCACAACTATTAATATCATTTGAAGGCAAGCCAGCTGTGACAGACAGAATCAAAGTAAGAAAGCAAGGAAGCAACAACGCCCTTACAATAACAGATACTCAGAGAGCTTTAATTAGACTGCTGATACCACACACACCAAACCCTCCTGTCAAATGCCACAGTTCAGCCAGTATGTGGGATCACAATGTTCTAACTCTGGTCATCTGGATGAAAGCAGCATCTCTCCACACTGACCAGAGCAGATCAGGTCCAAAGGAGATGGCCACAAGAGACACACACAGGCCCAATCACACGCCACCACCCTTTCCATCACGGCAAACACTGAACCCTCGGAGCGCTTTAGTCAACCCACAAGCACACAGAATCAAATCAACACGAACACAAAAAACTGTAAACACCACATGAGGTTAACCAAAACGCCTAGAACGGCTTTCAATGAAGATAAATATATTTCTCGATCCACACACGCACGTTTGAAAGAGCACGACGCGGCTCGACGTGCTGTGACAGCCCAAGCTGGGAGCAGATCCCAGCTGATTTGATCACCGTCAAGACAACGCGTCTTGTGTACGAAGCTTTCAGCTGCAGTGTGTGAAGTGCTAATGACAGTTCTCAAAGGGCCGTCACACACTCTGATCTGTGTTTTTATTTTCCCCAGAGCGCCGGCAGCCACGGATGCTGGACCGTTTGATGTCTCGTGCCGAGAGATGTGAACCAGCATTCTTTCAACTTCTATCCAGGTGGGTGTGTAGGATCTCTTAATTGGCTACCAATGCAGCTGTCTCATCTGACACGCCGCTCGACACTTCTGTGCCGTGAGTTATAAGCATCTGATGTGTGTTTGTACGCTCGCTTGCGCCGGCAGATTCGAGAAAGAGGCCCTGTGACTCTGCAAAAGGAGGATTTGCTTTCCTAAAGCGCTATGGCCTTGAATGTCTGCATGTATAAAAACTTGTCCAAACTCGATAGAAAGTACAAAATATGTCTAAGCTGATCCATGACTCAATATACAAGCAAAAACTCATATAAAACATGTTCATAATACAGCATTTCTGCTTTCAGAATGTGAAATGTACAGGGCAGCGTGGTTGCTGAAACTTTGCCATAAAAACTACAGTAGAAACAGTTTAGGTATTAAAGGAATTCATTTTTTATCATACAAAACAGTATATTCCCTTTACTGACATAATGTTATACGAAAATGAAAACAAAAACAGGAGAAATATATTATATATTACATAGATAGTTATATAATTATAGTTATAGTAAGAATTATATTGAAACAATAATACAGAAGCAATAAATAACAATAATATAGCTTACGGTTTTTTACTGCAAATTATAATTGGACTGTTAATTTTTTACTTCTAAAATCTACACATTTAAATGTCCCATTAACTCTATTACAGTTTTTCATCATATACATATATATATAGGAAGGGAAATTACTCTTAACCAACTGAAAGAGGTTTTTTTTTTTTTACTATTAAATTTACAAACTTTTTTTTTAATAATGTGTGATTATATCTCATAATTTAATGATATTGCAAATAAATTATATATGATTAAGTGTTTACAATAAATATTTTGAGGAAAATGCAGTGGTAGATGCCTAAATTTTCTAAAATAATAAAAATAAAATGAAATAAAATTTAAAAACAATTACAATGAATATTTAGGGGGGAAATGCAATGGCAGATATTGTAAAATTTCTACATTTTGCCTAAATTGTCCAAAAAATAGGCAATAAAATAAAATATAATAAAATAAAAAATGGTAATGAATATTGATAAATATGATTTAAATATGATTAAGTGGTTACAATGAATATTTAGGGGGGGAAATGCAGTGGCAGATATTGTAAATTTTTTACATTTTCCTAAATTTTCTATATAAATATAAATGGTAAATTATGTATGATTAAGTGCATACAATGAATATTTAGCGTGAAAACACCAGTGGCAGATATCGTAAAATTTCTACATTTTGTCTAAAAAAAGAAGACAAAATAAAAAAAATAAATGGTAAATAAATGATGTATGATTATGTTTACAATGAATACTTAGGCAGAAATGATTTTAAGATCTCTATGTTTTGCCTAAATTGTCCAAAAAATAGACAAATAAAATATAAAATAAAATAAAACAAATACAATAAAAAAATAGTAAATATGATATATGATTAAGTGTTTACAGTAAAAATTTAGGGGGAAATGCTGTGGCAGATATTGTAAAATTTCTACATTTTGCATAAATTGTCCAAAAAAATAGACAAATAAAATAAATTTATCGTAAATAAATGATATATAATTAAGTGTTTAGAGTGAATATTTAGGGGGAAAATGCAGTTGCAGATATTGTAAAATGTCTACATTTTGCCTAAATTGTCCAAAAAAAATAGACAAAAAAATAAATAAAATAAAATAACATTTTTGCAGGGCTGATTGATCACATCTTTTGTTGTTTAAAAACTAAGTGTAAAAACTGTCATCCCCTGAACTCTAGATCAAGTCAGAATATGAACAGGAGTCACCTTGCACAGGAAACTAAAAATGCAACATTAGACTAACACTTAAACAAGGCAATTTTCTCACCACAGGTGTCTTATTATTCATGAGAGCCAAAAGTGAGCGACATGACTAACATTTGGCGAAGACACCAAATGCAAAACCCTTCTATAAATATGGGAGTGACCAACTTATTTTCAAATGTGGATGTGTGCAGTTAATCTTAGTCAAATCACCCGCAAAAAATGCCTACAGAGCATGCATGCAATCTGTAGGCTGTACTTGCAAATTAGTATCCTTTTGTTGGGTACCTTACATCATTAGTGCACTTTATTTATTATTTATAGCAAATCTAGGTCTGTGTGTCCAAAACGCAACAGGAGCCGTGCTAACAGGACAAGGCTTCATCGCTTTTTTCTATCCTTGGTAAGCGAGTGTGTCTGTGGTTTGAACTGCTGAGAAAAATTTAAAAAGATGACTGACACCTTCTTACTGCCTCAGAAGTCGCGGAGGCATAGACAGAGCTGATATCAATAAAACAGTTGAATCCAGCCTAAAAGACCTTTATCCCGAGTGTTTAGGCACTTTTTGACTAAGCTTCCCACTTCCTCTTCCTCTCCCACCTCACACATATTGACAAGAGCTGTGTGATACTGAGGGAGACAGAGAGATTGAGTTTACAAAGACTTCAAGATGACTCTTGATGGCTAGCGGCTTTTTGGCCCTCATACGCTCTTCTGAACATACCCAGGGCAGTTGAGCTTCAAGAGGAGTCGGCCACTCATCTGACCTCAGGTTAAGTCTGAATGCTAGAGACATGATGCTGCTTTCAGGTCTAAAAAAATAACAGCACTGAGAAATAACCACAGATATTGCAGGGAAGTCTCATGAGGGAAAAGTCACTGGAGAGACTTTACCCTGCTCCACCAAAACATAAAACCATTGAAGCGGGTCTAACTGCAATACATTTTTTCTTCAGGACACAATTCTTTACATTACAAGAGTAAGTGGAAAAGTCCCTAAATGTAAACAATAATAATGTATGGCTGCTGAAAATTCAACTTCAAAAGGACTACATTTTAAAATATATTTTAAATACAGTTTTCTTCTGTTTTTACTGTATGTTTGATCAAATAAATGTAGCCTTGGTGAGCACTGGAGACTTACCGACCCTAAACTTCTAAATAGTAGTGTACAATCACAATTAATTCATTAAAAATGAGAAAAAAGTAGCCATATGATAGCATTTAGGGCTAAGAAATCTATTTTATTTCTTCCCAAATTCAGTTTTTTTTTACTAGACATTTTATCTAGATTTTTTTTTTAATGGTTAAATTAAAAATGTATTAATCAGAAAGCATGTCTAATTAATTTAAATCACAAAACTTACATAATTCAAACAACAATTTTTTAAGTTTAACAAAAACTTAACTTTTTTTTATGAAACTATGAAATACACTGCCTTCCAAAGGTTTGGAAACGCCCTAGAAAAGTGGGTTTTTTGACAATTTAGGCATGAATCCTTTTTAATTTCTGATCATTTTGCACTGATAAGGGACAACACAAACTACGAAAACATATTTTTTTGCATAATCAGTTTATACATAGAAAAAACTTAAATTTTCGATTAATCAAAATATCCACATTAGCAGCTATTACAGCTCTGCATAATCTAGGCATCCGAGCTGTCAGTTTATTCAAACATTGACCTGATATATTACTCCAAGCCTCCTGAAGGATTGCCCAAAGATGATTCACACTAAGCTATCGTCCAAAAGCACACTTTGCCAGGGGTGTTTCCAAACTTTTGGAGGGCAGTGCATGCTTTATTTGTTTTTCTCAAATTCAGTTTTATTTTGACCAAATTATGAGTATTCCATTAATTTTCTGGATTTAATTTTGATAGTTTCATTAAATTTTGATAATCAAAAGCATCTCTAATTAATTTAATTTATTTTAAAGCATTACTGTTTTATTTATCTATTTTTTCTAAGAAATGCTGTGCTGTATATTTACATTTTTCTGGTAAATATATTCTAGCAAAAATTCATTTAAAAAAAGTATGTTTTAATAAAAATGTTATTAGTAGTAGTTATAGTATTATAACTACTATAGTTGTATTTTTTTTTCCAAATTCCATTTTTTTGTTTTAATTTTTACTAATTCCTTTTTTTTCTGTTTTAATTTTTCTAGACTTTGTTTTAATGGTTAAATATAAAATATTAATCAGAAAGCATGTCTAATTAATTAAAACCTCAAAACTTATACAATTTAACAACAATTTAAGTTTAACAAAAATTAAATTTTTATGGAACTATGAAATACAAATTTTCTCAAATCCAGTTTGAGCAAACTAGCATTTCTAATTGATTTATTTGATTTTAAAAAGTATTATTATTTTATGTTTTTTTTCCCCTCAGAAATACTGTGCTGTATATTTAAAATTTTCTGGTAAATAAATTCTAATAAATATTCCTTAAAAATAACATTTTAATAAAAAAAAATGTATTAGTAGTAGTTATAGTATTATAAAAAAGTTGATTTTTTATGAAACTATGAAATACATTTTATTTTATTTATTTATTTTTTAATTCAGTTTTATTTTGACCAAATTCTCTGCAGTCCATGATTTTTCTGGATTCCATTTTAATAGTTTAATTACATTTTAATAATCAAAAGCTTCTCTAATTATTTTACTTATTTAAAAAAGTATTATTATTTTATTTAAATATATAATTTTTAGAAATACTGTGCTGTATATTTGCATTTTTCTGGTAAATAAATTCAGGAGAAAAACAATCTAGTAAATATTCCTGATAGTATTGCAATGAGTAATATATTTCTGTCACAATTTCCTTAAGTTAAATCTATCTTTTATTTTGACGGGTTGCTGTGAAAACCTTTAAGTTTCTGTTTGTATATATGACAATAGTTTTCTACAAAGAAACTGTAAAATGCTAATGAATGACTTGCAAAGAAGTTCTAGAGATTATGTATGTTTATGTGTTCATATACTCATATTTTAAGGCGGCAGATGCTGAAAACACCGCAAGCGTCACATGAGCTCCAGTATGTTTGTAGTAAACGCGATTTGGTTCACGTTTTCCGCATTCCGGAAATCATAGGGCCCTAGATAGCATTGAGTGAAGAACAGACTACAAAGACAGTAAATACTATAGATTTAAATTGATATAGATTTGGTAGAACTTGATAAAAGTCGCTGGAGAGACATTTCGTTTTGAAAGTCTATTAGATACAGAGTTGATTCCGGCACACTTCCTGAATGCTTTTTGAACCATTCCCTCTTTTGCACTACAGGAGTGACATGAATAAAACTCGAGTTAAAAAATATGAATTATGAATCGGTCTTCAAATCATTAGAAATACTAGCTTGATTTTCTCCCTGTGATTAGACATTTCTACAGCGGCAAGAAGGAGCCATAAATCATAAGTGTAGAAAAAGAAGACGACAAATGTATTGCAAGAAAGCAACGCTTTGAAATAAAAACCATGACCTGTTACTAGCCTTGTCACAGGCTCAAAAATGGTTTGCATGCTCTAGATGCCTGAGTTATTCTAGCCCAGGGGGGGCTCTGCCGACTGAAAATGAGATCCTACCCCAGAGGCCCCCCTAGATATGGCAGCCCTGCACACAAGGGCAATTCCGCCACTGCCTCAGTTAGTCAATCAGGCTGAAAGACAGAGAGCGAGGGAGGGGGTGCCATTTTGGGCAGCAAGCCTTGGATGCTTTTTAGTGAATATAAAATATATAAGCTATTTTATATAGAGAGGAGTGGAATATAGAATAAAACCGGGAAAATGAGAACCGCTGAATGCCAAGATACCACTGGAAGCAATATAATAACTTTCTGATCTTACTCACACATGCGCACACACAGGAAAGAAAAACACAAATGAGATCAATTTTATATCTCAGTTGTTTCTCCTAGACAGCAATGAGATTAAATGGAAAGCAAATGAAATCTCCTGCTCCCTATTTTGCTCCTGAAAAAGCCATCTTAGTAATCTTGCATCTGTCTCTTCTAGGGTTTCAAATTCAGAATCGAAAGTTTTCTGCATGTACCAAAACATTTCTCATCAGATAAAAAAAAAAAAAAAAAAATCAGATAAAATGAAATTAAATAAAAAGTAGAAAAGCTGTGCTATCAACATTTATTTTATACTGCAGCTTTATACTATCACTTTATATCAACTGTTTCATTCGTCTGTATTTTTATTTCTCCTCAAGGAATTTTACTCTGCAACTTTTTGCTGATCTGTAGAACACTGCAAAATAAACTTAAACAGTTAGTTCACCCAAAAATTAAAATTCTGTTATTAATTACTCACCCTTATTTCGTTCCAAACCCGTAAGACCTTCATTCAACTTCAGAACACAAATTAAGATATTTTGGATTAAATCCGAGAGATTTCTCACCCCACATAGACAGCAAAGGCACTGTGTGGTCACTGACACTAAAGAGAAGAAATTCTTAAATAAAGTCATTATTTTTGTTTTCTTTGCACACATAAAGAATTCTCATAGCTTCAGCTTTTAGTGTCACTTTGGTTCTAATATAAATGTGAACATGCATTAATTCATCTTACTCCCACAAAAAAAAAAAAAACAACAACTCAAATTTAAACTCAAAATTAAATTAAATGCAACTCCTGATGCAAACCTGCAATAATTAAATGTTAAATAATACAAATATCTTTATAAGTATAAATGTATAAAAGTGTCTTTGATAATCCAAATGTAACCATATGTGACCCTGGACCACAAAACCAGTCATAAGGTTAAATTTTACAAAACTGAGATATATACATCATATGAAAGCCCAATACATAAGCTTTCTATTGATGTATAGTTTGTGAGGATAGGACAATATTTGGCCGAGATACAACTATTTGAAAATCTGGAATCTGAGGGTGCAAAAAAATCAAAATACTGAGAAAATCACTTTTAAAGTTGTCCAAATTAAGTTCTTAACAATGCATATTACTAATCAAAAATTACATTTTGATAGGTTTACAGTAGGAATTTTACAAAAAAGCTTAATGTAACATGATCTTTACTTAATTTCCTAATGATTTTTGACATAAAAGAAAAATAAATAATTTTGACCCATACAATGTATTTTTGGCTATTGCTACAAATATACCCCAGCGACTTAAGACTGGTTTTGTGGTCCAGGGTCACATATTATTAAGCAAAAATGACTCAAGATAAACTAACATTTGTTCTAATTTTTTATTGCTAAAGAGTGTTGTGTTCGTCTTCTGCATTCTACTGTACAGACATAATTTACTTTTCCTTCAGCCTTAGGCCTTTGGTGTGAAAATGCTTTTACATTCGCCAAAAATAGAACTTTTTCGTATTAAAACAAATAAGCATGCCCTGCCCAGATTTAGAAAGTAATGCAAAAGTAACGTAGTGCATTACTTTCCATAAAAAATAACTAAGTAACGTAATAAGGTACTTTTTTAGGGAGTAACGCAAAATTGTAATGTATTACTGTTAAAAGTAACTTTTCCCAACACTGTTAACAATGTCCTTACTACCTTTCTGGGCCTTGAACGTGTCAGTTGTGTTGTTGTCTATACAGGGCCAGAAAGCTCTCGGATTTCATCAAAAATACCTCAATTGGTGTAAAAAGAACAAATTGTCTGAAGAAGAACAAAGGTCTTACGGGTTTCGAGTGACATAAGCGTGATTCATTTAATGTACGATTTTAATAAGAAAAAGGTAATGGCTGGGAGACTTGCACATATACTTAGAGACAAATTGACTAAAAACATACAGAACTGAGTTGGAATGAAATTCTTAATTCATCCCTTAAAACCTTGCTTCAAGTGTGAGCAGAATTGAGTTGGATTGTATTCACTTTCTTTCTGTAGCATTAGATTACAATCAGAGACATAATGAGGGGCTCTGAAATGCAATTATTTTAAATGGTATTGTAAAATGCTGTGTCCTGAGGGTTAATACTCCATGATATCGAATCATGGAAAGGAAAAGTAATGAACTGGCTCAAAGACATGACTCTCCGCCCTCTGGTTTCCACCAACACACATACGTACATGCACATATACACACACTCACAATTGCAGATGCATAATGAAAGCACATAAACATGACAACGACGTGTTCACCTAAGGCCTTCATTAATAATTCATGATTCATATTCAGGTCTTTTATGAAAACGCCCTGGTACGTTTTCAGTTTTTTGTCTCAGCAAATGCAACACTCCACCTCCAATCTGACCTTTTTACCTCTTCTAATGCAACATAAATGAGAGGTTCAAATCTGGATGCTTGTTTCAAAGTCGCAAACATTCCGCATCTCCATCTTGACAATGTGCCTTTCCTAAATTATTAGATAATCTAATTAAAAAATGGTGAGCACGGCAAGCTGAAAACTAGAAGGGCTCATTTTCATGGCTGAGGTTTGAGATTCTGCTGAGGCCACGTTTTCTCCTTTAGAGTCTAACCCCATTGTACCTTCAGCCTCAAAACCCTGCCAATCTTCCGCGGGGAATCACACAAGAAGATCTCCGAAATGTCAGCCTGACAGAAGCACTTTTCACTGCCCTTCCCGCCACTGCAGCAGAGCCACTGGAGGACTGAAAAGGGTCACTAACTATGTGTGCATGTGCACAAAATGTGTGCGTATGCATGCACGCAGCTGTAAGCTTTAGATCGCGACACTAGGGTGCCAGATATGCATGCACGGCATCTAAATCACTGTGGTGTTAAGTAAAAAAAAACGCAAAGAGTGTTTGTGGACGCTCTTTTTTTTTGCTGAGCTCCGGAAGTGAGCCCCAAGGCGAACCCCTTTGACCTTTCCAAAATGTTACTGCCCATTTGGCACGGCAGCCGCAGCTAATAAAACTTTTATAATCATGAATTTTTTATTCCAATCCCGCTCAAGGCCTTGGGCTAACCTGGACCATGGTAGCCCGAGACCCTGAGAGAGATTGAGAGATGTTGTGAGAGGCTGTGGCTTGAGGTTTCATCATTCTACCCCCTGAGTTTTGACATGTTAACATTTGGAGCATTATAAGTGGCATGCATTTCAGTTTTTATTTATTTATTTTTATAAAAATAATGTTGCTTTTCCTGCCTCTTCCTTCTCAAAAAAAACAATCACTATGAATTCTGGGAACTAGCTGCAGCCTGGTAATTGCACTCATCTGTGTAGGGTCCGCAAGACAAAGCAGTCCTTGGTTTAAACGTTGCTTAGAAACTGCTGACCCAAGATGCATATTCTCATGGTCAACTTTGCATGGGTGAAATTAGGAAATTCAGAAATATTCGCAGAAGGTCATGGCGCTGGAGTAAATGTCTTAGGTTTTAAGGCAGAAAGCCCCCACACAGGATTTACATCTGCATGAGTCATCAGAGAAGAAGATTATGCAAGCTGCCCCCTGGTTCTTGTACAGCGTTTCATAATGACCTCCCTACACTTTAATGATGCTGACTTGCCATCGCCATTTATGGGGCCATATTCTTCTCTGTAACTAAGCACGGTGACTTTTTCTTTTTCCGTTTCTCTGTGACCTTCTATGCATGCATTTAAATGATTGCGTGTGGGTACCTGTGTCTTTGCAACTATAAATAGGTATAGAAACCAAAACTCTCATATAGGTGTACGCAACGACAATCCTGACAGAGAGACAGAGGATAACAGGCAGCGACAGATAGGGGACATCAGGGGAAAAGATACTTACGGTTGGCAGAGTTTGATGAGGTCCTGGTCGGTGGTGCCAGGCGGAAGGCCCCGGATGTACAGGTTGGTTTTACTGAGCTGCTCCGCTGCACTGTGGCTGCTGCTGTTGGTGCTGGGGCTGGGCGGAGCCATGGGAGGAGGGGGCGGGGCATATGACTGCTGCAAGACAAAGGCATAAGTTGTTATTAAAAATTGATATGACTTATATTAGATTACTGTAATATGCACTTTTGAACAGCACGATCTTATGACTTAGATAGAAGATAACAAAAATGCATCTCTAATGGGCATCTCTAGCCACTGTGAGCCTAAACACAGGCCTTTAGGCGAAGAGCTTATGAGTCAATGAACCTTAGTCAGAGTCAAAACCATATTTAATATAAAACAAGGCTGTGAGGGAGAAATCTAGTCTATTCAATAGGTTGTATAAGCATAATTTCTAACACCTCATTTAAAATGGATAGGCCATTTGTGCCCCCGGACCACAAAACCAGTCATAAGGGTAAATGTTTTGAAACTGAGATTTATACATCAGCTGAATGCTGAATAAATAGGATTGTTAGGATAGGACTATATTTGAACGATATACAACTAATTGAAAATCTGTAATCTGAGGGTGCAAAAAAGTCAAAATATTATGAAAATCGCCTTTAAAGTTGTCCAAATGAAGTTTTTAGCAATGCATATTACTATTTAAAAATTAAGCTTTAATGATCTTTACTTAATATCCTAATGATTTTTGGTACAAAAGAAAAATCTGTAATTTTGACCCATACAATTTGTTTTTGGCTATTGCTACAAATATACCTGTGCTGATTTTGTGATCCAGGGTAACAATTATTTTGGTTTCTAACCACATAATGCATTTAGCAATACTAATTTATTGTAGCAATATTATAAAAGATATTTAGCAGTACTAATATCATGGTTAAAATTAACTTCACTATTCAAAAATAATCCATTTTAAGTCAATTTTATATCATGTTTAAGTTTATCTTCCATGCCTATAGGTAGGTGATTATAGTCAAAAAAGATTAACAATGTTTACATTAACAAGCCTAGGATATAAATGATCTTACTCCATTTTGTTTTCCATGCACTGTATGCACAAACTATAAAACGGATAGTTCTGGTTCTAGCTTGGTCAGTTATATCAAACACCTCAAAAAATGATTAGCTGACAATAAATAACTATAACATGAAAGATACACATTTACTTTGGTCATTACAGAGTGTTTTCACAACGCATTATCAATTGGCCATATTGGCGGCACTGAATATAAACAATGCCACTGAACTGAACAAAACTCACATATTTTGCTGATTATTCCTGACGAAAATGGTCAATTCTTGTCATGTTTTGGGCTGTACTAATCGGTCAGACCAGGAAAAACATTTGGAGTACTACAAACTGCCAAAAGTTACAACAAATAAAGGAAAAGAGTGCAAAAAGCTGTCTGAGGAACAAAAGGCGTTTGTGGTTGGCCAAACTAAACGAGGATTTCCAGGGCAAGAATCCTGACAACATTTGAATTTCTTCTTATCATTTCCGGTCAGGTAGTTTGGTCAAAATATTGAACCCTTTCCTGCTTACTAATTCCTTTTTGTTAAATCTGTGATTTAGCAGCTTTCACACATTTTATCCAGCATAAATTAGCAGAACAAGGCATTCAGTAGTACATTATGTTACTCTATGGCTCTGTCCGTGACTGTTCTCACGTTCGCGTTCTGAAACAAGAAATAGTTCCTATTGTAAGCCATTTTATGTAAACAAAGTAATTTTTTTACGATTGTAATTAATAAATACATACAAATAAATAAAAGTAATACAATCATTTGTATTATGACCGATATTTTTGTGTGAGGAGTGAGGACTGACTGATAGTATCCATACGACATCAGCACCGATATTTTAATATCAATCCGCCCATCACTACTATAGTCTGGCCTTGTGCTCATAGCTGACTGGTCCAGTGAACGCGCAGTGCACCTGCAGTTTTGACGCCTCTAGTTTGGATGTACAGTATATTGGGATATTTTTGACACTTTGCCAGCCTGAATCATCACCCTCAAGGTATTTTACAACCGATTCTACTTATATCCCTCGCATGTTGTTTTAATTCGCGTCAGTTTAAATACGGCGTCTACCTTGACTAAGGATTCAGTCAGTGAGGCTTTTGAACCGCATACACACTGAGCGTTCAATATTCTCTGACAGACACGCAGTCAGATTATAGAAACATCACTGTGACAGTTAGACTGTGGCATGAGAGCTATTATGTGTGTGCGCGCACTTTCCTAGTGATGTCTATGTAATGGACTGTGTGTGTGTGTCTGGCCCGCGTTTTCTCCGTGTTTGCGATAATCATTGGCTGTCAGTTGTGCTGTACACCGGCAAGTCTCCCTTGGCATTAATCTATTACCTGCACTTCACCACAGCCTGCAATTTCCTCCAGACAGACGTTGAGACAGACAGACAGACAGACAGACAGACAGACAGACTGGCCTATCGCGGCTAGAATAGATTCTGCATTCATATAATTCACACACCCCTGTGCCTCAGGCTACAGTTATGAATGAACCCATTGAATTCTCAGGAATACAACACACAGACAGGGAATAGAAGACGAACAACTGCCATTAAAACACAATGTGCGCATGTGCATAGAGGGAAATGTAAACCTCATGTTCCGAATGAAAAAGTAGAGCAATTTATATGAACATGAGAATGTTGGGGCATAAGCACATTGCATGTACAATTGCATACCAGCAGTAGGTCATTAAAAGTAGCGCCACAACTTACTCAACTTCATTTTCATTCGCGTCCTTCAGGTGTAGCGTTTCCAGTAACAAGCTTCTTTTTCTAGTTTACTACTTTTTCCAGGAGTAACCAAACGCTACATTTCAAAGAGTGAACAAACACGTGTGTATGTGGAGGCCAGGCCTGAAAAGTAATTCTAGTGAATCGGTTCGTTGTAGACCGAACCCCAACCCATATGGAAAATCCGAATCATTCTAGAGAATCGTCTTTAACAACCACTCTTTCATGTAATTTGTTCGAGAATCCGTTCTAACGAATAGATTTGTTCTAAACGGTCTTATATGTAGCGATAGAAAGTCTGATTCGTTTTAATGAATCGACTCGTTTGGACTGTTTATCTAAGAACCGAATCAAATAATGATTCAATGATTCGAGATTTCGAGTTGAAGCCCAGTGACCGTAATAAATGAATGTGTATTCTAGTGTTTATTTGTATTTAATGTACACTTGTTTTGGTTGCAGAAAATAGGATTACAAGAACAATTGCTATGAATAAATTGAAATATACACTACCAGTCAAACGTTTTTGAACAGTATAGGTTTATAAAGTCTCTTCTGCTCACCAAGCCTGCAATTATTTGATATAAATTTGAAATATTTTTACTATTTAAAATAACTGTTTTCAATTCGAATATAGAAATAGAAATATTTATATTTCAGATAAATGCTGTTATTCTGAACTTTCTATTCATCAAAGAAACCTGAAAAAATGTACTCTGTTGTTTTTAACATGATAATAATAATAAATGTTTTTGAGCAGCAAATCAGAATATCAGAGTGATTTCTGAAGGATCATGTGACTGGAGTAATGTTGCTAAAAATTCTGATCTGAAATAACAGGAATAAATTACATTTTTAAATACATTCAAATAGAAAACAGTAAAAATATTTTAAAATGTAGCAGTTTTTGCTGTACTTTTGTATCAAATAAATCAGGCTTGATGAGCAGAAGACACTTCTTTAAAAACAAAAAATCGTACTGTTCAAAAACATTTGACCGGTAGTGTATATATATATATATACACCATTTGCATGTAACCTTGGCTAAAAGTGATGCAAATGTAACTTAAAGGGTTAAAAAAAATGCTTTGACACAATTGTTTATTTATTTTTTCTAAAATGTAATACAATATTGTATAGCATTACTTTTAAACATAATGTTCCCCAACACAGATGCACACATAACTCTGCCTTAAAAGCTGTGTCTTTGTGTGCCAGAACCCTACATGAAATCTGGATATAATAAATACACCCAATTCCCAGAAACTATACACACCATATGCGTGTCTGACATGCCTGACATGGCTTCAGGCAGTCATGCACACACGCATGATCTGACTGCACAAAAAGCTTCCTGTGTGAGTGGAAGCTTATCAGACCCACCTGGCCCGGTTCTCCTCAGCGGATCGGGGGCCTGGCCTCCGCAACACGACGCCGGGATGGAGAAAGACCGAGCGCAAGAGAGCAAAAGCTCGGCTGATCAAAGTGCTCGCCACAGACACCTCTTTCAGCCAATTTGTGCAGCTGTCAGGGGCACGGCGATAGCGCGTCAGGGTGTGTAGTGTGTCAGGAGTCATGATGGGGGAAGCCTTTGAAACGTCAAAGGCGTTCACTTCGCCGTCAGACGGCCCGGGATTAGAGGGAAAGGGAGAGATGATGTTGCTTTTACAACGGACTCCAGCAGGAATCACACACATACACATACTCTTGGCATCTCTATAGCCGCACACACTAACAAATCCCATTCAGTCGTACATACGGCTTTAGCCGAGGCACTTAACTCAAGCAAGGAGACCCTGGGAGACAAATTGTCTGATGATAGATGTGCTATTATGCTACACATATGTTGTCTGAAACACATTAGCACATATAACGTTTACATTCATGACATGTTATCAGTTGACAACTGTTTGTCTTGGGGTATTGCTCTGGCAAGAAGTCATGGCCTAGTGGTATATGTTTCTTGCATGATGTGCATAAAATAAATTATGTCTAATATGAATTTATTTTGATAGCTTTTTGAATATATATGGGCCCTACTGGTGCAACTGCAAACTGCTGTCCCACAACCAAAAAACACATTTAAAAAGCATTCAAGTATTCAAATCTTAGATGTTTACTAAGATTCTTCTATTATCTGTTTAAATCCACAATAATATTTAAAAAAATCAGTAAGCTTAATATACATAAAATCATAATTTATTGGGTACTTTCAATTGGGAAGTGGCTGTCCCAAACCCTAACCCTTAAATTTCAACATAATTTTTTTTTTTTTCCATGGTTGTTTCTAAAAGTATCTTTTTGAAAGTGAAGCACACCTCTTTCAGGTAGATTTAAAAGTATCTAAAATTGTCACTACTGAAACATTTGGTGGTGTTTGGGTAGTGGCATCTTTGTTTTTTTGGGTGTTATCCCATAAAATGGTCACTACTGAAACAGTCATGACCGAAACATGTCATCTTTGTTTCGGTAGTGACAAAAATTACCACATAATCCTTTTTTATGGAGGAAATAAACAAACTTTTAGTACAGTAATGCCTTTTTTTTTTTTTTTTTGTATTTTAGTATGTTTTAGTAGTGTTTTAGTATGCAAGTTAAAACATTACTGTCAATACCGAAACATGGGATGTTTTGTACTGAATTATCAACTAAGATGTTATAAAAGTTTTTGGCTCATTGTATATTCAAAATAATGAATACTTTGAAATCAATATGATTAACCTTTTGCCTTTTACGAAGAAAAATTGGATTCAATGTACAAATCTAATAAATTACAATTGAAATACTGCAAAAAAATATTTACAATGTAGAAAATTATTATTACTGTGTTGCAGTAGTGACAAATTTGGGGAGAGGACAGATATTCACAAACATTCTGAAAATACAATATGAGAATGTATTGCACAATTACTAGTAATGTGTACCTTATAAAAACACAATTTGCATACATACAAATATTTTGGAAAAATACATTTTTTAAAGACGTTTCCAACTCTGACTTTGGACCTATATGGCCAAATAAAAAGCAATATAAAATAATTGCATATTATTTAAATGTAAATGAAAAGATATCATTAATACAATTAGCTATATATTGCCCAGCTCTTTGACCCCCATGAGCTTTGGTGCTCACACAGTCTGCATGAGTTTGAGTCCGGCTTGCGTCATTTTTTTCCATTCCTCTCCCATCATTTCCAGTCATCTCTGTTCTGTAGCTTTCAATCAAAGTGGCAAAAAGGCTGAAGCCTTCCAGAGAAAAGGAAACCAGTTATTGTCTGCTAATTAAACAATTCCTGGCTTTCTTCTCCTTGCCTTTTGCTCTCTCTCATCCCTGTCTTCTACCACTCTAATGACTATAATCTGTCCATTCAGCCCCCCTCTTCTTCCGCAGCCTGGCTTCTGTAAACCATCTCCTCCTCTCCCCCGCCCCCTCCTCTACTACGGATAAATCCATCCTTCCCTCCCTCCCGCTTCCCCTCCTTCGCTCCGTATCCCAGGGTTGGCCGGTGCGTAGCCGGGCTCTGCTCTTTATTAAAGGGTGAGTGATGTGCACACACATTATCTCCTCGCTGCACGCCCAGATAGCCTTCATTTCCCTAAAGAGTACTCCAGTCACCAAACAATTAGTACTTCCTGGAGAGCCCTCGAAAATGGGTTTCGAATGGCCGCCTCTCCTCTCCTCCAACTCCTGTCCCTCCCTCTGTCTGTCCGTCTGCCTTTCCTTTTCTCTCTCTCTCTCTCTCTCTCTCTCTCTCTCTCTCTCTCTCTCTCTCTCTCTCTCTCATTATTTCTCCTCTGCTGTTCTTCGCAGAGAGAGATTGACCTCTATCAGGTCAGCTTTCTTGCACTGCCTGCTGAGTATGTGGAGTTAACCCCTGCCTCCACCAACTGTGATTATGCTTAGGCTGTGGAAATTTACATTTTTGTGCACACTGCATATGCATGCATTTAAAATATTTATTGTATTCACATGTTGATGCATTTCTGCATGTGAGTGTCCATAATAAAGATTTTTTTTAAATAATATAGATTAAAATTAAAGTTTTTAGAAATGTACTTCTTGTATTCATGTTAGTTTCATGTGGTTTGACAGGAATAAAAATTAAAACTTGACAAGATCAATAAAAATATTTTCAGATCAGTATTTACCAGGAAGAAGTTGTTTTTCCTTACTAATGCTATGAATTTTATACATTTTTGGGAGAGACACATCACATGACGGACAATTATTATTATTTTTTTATTATGATGAACTAACTTGGCTTTGTCATAAAAATGTTAAAATCTCTTATCTAAATTATTTTAAGAGACTTCACAACACAACCATGGCTTTGATTTGTTGTTCTTTTTTCTAAAATATTAATAAACAGTTAAGCAGTTTTGTTCAAATATTGTTTTGTAATGAAAAAAGATGGCAAACTCTGTTATTATATTATATATTATAAAATAATAAAAATGGTATTATATTAATGAGGCTTTTCTTCATTAGGATATCAGTTGCATCACCCTGACTTTATATAAAATATATATCAAACTTATTTTTTTATTACTGAAATTAATAACTTGCTCATTATAGAATAGGTGTATTCTATGGCAGGCTGTTTCCGCCACTAAATAAAAATTCTGAGAAAAAAGTCAGAATTGTTAGATAAAAAGTGAGTGTACACATCTTAATCAATATATATATATATATATATTTTTTTTACTCATTTTTGGGGGGAGTCACTTTGCTTGACCTACTTGAATTTTTAAATTATGAACTAACTTTGCTTTGTCATAAAAATGTTAAAATATCTAAATTATTGTACTTTTTTGTTGTTCAAATATTAATAAACAGTAAAGCAGTTTTGTTAAAATATTGTTTTGTAACAAACAAAATGCAGAACTCTTTTATATTATGTATTATTATATAATAAAAATATTATATTAATGAGGCTTTTTTTCTTGATTATGAAATCACAGTTGTATCACCTTAATGTAATATATATCAAAATGAACATTTTATTACAGAAATTAATGACTTTCTCATTTTAGAATAGGTGCATTCTATGGAAGTTTGTTTCTGCCACTGAATAAAAAAAAAAAATGTAATTGTGAGTTTATATTCTGCTATTCCAACTTTATAGCTTGCAAAAAAAAAAAAAAACTCACAATTGGAAGTTTGTATCATGCATTTCTGAGTTGTGAGATAAGAAGTTGCAATTACCTTTTTTCTGCTTTATTCAGTAGCAGAAACTGGCTTCCATGGTCTTCAGGCAGTGTAAATGCATTTTTAATGTATTTTTAAATACATTAATGGATAGGACAAATAAAAGAGCACAATGTCATTGACCCATATGAGTTTTGCCACTATTTTTCCCCAGATGTGGAGAAAAGGTCTCATAGCTTTTCCATAACAATTTGGATTCTTTTGCAGACAGCATTCACAGCGCACACACATGCACTCAGCCTCACTTCTGACGGTAGTGATCGATAGTACACGCCATGACCCCGCCGTCACAGGGACCAGAGCAGGACATGGCGAGCATTGCTCTCCTTCCCTCAACTCTACCCCCAGGGCCCCTTGGGGCGAGGGAAAGAATGCCGGCTATTTAGGGAAAGGGCTTGAGATCCCCTGCATCCGGACAGCGGAGGCCCGAGGAAGCCCCAAAGATTACACCGAGCACTCTGCACACACACACACTCGATGCACATAAACACATGACTCTATCTGACTCAGAAATATATTACCACATGCATTAGCCCATTAGGCTCTCAAGAAGATCTATACGTTAAGAGTTACTGCAGCAAAGGTAGGAGGGAGACTTCTTGCGGAGAGAGATGGAACGAGTGAGCGAGCTTTAAGCCTTCTGTGCAAACGGGCATTGAGTGCTCTCTGCCATTAAAGCTCATCGTCGATAACATGCTGCATTAGAACCTCTTTGAATTGCAGAATTTCGTATGAAATAAAGGGAAGGTCTGCTTTACAGCTTTCTTTTGTGCTGGAGACATGGAAAGCGATCATTACTGATGAAATGATAAACGTTTGCCTTCGCAGACATGACATTGAGCCTGTCATTGGCTTGTGTCTCAAACAAAGGACACTTGAAGGAAGTGAGCATGTCAATAATAAGTGTCATGAATCATGAAAATGTCATGTCGGTGTCATCCATCATGGGCCTTTTTTTCTAGAAACCATGTCTCCTTATGCTGTCTAATTATTCTGTAAATATTGAATCTTATAATACTGTTCAGGAGCAATATAGCAGATGAAGATTCAGAGAGGTATAGCATCTCTTTTCCCTTGCTTGAGTTCATTTCAGTCTCATTAGATTCTAAAGCATGGCGTGAATGTGTAGGAGTAACTGCAAGAAGGAGGCTAAAAAGTCATGTGATGAGGCAATGCCTCTTTAGCACTATGATTGGCTGTGAATGGGATAATACCCGCCTGTTATTTTCGCAACTGCTCTGCTAATTGGCCTGAATGGGTCAAACTGGTGGAAATAGAAGGACTAATTGACTCTTCACTACCTTAGCAACTGTTGCCATTGGCCATTTTCTCAGACAAGCTTTGCTCTTTTGTTTAATGTATATTTATGGAGGGCCTGTGTGTTTAGATAACAATTTTATGGACATTATCCAAATCTACAAACCACATTGTTGCTGGGGCTCTTATAATAGTGGCACAAGCTACCCAGAGATGTTTTTTTTTTTTTCTTTTTCCAAATCTTTAAATTAATTTTAAGAAGTGCTTTTGGATTTGGCCCTCATTCCCAAGTGAACATGTATAACATCAGTAAGAACAACTAAATGTGCTCTCAAGTAAATTAATGCTACTTCTCTGCAGTTTTTAATCAGGTTACAGCGTAATTTAAAAAATAAGAACAAAAGCAGATAAAATGCTTTGCAATGCCACAATTCTGTAAAGCCCATATAAGAATAATATCGAATGAGCACAAGTACTGAATCTCTAGTTCAATCCTTTTGGATATTGTGTAAAGTTTGTCTGACTTAGAAACAGTAAACAAGGAGGGCAGAGCATAGGGAAGGGTCAGTGTTGACATGGCCATATTTGGTCACAGAACTTTGTTTTCCCTATTGGAAAAAAAATCATCATATGCTGGTTGGGTATGTTTTAAAGCATGGTAGCTGGTTTGAGCTTGTTTAAGATGGTTCTTAACTGGTCATGAGCTGGCTTAAGCTGGTCCTGAGCAGGAGCTAGTTGTTCAAGACCAGCTTAAACCAGCTCTTGACTTAAGGACCGGATTTAACCAACAACCCATGTTTGAAAACAAACCTAACCAGCATATGCAGTTCTTTTTCTACAGGGTTGGCGTATTAAACCACCTGACACAGCAACACTGGCTCATCCAATAGAAGGGTCTTATCTAGTGAAAAGATTGGTTATTTTCTAAAGAAATGTACAATTGATATACTTTTTAACGTCAAATGATCATCTTGTCTAGCTCTGCGATGTTCATGTGTACTCGGTGTACTCCAGTTCAGTGTAGTTAGGGTAGATTGAAAAACTCCCATCTTATTTTCTCCTCCAACTTTAAAATCATCCTACGTTGCTGTAGAAGTACAGACCCAGTGTTTACAAAGTGAACTTGCAAAGAAGGTCAAACGCAAAGGTAAAGCAGTGATGTTTGACGATTTTGAAGTTGGAGTAGAAAATGAGATTAGTTTTTTGACCTACCCTAACTGTATTGAAACAGAGTACACAAAGTACGCATGCACATCGCAGAGCTAGACAAGACGAGCAATTGAGGTTAAAAAGTATATCAACTACATTTTTTTTTTTTTAAGAAAATAACCAATCGTTCCGCTAGATAAGACCCTTCTTCTTTGGCTGGGATTGCTTAAATCTTTTTGAAGCTGCATTTAAACTGCATTTTGGAAGTTCAAACTCGTAGGCACAATAGAAGGAGTGCCGAAGAGCGCTTGTGCGTTCGACTGAGTCATGTAATTTCACCTCGGCTCATTGTTTTTATGACGCGAGATGTAATGTAAACATAGCCCACTGTGAACACTCTTGTAATTTGCTTCAACCTTTTCTAATTTTATGAATGATTATTTTAGGTTCAAGTGCGTGTAAGGATTTGGAAACAAACAGAGTACAGCTTTTTCTAAAGCATGCAGTGGCATCTGCTGTTCAAAACTAAGCTCAGAATTGACTCGATAAAGTATCGCGATGCATTCGAAAAATCTCGATGCATCAACATATTTTTCCAGCCCTATGTACAACTGTGATCAGCGCTTATAAGGATCAACTAAACGCTGGACTTTCAAAAGTATGTCAAATATTTAGAATTTGCGGCACAAAATCTTTCAAATATGTTCAAGAGTTTTACACACAGGTCTGTTATTGTGGGGATATTTCCACGCCCCAACATGATGCGGCACAAAATGAAAGATGATTGGTTTTACCTGTCCCTCATATGGCTTCTTGTGCAGGTCTTGGCCATTCAAAGCAGCCAATGTTCCCAGACCTTCTGCCATCAGTCCAAAGGTCTGACTACTCAAGACTAAACTCTACAGGACAGTGGCCCTCCAGGAGCCGGATTGGACAACCCTGCTTTACACAGTGGAAAACCCCCATTAGGGAAACCTGTTTGAAAACATTCATTATTTTTAAGGGTTGTCTTAAGGGCGTCTGAAATGAATGACGATGTTCACTTCCCTCCCAGAGACTTTTTACCCGCATCTTTCACATGTTTGACCCTTCGAGAAACTACAAAGCGGAACGGACCACACGCAGACTAAACAGGTACCAGAGCACCGGTCTGTACCTTTCATAATTCTCTCTGTCAGCAGGAATGTGAGGACAAATAAGCTGGCTTTAATTTAGAAGAAACACGCTGCTCCAGACACCCAACCACACTCCAGCTTGTTAACGTCAGGCCCACGCACCGTTAATGTCATGAACAAGTTACACAAACATTCGCCCAGACAGCACTAACAACATCTTCCTCACCGGCCTCTCTCACGACAGCACAGCAAGCAAAGGTTCACACTCAGTTTGCAATCAAACTCATCCGCCTACGCAACATATGACAATCCGCGCCTCATTCTGCACAGAATCGGCTCACATCTGTGGCTCCGCTGCGATGACACTAAAGGATTATTCAACACAATTGTTCGACCTCTCGAGTATTTGCGATGCATGAATAATCATCACCACCTCCTTATTATGCAGATATATGCTAATTTCGCTTAAATATATTCAAAATGCACCCCGCCTCTTTCTTCATTGAGGTCAAGGTTTAACTAAGTTGGCATGTATGGAAACGGCGAATGCAGACAGGCATTGTCCGTTTTTTTCGAATGGGTGGAAAACTTAGGATAAAGTTTTGCATGGATTTAAACGCATCTGGAATTTAGGCCAAATTCCGAGTTAATTCGTACACTACATTAGCGGATGTCTTTCTATTTAAATACCCCTTCCGTCGTGACCCGCAAAATCCCCGGCCCCTCAGGGGCAAGCGCAGCACATTCAAATACGAGGAAACAATCAGAGTGTGCTTATTTGCATATGAACGGGAGATGGAAGCCCGCAAATCCGCGGCAGTCCATTTTAATCTGAGAATGACTTCCTCTTGTATTGTTACGAGAAACAGTCTGATAGCATTCTCTCCTCTCGTCTCCCAATCTTCCTGCTGAAATTAACATCCGAATGTGCTGCTCGCTTCGGACCAGACCGCTCGGAGAGCCGTGCAGACGGTAGCAGTCCGCCAACCTCTGTTGCCCCGGCAACAAAGTGGAGGACATGGTGAGGTCTTATCAATCAATTAGAAACGTCTCTGTTCACTAGAAGCATTGAGCCACTGGGTCATGATTTCTCCACAGTTTGTCAAATTCATTAGGGCCCTGGCCAGAGATGTATCGCTGTTCAAAAAAACGTATTTAAAACGTCTGTCACCTTAGTCAGCAGGCTAATTTTTTTATATAGACGGATATTCTACATTCCCTTTATGCTAATTACTGCACCCATATAATTAAACTCCATTTAAGTTTATAAAACACATTAGCGTTTGAATTAAGAGAATGAAGGATGCACACAGAAAACCAGAGGAAGTCAATGAGGTTTTTTTTTTTTTTTTTTGGTCAAGAGTCATACACAATCCATTTAGCTCGAGAAGAGCTCACTTCCTGTGCCTTCGTTAAAATTCCTTCGTCAGGTTTGCTTTTGCAGCAGGGCTTCCGAGAATTCCGGACTAGACCTATTCAAGGGAATTCCTGTCTCCAAAATGCTTTTTTTCATTCCCAGTAGCTGTCTGAGGAGCAGCCACTGTTAATTGGCATCACATGACAGCTGGGTGGGTTTAGGGGTCACATCCATGTTACAGTGATTTGATGGAGGGAAGCTAAATTAAATCATTACTTTATTCAGCACTGACAGTGATGTGCACATGGTGAAGTATCAGGCTAAAGGTTCTGCTCCTGGAAACTTCCACTGGATGGGATTCATTTAACAAAGCAAACAAATATAGAAGTGAGTAAAATAAACATGCCCTGCACTGAAAGTTTTTTGGACAATGTTTCAGAAATGGCACAAAAATATACCATGTTACTGGCGTACTGACATTACTTACACTATCAGAAAAAGAAAAACAATTGTTTTATATTAATTTTTTACATTAACAATTTTACATTAAGTAAAGCCAAGTATGAATCTCATCAAGTTAGTGTTTTTTAAGCATTTTACATTCCAAAAGAACAACTCAAGCCAGTAATAATTTAAATAACATTGTATTTTATTTGTAAACTTATGTTTAGCTATTCTTTTTAATAGTTAACTTGTAACTATTTTTGTGTTTTTCTGATCATCAGTCATCAAAGCTCGGTAAATACTGGTCACAGACAGACTTTCAATTTCATCAAGCTGATTACTCACTAAAAACTCCCACAGATCTTGTTTTCATGCCATTTCAAGTTTTATTTTGCATAACAAAGTGGTTATATCTAAGTGTTTGAGTTGTTTACTTACTTTTTTAAATTAATCTTTCCATTAACACCAATACATTGTTCATTCAGACTGATGCACTAATGCAGAACGCGCACAAACACAAGAGGCAGGATTTACACTGCAAAAACGGCTTATCTTAGCTTTTCTGTCTTGTTTCTAATCAAAATATCTAAAAGTCTTTCAATTAAGATGCATTTACTAGATAAGCAAAATGACCAAATATTTAATCTGATTTGCAAGGGAAAAAACTGAATTAACTGCTCTTTGCTTAAAATAAGTAAAATTATCTGCCAGTGGGGTAAGTAAAATACTCTTGTTTAAAGAATATTTTATTTTTCCTCACTGGCAGATAATTGTAATTGTTTTCAGGGAGGGAAAACTAAATTAAGTTCATTCTGCTTAAAACAAGATTAAATATCTTATGACATTTTCCTTATCTAAATGCATCTTAATAAGAATTTTTAGATATTTTGACAAAAAAAAAACAAGTCAGATAAGCCTATTTTTTGCAGTGTATCGCATGAACCAATCACATCCGAACATAACCAGTCATATCCAATCATATCGCGATGGAGGCATTGCCTCCTCTCAAGTGACTTTCCTCCATTTATTCTTATTTACCCCCCACCAAACTCTGTTGAAACTCAATGGGCTCAGGGGAGGCGAGAGAGACTGTAACCTTACACTGCAAAGAATGATTTTCAAAAAATCAAGAAGGACTTTCTAGATGAGTAAAAATGATTTTCTTGTTTTCAGAAAAAATATCTAAAAATTCTTAAATCAAGGACTTTCTAGACAAGTAAAAATCATTTAGTTTTCAGAAAAACTCAAAATTAAGTGAGTTTTTGCTTAGAAAAAAAAAACAATCTGCCAGTGGGGTAAGCAAAAAATCTTATTTCAAACAGAAACCATGATTATTTTTCTTACCCCATTGGCAGATTATTTTGCATGTTTCAAACAAAAACACACTAAATTTTGACTTGTTTTTTTCAGAAAACAAGACAATAATTTTGACTCATCTAGAAAATCCTTCTTGATTTAAGAATTTTTAGATATTTTGGCTGGAAACAAGACAAAAAAATCTAGGTAAGAAAAAATGAGTAATTTATATACTTTTAAATGTTTTATTTTTGTACTACTAATTTTTTCTCATCCAATATTTTAAGGAGGCACTGCCTCCCTTGCCTCCTCAAAGGAAATGCTCCTGATTTTGTATACTGCAATTTAAATTATTATAAAATGCATGACTTTTATGACTTGTAAAAAAACAAAAATGTATTCAATTAGAAAAACTAATCTATAATCTATATGTTATGCTACTATAGAAAGCTGTAGCACTTTGTGAATGAAACTGTGCACTGCAGTTTTTGGTCCCTCTCTACAGCTGCTCAACCAGAACACACACACACACACACACACACACACAGATGATAAAGAGTCTTACATGCTGCGTGTCCTTGTGCCTCCCTCCACATTGAGTCATCAGCTCTGCACTCCATTAATCACACATCATCAAATGTTGTCACATCATGTTAGTAAGCGTGTGTAGGCCTATGTTTCCGCGTGTGTGTGTGTGTGTGGTCTCCAAATGCGATCTATATGTTGAGGCCCCCATACAGCCTTGCACTTCTGCGCAAATAAATAAATAAATAAATGATAAAAGGCGCAGATCCATGTCTCAATGTCACCCTCTCTGGGTGTTACAGAAACCTCAGCTAAGCTCGATGCTGACATTGAGATGGAGAGAGATAGCCAGTCCGTGGACAGAGTATTATATTCCCTCAAATGGTCACTGAATACGAGTGACATTGAAGCAGCCATTAATCAATTTTCATACCTAGTCCTTCATCAGTTCACTAAACGCTGGAGCCTGATTTGATCGATAACAGAGGAAGAAGGGGAACAAAACAGACGCTGGCCGTGCAGATGATGATCAAGACGTAGTCTGTGCTGGGAATGATTTAAAAGCCATATCAAATTACCATGAAAGGTTAAAACTTCTTATATGGAAAGGGATGAGAGATGCTAGACTAGATGGTACAATATTTTTTTGTGTTGAAATACGACCCACAGGCAAGTGCAGTGATGAAGTGTGTCATTTTTCTTAAAGGACAAGTTCACTTCCAGAAGAGAAATTTACAGATGTTAATGTCTTTCTTTCTTCAGAAAGAACATTTAAAGAAATTGTTTTCTAAGGAAAAATTCTATGGTGCCTACGAGTTTGAACTTCCAAAATGCAGTTTAAATGCAGCTTCAATGGGCTCTAAACGATCCCAGCCAAGGAAGACGGGTCTTATCTAGCGAAACAATTCGTTAATTTCTAAAAAAAAAAATTACAATTTATATACTTTTTAACCTCAAAAGCTCATCTTGTCTAGCTCTGGGTGAACTCTTTGTATTCCGGTTCGGGACAGTTAGGGTATGTCGAAAAACTCCCATCTCATTTTGTCGCCCTACATCGCTGTTTTACCTTTTTTATAAAGGGTCTTTGACCCTCCTTGCACGTTCACTTTGTAAACACTGGGTTGGTACTTCTGCAACGATGTAGGGTGGAGGAGAAAAATTAAATTGGAAATTTTCGACATACCCTGACTGTATAGACCCGGAATGCACAGAGTTCACGCAGAGCTAGACAAGACGAGCATTTGAAGTTAAAAAGTATATACATTTTTTTAGAAAATAACCAATCGTTTTGCTAGATAAGACCATTCTTCCTCAGCTAAGGCCGTTTAGAGAACTTTGAGGCTACATTTAAACTGCATTTTGGAAGTTTTTGGAGAAAAATCCTGAAATGTTTGCCTCAAAAAGCAATCTCTTTACGACCAAAGAAAGAAAGACATGAACATCTTGGATGACAAGGGGGTGAGTAAATTATCTGGAAATGTTTGTTCTGGAAGTGAACTTTTCCTTTAATGCTAAAATCCCCAGTTGATGTAGTTACAACATCTACCAGCAGAGGTTTACAGGGTCAAGCTAACCAGCCAAAACCTTGACCCCACTGTTTTGAGCATCCTGATCAGTGGCAGTGTATTGAAAACAGTCATATATTTAATTATTTCATATTTTAAACAAGACTATATTATAGTCCAGCCTCATAGATGTGTGCACTTCCTGCGGCTGTGTGGTGTGACGCATGTTGTGTTGCGTGGGTGTGTGGCCGCTGTTCGCTGGAGCTGACGGGAGATCCACAAGGGTGCTGCTGTGTCAGAGCACACACTCAAGGACGTGGCTGTGGTCCAGGCGTAGGACGTGAGCAAGCTAAGATGATCTCTTAGCCCATGTGGAGTCCACGCATTGCACACATGTACAACGGATGTATAATATGAAGCGAACAGGATGTCATGTTACAATATATCATGTGCACGGTTATTAGATTTCAGAATACAAATAATTAACTGCACCTTCACCTTCCTGTCCTTGTCTAATTCATTGTCATAACTCAAGATTTATACGGCACCACACGTGCGCACGTACTGTTGTGTGTCTAGGAGATTTTGTAGACAATGCATGAGTCTTAAAGGTATAGTTCACCCAAAAAATTAATTCTGTCATGATTTAAATAAATCATTGCTGTCTATGGAGAGTCAGAGAGCTCTCGGATTTCATCAAAAGTATCTTAATTTGTGTTCTGAAGACGAACAAAGGTCTTACAGGTTTGGAACAACATGAGGGTGAGTAATTAATGACAGAATTTTCATTTTTGGGTGAACTATCCCTTTAAGTTTTCTGTATATTTTAGGTATTCTACTACTAAGTAGTAGTGATGTACAATTCACAAACAACTTCTTATTTTGTGTCGGAACTTTAAATGAATCAGTTGATCCAGTCAAGAACTCTTCTAAACGATTCATTCGGTTCTCAAATTCAACTCCCTGATTCGGTGAATCAATTGCAACAGTTAAGAGCCTAATGGAGAATATTCACTGACTTACATTTCAGTCTGTTTGACACACAAAACGTTCATATCCCCTTTAAAACACTTGTAATAGTGCACAAGTTGGACAAGGGATGTGCCCGAATAGTGAATCCGTATAGAGGGTTTGCACTTACGCCACGATTTGGTGGCCATACTGGCAATACTCGGATGTAAACAACAGCTTGCATGGTTAATGAATTACTGAATACGTTGTTCTGCTAAATTAAGCTGTCTAAACGACGGAAAAAACATGTAGAACCTGCTAAATCATATATGCCCTTTCCTGCTTACTAAGTCCTGCTCATTATAATGAGCAGGACTTAGTAAGCAGGAAAGGGCACACTATTTTGACAAATTAAAGTTAATAGGTGGTAAAGATGCATACGAGCAGTATTAAGTAAGATATAAGCCTAATATTTCATCTACCTGACCTGAAATGATAAGAACAAACATAAATGTTGTCAAGATTCTTGCCCTGGAAATCCTAGTTCAGTTTGGCCAACCACAAACACCTTTTGTTCCTCAGACAGTTTTTTGCGCTCATCTCCTTGATTTGTTATAACCTTTGATGGTTTATAGTACTCCAGATGTTTTTCCTGGTTCGACCAATTATACAGCCCAAAACATGAAAATAATTGACCATTTTCAGCAGCAATAATCAGCAAAATATGTGAGTTTTGTTCAGTTCAATGGCATTGTTTACATTCAGTGCTGCCAATATGGCAGATTGATGCCCGCAATTTATATACAGTATAAGAAAGCATTGAAATACGTATTTATTCTCTATAGTGGTATAGACCACTTTTATGATTTGTTTCTTGTATTGTCTTTGAAGCTTCACAGCTCCAGTCATAATTTACTTTCATTATATTAAACCATGGCCAGGACAATTCTTCTGTCCTCCACAGTAGAAAGAAAGCCATGCAGGTTTGACCTGACATGAGGCTGAGTAAAAAATTACATTTTTTTTTTTTTTTGTGAGCTCTTATGTTTTTTCAACCTATGAACACCATCTGATATGGGACGGACAGTGTTCTTTTTGTTTTCAATTCGGTGTTGTTTGTCCACCCACTCAATGTAATTATCTCTTGAGATATTTGTGTTTGCCGGACACAATGTGATCATTCATACAAATAATCAGGGTTGAGTCTCGGTGTAATGTCAGCGTGGCCTGTCTGCTTTAAACGCTTGATGGAAAAGTGTGGGAGTGAAGGGAATAGAATGACACACACACACAAAAAAAAAAGAAAAATCCAATTATTCGTGCATAATAACAATCGTGCGGTATTCGCGGGCGATTGCCAGCACGTACTAACCCGGCCCTCACTGTCTCTCCTACTGTCTAAGTGCCAATTATGGTACAGGCGGCGGACATCCGCTTGAGCCAGGCCTCTTTCCGCTAGACCCATTAGGAGTTGCGCCGAGCATGATAGTGCTGTTTAGTCGAACACTGCACCATAAGAGCCGTATACTGCTCCAGTGCACCAGCTCGCACTACACACACTCATGCACGCTTGCGCTGATCAGGTTACCGAAGTAGATGGCACGCTGTTCCCTTGCAACATCATTAAAGCAAGGGTGGGGATTTTCCTAGAGCTCTGCGTGTCTAGCACAATGCGGTCGTATCACTGTCCTCTTCTGGAATGCAGCAGTGTTACCTGAGAAAAGCCTGCGTGCGGCGAGAAGGCAGGGTGGAGAGAGGGAGGGATGCGTAAACAATTCGGAACGGTGATGGAGTGAAAGAAAGAGGGATAAAGGACCCAAAAAGGACATGAGGGAGGGAGAGATAGAGAGAGTACATGAGAGGCAGGCCCCTGTGAAGTACCTCTTGTTATTAATAATTGATTCTTTGAAAATACTGCGCGGTTTAATTGGTGGTAAGGGGTGATCCTGGCACACACACACCTCTGGGAGTCTCTCTGCAGCTGGTTTCCAGTAACGCAGGCTCAACGTGAGGGCGAGAGAGTAGCGCTCCACTCGAAAGAGAGAGAGAATGCATTTGAAATTGAAACCTACCTGGAACGGCTCTAGCTGTGTCTGCAGTCTGCAAGGAATTCACTCCAAAGCGCCAGAAAGTATACACCTTTGCATGTCAGACAGCAAAGAACCAGAGGCCACGACCCGCATGATTTGCCTTGACCATGACGGCTGAATTTCATTTTATAAACCATAAATGGAATATAAGACAAAAATGAAAAATCTGTGTTTATTTACTTACTCGAATGTTGTTCCAAACCTGTACGATTGAATTAGATCTAAAGTGGTTCATAGAACCACACTGCAAAAAAGCATATTCCTAATCAACTATTTTCAGTTAAAATATCTAAAAATCCTTGAACTAAAATTAACATACTTGAGAGGCACCACTGCATAAGATATTAAAACTTGTTTTCCAAGAATGTTTCTTCAAAGAATTTTTCTAGTGCATTTTGTCCCCACACTCGCAGAATCTTTTATTTGTTTAGTGTATAAACAAGTTTTGCTTCTCAAGTAAATGGATCATATATATATATATATATTGTTACTGTAAATAAGAATTTAAATAGTTTTTAAAGGTTATCCTTACTGGAAAATCTTTATTTATTTGTATTAGATGGCTTTTAAGATTAAAAAATGGCATCCATATGAGATCATAAGACTTATATTATATTACAAGTCTTCAATAAGCAGTTTTTGAGGCAACAACCTACTAGAAGGGGCGATTATCAATAAATGTGACCACAAAACCAGTCATAAGTTGCAAGGCTATATTTGTAGCAATAGCCAACAATACATTGTATGGGTCAAAATTATATATAAACATCATTAGGATATTAAGTAAAGATCATGTTCCATTAAGATATTTTGTAAATTTCCTACCATAAATATATAAAAACTTAATTTCTGATTAGTAATATGCTTTGCTAAAACTTCATCTGGAATTGGATTTGTTTTGCATCCTCAGATTTCAGATTTTCAAATAGTTGTATCTCGACAAAGCTTTCAGGTGATGTATAAATCTCAGTTTCAAAAAATGTACCCTTTTTACTGGTTTTGTGGTCCAGGGTCACATATTTGGAAATACGTTTAAGTCTCACACATAAAGCTATTATACAGCTTGAGATGACTTTAAATGTAGAGCACAAGTCTCTTGTAGTCACTATAAACTGGTCACAGCCTGAAGATTTTTCAAACATTCTTCATCTGGGAACAACAGTAGCATACAGGTTTGGAACAAAAAAAGTTCTCATTTTAAAGTGATCTGTTCCTTTAAGACTGGACCGCGTTATGCGATAATTATTCTCATTAAAATTTTGACTGATACAAAAAGCTGCAGCCCCACATAATCTGAAATCTACTCTGTACAGCGTACCGTCCGTGATCTGACCTTCTCCACATATTGGATTAATTCCTAAGTCAATGTTCAACACAAACCAGCGCCACAATGGAAACAGTGAGGTATTTGCAACAGACACTCGCCGTATATTCAAAAAGGAACACAGTCTTGACAAAGACCAGAGCCAATTTGACCAGATAACATCTGTGGAGACCAGAGGAAGCTTTTCCTTTTGTGCAAAAACCAGAGCCGCCGCCTGTGAGAACTCTCGGCTTTGAAGATTCTCCGTCCTATTACGCTAAAACCTGCTCTGGAGACTAGATTTGCCTCAGGTAACACAGGTTCTTTCCTATAATCAACAGCAGCACCGCGTCCTCCATTAGGACCTTTAATAAAATTCTCTGGAAAAAAAATCGTGCGACGATCCTTTGGCAAAGCTGAGATAAAATTGAATTTCTTGAAAAGCTAAAAGGCAGCGGTAAAAAGGATTGGCTGTGTGTGCTAGGAGATGACAGAATATCAAGCCGGTGTGACAGAGAATCAAGTCAAACAGCGCGTCGGTGCGGTTTGAAAAGTTTAAAAACTGACTGAAAGCTGTATGAAATGTGAAGTGTGCCCCAGAACAGATCTAATTGCTGTAATTTGTGTGCACAGTGTGCGAACAGCACTTTTGTTGGCTATAAAAGGTCATAATCAATATAGAAGATACAGACATGGCAAAACTCTGTGTGTGTGTGTGTGTGTGTGTGTGTGTGTGTGTGTGTGTGTGTGTGTGTGTGTGTGTGTGTGTGTGTGTGTGTGTGTGTGTGTGTGTGTGTGTGTGTGTGTGTGTGTGTGTGTGCGTGCGTGTGTGCGTGTGTGTGTTTATCTTTTCATCTCTACTCTAGCTCTCATGTGCCTTTGTGCTGATAGCCATGATAATCTGTAGATCTGGATTTGCCCACCCTGCTGAATTATGCAAACCCAGCTCAGCTCAGGCGTGAGGAGTTTAACTGGGCTGGCAGTGGGAGATAGACAGCTTGTGGCCTTTCTTTTAAAAGAAAGAGGAGAGCTTATGCTATATCCCTCTGTTTTATTCTTTCTTTGATCAATCTATGTATCTATCTACTTCTCTGTCTGCCTATATATCTATCTTAGTCTATCTGTCTGTTTGGCTGTCAGTTGGTCAATGCTTTGGTTTTCTGGACAGGTAACATCACAGTATTCTTTGAGGTACCATTTAAAAGCAATGGGACATGTATTTGGTAATCATTTAGTACGATTTATTCGAGTTCCAATGGTATTTCTTATTTTTTAAAGGTATTGTATTTCTTTACGACAGTTAGGATACTGTGTTTTAAAGGGATAGTTCACCCAAAAATGAAAATTCTGTCATTAATTACTCACCCTCATGTCATTCCAAACCCGTAAGACCTTCGCTTATCTTTGGAACACAATTTAAGATATTTTTGATGAAATCCGAGAGCTTTCTGACCCTCCATAGATGGCTCTCGTGAACGTTCATCAAAAAATAACACTGAAAAGAGGAAACTGTGGTAAAAAAAATTATTTTGTTCACAAAAAGTATTCTTGTAGCTTCATAAAATTAAGGTTGAACCACTGATGTCACATGGACTATTTTAACAATGTCCTTACAACCTTTCTGGGCCTGGAACGTGTCAGTTGCGTTGCTGTGTATGCAGGGTCAAAAAGCTCTTGGATTTCATCCAGAATATCTTAATTTGTGTTTTGAAGATGAACAAAGGTCTAATGGATTTGGAACAACATAACGGTGAGCAATTAATGACAGAATTTTCATTTTTGGGTGAACTATCCCTTTAAGTGAAAGTTCTGTCATTTATTCAGCATAAAATTTCTCATGAAGACATACAGTACTGTAGCTTTGTGTAATAAACAGGACAATTTTTAGCCCTTATTGAAGGCAGTGAGATGTTAACCATTGGAACTGGACCAATGAGTTAGTGAGTTAAGTCCAATTCACTCACAAACCATTCAGAATCGGTTTAAACTGGATCAACTCATTCAGATACGGAAAGACCCAAATCAAACAAATGATTCATGATCTTTTAAAATCTAAATTACTTGATGCGTTTCACAGAACCAAATCAGAAAATAAAAGCAGAAAGAAAGATGGATCTCAAGTTTTGAATCACTGCTTCTCTTGTGAATGCATTAAACAGCTAGATTGGATGTCAAGATTGACATTGGCTGAGTGTATGGGCTATTTTTATGATGCTTATTTATCAGTTTCGAGCTTGGAAGTTCAAATACTCATTCTGGCAGGATATTTAGAAAATTACCTTTTCTGTTCCACAACAAAAAAAGTAATTCAGGTTTTGAGCAACACAAGGGTGAGTAAACTATGTCAGAATTCTTCCTTTAAATAGTTTCTTATATAAGATACCTTATATGTAACCCTGGACAAAACCAGTCCTAAGTAGCATGGGTATATGTCTAGCAATATCCAAAAATACACTGTATGTGTCAAAATTATTGATTTTTCTTTGATGCCAAAAATCATTAGGATATTAAGTAAAGATAATGTTCCATGAAGATATTTCGTAAATTTCCTACTGTAAGTATATCAAAACTTAATTTCTGATTAGTGATATGCATTGCTAAGAACTTCATTTGGACAACTTTAAAAGCGATTCTATTAATATTTAGATTCGTTTGCACCCTCAGATTCCAGATTTTCAAATAGTTGTATCTCAGCCAAATATTGTCCTATCCCAAAATTCCATATCCATAAAAAGAAAGCTTATTTATTCAGCTTATTCTCAGTTTCAACCCGTATGACTGGTTTAGTTGTCCAGGTTCACATATATATCTCCATTACCACGTTCATTCCTGTTCTACAGTATGTAATGCCAAGGTTGAGCTGCAGTCACTGGTCTTCTGTGAATTAGTCTAGCAGACCATCTGCAGTGCTCTATGATTTGGTTTGAGAGTGCCTTGCATCAAGAAGGAGAGGCCAGTAAGTGAGCAGGCCCATTAGGCTCCAAGTGTGTGTGTGTGTGTGTGTGTGTGTGTGTGTGTGTGTGTGTTTGTGTGTGTGAGAGAGAGAGAGAGAGAGATATGAGATGCTGCTCTTAGACAGTGATATGCTCATTAGTAGGGCTAGGATGTACTGCATTTGTGTGTGTGTGTGTGTGTGTGTGTGTGTGTGTGTGTGTGTGTGTGTGTGTGTGTGTGTGTGTGTGTGTGTGTGTGTGCACGCTTGCAGTCTAATTAGCATTGGACAGTTAGAGTGACTGTGACCCAAGACTCTCTCCGACCTCTCATTCTGACCTGCCTGCCGGCGTCCGCAAGTTCAATCCGTACCCCACAAACACACGGCCATTCAAAGAGACACGCAAACACCCATACTCCCACACAAAAGAGAAAGACATCCCTTCATGAATGTCAATACACTCTCTAATTGGCTTGTACGAGCGTCCCTGTTTTCTTTTAAACAAATGTCGGTCATTAAGCCGTGAGTGAGATGATTAGTGTGAAGTTGGTGTGCGGTGCACCGATACACACGTCCTCTTATGGAATGTGTCCGCACAGCCATTAGCACGCCATCCCTGACATGCCCCGTGTCCTCTCTCCTCTCACACCTATTTGTCAAACCGGCCCACTGTTTCTTCCAGAAATAATGACGGCCCAATCAGAGACTGCGACTAGTGTGTGTCTAACCTTTGTTTTGTTTTTTTGACAGAAAAGGAAGCTGATGGAAGTCAGACAGACTGTAGCGGAATATAGATGCGGGCGTTGGAAAGTTTAAAAGACGTTTTAAAGTTTAACATCCTCCCCCAAAAGGCCCTTCTGCTTTCTGGCTACCGCAGTGCGAGATGAAAGCGCTTGTGCTTCTACAAAAGACTTATTTTTTTTGTGCCTAGCACCACTTTAGCCAGCTAAATGCATCTCATCCCGGCGACCGGCATTGGGAAATACAATCTCGGTGCAGAGGGAAAAGTCTGGGCCAGCATTTCAAACAAAGGCACGCTAGCACAAAAGGACGAGAAGGGTAAAACCCTGGGACGCTGGGCAGTGTAGGCCCTTACGGGCCCATTGTTTTCGAGAGAGCATTATGAAGAGATACACATGCGCAGAAAAAGCCGTTCACACGCACGCTGTAGTCGAGGGTGAGACCTGGCTGCAGCCGAGCGGTGTGCACAAAGGAGCTTAATCATTCATAAAACGGCAGAGGCTAATAAAATATGCAGCACATGAATGTGGTAAAGTGCTCCGGTGCTGCCTAAAGTTTTAAAAAGACACATCGAATCAGCCACACATAACTACTGTGTGTGTGTGTAGGCCGATTAGTTTGCTGGGGCTGAAAGGATGAGGTCACGTTGTTTGCAGCATCTCTAGGGCGGATCCTGTCAGGACTGCGTCCTCTGCTTCCTGTCTTCTGCGCTTCTTTATGCATTTGTCTTGTTCGTTCTCTGGCCTCCTCCGTCTGCCTTTTTGCTACTGTACTAATAGGGACGGTACTAAGAGGAGACAGGAAATGACAAGGAGAAAAGGGAGGGCGCCACAGGAAGTAACAATCACAAATGAGATTTCTAATAACATCTCCATTGTTTTCCTGGCAATGAGATTAAATAGACATCAAATAGAGACTTCCTACTCAGATGTTTCTCCTGAGAAAAGACTGTAAACTCACAGCTTTCTCCTCTGGAGTTTTAGTGAGCTCTCAAGTATATTTCAAACTGGAATCAAGCATATATATTTCTTGATCAACAAATCAGCCTATTACAATGATTTCTGAAGGATCATGTGGCACTGAAGACTGGAGTAAAGATGCTGAAATTTGATTCAACTTTGGCATCACAGGAATTATTTTCACTCAGCAATTATTTTCTATAGGAATTAGTTTCGTTTGCTGTAGTATGTCAGTAGGAAATATCAGTTTACATTTCAAAACATTCATTTTGCCATTAATTGTAATAATCCACTGAGGTTTTTGTTTGCACAAGGAGTCTGACATCAGCCAGCACTCTGCACAGAGATCAAATCTCATCAAATCTTCATCCAGTCTGTCTGAAATGACATGAAGAAACAGAACAAACTGAGACAGACTAAATCCAGAAGAACTGGACTGCTGTCAAAAATAATGCCATAAACAGCTTTTCTTTATCAATTTAATTCCTATTAACTAAACTAAATTAACATTTGGTGTTACCATAATTTGCGTTTAAAGCTAGGTGCAAGTAGGTCTCTTGAAGCATCTCGGAGACATTGCAAAAGTTCTTCTGGATTTAGTCTGTTTAGTCAGTCTCAGTTTGTTCTGTTTCTTAATGTCATTCCAGACAGACTGGATGATGATGAGATCAGATCTCAGTGTGAATCACTGGCTGTTGTCAGACTTCTTGTGCAAACAAAAATCTCACTGAATTATTATAATTAATGGCAAAATGAATGTTTGCAAATGCAAACTGATATTTCCCACTGACACACTACAGCAAAAGATAGAAATAACTGAATTAAAACCATTCCACTGTGTATTCAGAATTTTAGAAGTAACATCTAAGACAAAGTTGATACTTCTATGACAAATATTTGAGAATTTTCCTAAATCATCAAAAGGCAATAATATTTTTCTTTGGCACAGTATTAGGAAATAGAAAGACTCGAACTTCAGTCGCCCACAGCTTGCGCATTAACCCTTAAGCCGCGGCTCTGACCTCTCTGTCCTTCTGTCTCTCATTATGCTTCTCACAGCAGTTTGAGGGAGCGTTAGAAGTTGCAATCAAGGGTGCTGTTGTGTGACAGATAGTTCGACTAATAAGTCCAGGCTTGGTTTCTCCACCACCTAGCACCTCTAGCATCCACGCACTCAAGTGAACTGAACCATCAAAAGCAGAGGCTCCTGCCTTCAAGCTTACCATGGCTAACAAGCACAGCTGTTCACTGAACCCACCACAGACCAGCTGAGGATATATTAGTCACGTACAAACAAATGGATAAATGAGAGCATAGGGTAATCATCACCATTTTTACAATAGACTTCACCTCAGCTGGACATTTTGATGTTTGAATTGAATAGGGCTGTGAATTAAATTGCATTCAGAATTGAATTGACCCTTCACAAAAATCCGCCCCTCCTTTGTTACTGATGCAATGTCCGACAAACAATACCGCTCTCACACTACACATCATGTTCTCACGCAGTGAAAAATACATTGTGGAACAAATAGGAAACTGACAACACGCAGACAGACAAGACAGAGCCGGTTACTTTTGGTATGAAACAAGGTCTTAGCTTTAAAATGTTGTCATTTTTTTAAAGAAATTCAAACAATAAATACTGTTTTGTGGCTCCTTAATGTGTCGTGACAGATCACTGTTTTGTCTCAGTTCAAATGGCATGAAATAAACATGGATGAACATCAGGACGTTTTTTATTTCCACTGCAGAAAGTTGTCAATACACACCATTTTTCAAGTTTATGTCCACCGAAGTTGATCTACTCTCCTGTCTGATTTGTTTGTCAGACAAAATGGAAGATTCACCGTTATGATTGGTCAGATCGCCTGTCAATCAAGCTGTTTGGGGTCAATTGAAAAATGCGTTTTAAATTCCAGATTTAAATTAAATTGTATTCATTAGAACTGAAGTAGCAAACAGGATGCAGGATTGTAAGTTAGTATTAAATGTGAAGGAAATTCAATAAAAATGAAAACTGAAATTCAACCAAAGCCTTATCTAAAAACTGTTTTATAACTTACACATCTGATAACATACACACTTTATAAGTCTTAGAAAAGTTTTTTTTTACTAGAAAAAAAGTCATTTTTGCAAAGAAAAATGTTTCAAGGATTTCTAAAAATCCTTGAAACATCACTGCTTGAAACACTGATATTAAGACTTGTTTCCATATAATGTATTTTTAATACAAATGTAATTTGTCTTACTTACTCTGTCTTAGGCAGATTTGTTGCACTTCTTTAAATATTTAATTATTTAATGTTTTAATATTTATTTAAATTTATCCCATTCCAAGGATTTAAAAAAAAATTTTTTTTTACTTTAAAACAAGTCAAATAATTATTAAAAAGTGCAGTGTATAAATTAAGGAAAATAAGATTAAAAAAAGTGGAAAATAAAACAAAAATAGGATTTTTGCATTGTATACACTGTCGTTCAAAAGTTTATGATCAGTACGATTTTTTAATGTTTTTAAAAGAAGTCTTTTCTGCTCATCAAGGCTGCATTTGTTTGATTAGAAATACGGAAAAAACTGTAATATTGTGGAATATTATTGCAATTTAAAATAGTGGGTTTCTCTTTTAATATACTTTAAGATAGAATTTATTCCTGTGATACAAAGCTGCATTTTCAGCATCATTACAACAGACTTTAGTGTCCTATGATCATTTAGAAATTTAATATGCTGATTTATTATTAATTTGGAAACAGTTGTGCTGCTTAATATTTTTTTTTAAATTTATTTTATATTTTGGAACCTGTGATACTTTTCTCAGGATTTGTTCATGAATAAAACAGAATTATTTTAAATTATTTAATTTATTTAAAACAGAAATCTTTGTTTGAAATAAATTAATACTTATAATTATTATGAAATTGATCAAAAGTGATAGGAAAGACTTATATTGTTAGAAAATATTTTTATGTTGAATAAATTCTGTTCTTTTTAACATTTTATTCATCAAAGAATCCTGAAAAAGTATACAGCTTCCAAAAAAAAAAAAAAAAAAAAAAGCACAACTGTTCCCAACATTGCAATAAATCAGCATATTAGAATGATCTCTGAAGGATCATGTGACTCTTAAGACTGGAGTAATGGCTGATGAAAATTCAGCTTTGCATTACAGAAATAAATTATATTTTAAAATCGATTAAAACTTTTACATTTTAAATTGCATTAATATTTCAAAAATAAAAGATTGCTTTAAAAAAAAAACATTAAAAATTGTACTGATCCCAAACTTCTGAATTTAGTACATTTATGCATTTCATAACTGTTGAATTTCTCTGAATTTGCGTAAATTCCACTTTCTTTAATTCCATTTCAACTTCCTGTGGGGTATGGCCAATTTCATCCAAATTCACCCTGTTCATTCTAAAGGGCACAGATTCTTAAATTCAGAATTTAGCCCAACCCTAGTATACATTAAAGCTGTGATTCACCTTGCCATTCAATAGAAAACATATGACCTCAGCGGTCACATTTAGCTTGATGGGAAGTCTGGAAAAGGGCACGCCACACGTTTGAGTGTCATTACTAGCTCTGTATTTAGCCTTGAGCCTGGGGATATGTTTGGACAAGTCTTTGAGTGTCTGCCGCACAAATTATCCTGATAAAAGCACATGGGGCGAGCAAATTAATTCAACCGAAACCCAACAAAAGCACTGTTTACATAAGCTAATCCCAGGCAGCGTGCTAGCCGCCATGCCAACCCCGAGCAGCCTCCGCAGGCTGGAGAAATCTTTATTGAATCATCACCCGCTCCCTGGGCACTTTCGAGACCCCAAAGTGTCTTTATCCAACTGGAGAAGCGAAGGGAGGAACGGGTCCTTTCAGATGGCATCTTTACGGTCTTCAGCGGTTTGAAATCGAGGCCAAAACAAATGGCCTTTCCCAGAGCGGTCTTTAATGTACCTTTTTGGGGACTGATTTTCAGCCAGACCATAGAGAATTGGATACAGTTATGGTGGGTTAGAATCGCTGTAGCTGTATCTTATTATAGGAGGCGCTTTTGACACTCGAAAGGTATGTGCGTGGACTTTTCATGACACGGAAAAGGTTGAGGGTGTGGGGGTGGGGTCTGTGGAAGGAGTAGCACGTTCTTAAGGATTTATGACACCTTACGTCTCTTCTCTGTCCTTGGTTGCTTTCAGGGGGAAACGTTTTCCAATGATGAAAACGCACGGGAGGGGCGGAAGAAAAGATGACAGGAGCGGCTGAAAGGCACTACACTGTGAAGGAGGAGCAGTCTGCCACCAACATCTCTCCTCTTTTTCTCGAAATCGAGTGGTTATCGTTTGTGACTGGAGCCAAGCTGCACAGGCTGTTCCTCTCCACTCTCTGTGTGAATTCATAGCAAAAGCAGCTTTCCTAACCGCTAATTACAACTCGAAGCTCATTAAACCGCCAGTTTTATACATGCGTGTATGCGTGCGCGACCGCGGACGATGCCGTTATTCGTCATCCTTTACATCTCGATGATTGATCCATTCCAAAATCGCAAATCAAACACATCTCTGCTCCCTGAAAAAACACTATCCCTTTCCAGATCTATATTTACAGCTGTACACCCAGCCTCTAACTAAAATCTTGTTTGTCTCGAAGATGCAACGAGGCAAAGCCCAGAAGCAACAGCGCCAATGAGGAACCGGATCGGACGCCGACGGTAAAACGTCAATGAGTCCCCGTGTTGCCGCAGCCTTCCACAGATTTGGCTCGTTCCTCCTCGGCCATTTATCCCTGAACAGGCTTTGTCGAGCACTTACGCCAGTGGCCTAAAAGCAAGCTGTGTGTAAAAAAGAAATGGCAGGGCCCTTAAAAGGGGAGAATCCATCAGGCTCGGGTTGTTACAAAGTGGTCCTCTATTAAAAATGCAGCAGGGCCATTACATCAGGACCGGTGCCTTTCTCCTCTGGCTCTCTCAAGCCCACAGAAACCAACTAGCTAACTTGGATCACCCTATTACAGTCTGGACCACATGAGTGCTGGTCATGGATGAACACTGGAAGTGCTTGCAGATAGATTCACATAGAGGTTACACTGACTTTTTATATAACAGTATTGCACCTCGTAGTGTAGTTTATGAATCTATCTAATTTCACACACTCAAAAAATTACAGTACCTTTGCTGCTTGTTAAATACGAGAATACTTTCTGTGCACAAAGGAAAGAAAAATAATGACTTTATGCATTGATTTTGCATGGATAGCTACGGAGACTGAACCGGAAGAGAAGAAACTGTTGAATAAAGTTGTTATTTTTGTTTTCTTTGTGCACAAAACATATTCTTGTAGGTTCATACCATTATGTTTGAACCACTGATGCCACATGGACTATTTTAACAATGTCCTTACTACGTTTCCTAGCCTTGAACGTGTTGCGTTGCTGTCTATGCAGCTTCAGAAAGCATTTGGATTTCACCCAAACTATCTCAATATATGTTCTGAAAATGAACGAAAGTCCTACGGTTTTGAAACGACATGAGTGTAATTACTGACATTTTTGGGTGAATTAACCCTTTCATTTCATTACCTTCAATTCTCTAGAATTTGTAAAGTGTAAGTTATCTTAAACATTAGAACTAGATTAATCATTTTTGCCTTAAATGAAACTGAACACTAAGGTCCCAGTATGCTTTGCATAAGAATCATTTTATGTGTTTTTGATTAAAGGAAAAGGCATGCTTGTGGTAAATGTTCAGTGTGCTTAGAGATTTAGAAGGGTATCTGTCATGTTAGAGTTTTTGTGGTTACCGTCGTGGGGCTTAGCTTGTGGGCGGCCACATAAAGGCTGTGGTGTGTTTTGTCACTCAATGAGAAATAGCTGTGCTAATGCCACTGCAGTGACGAGTAGTTGTTTATTTAAAAAAAAAAAATTCTCCCTTACATTACATTTTGTAAAAGTAGTTTTATTTAGCAATTTTAAGTTATCCTGCAGTATCCTGTCAAAATCAACATCATTTTTAAAATCCTTATCCAGTGATCACAACTGACTCGAAAGGTCATGGAAAAGGATTCATTAATCAAGAGAGTTTTAAATAAAACATGACTGATAACTCCATTAAGTGTCTAGAGCTATGAATAAGCCACCTTTGAGCCATAAACTTTTTTCCCTAATAGTTTGCTGCATTAATGAAGTGCGGTCTTTTTTATATTGACGTATCTCACAGGATCAGATTTTACAGCCAGATCTATAAATTTTATCAGTGCTGTTGTACGAGTAACTTAACTCAGAAGCGTGTGAGTGACAATAAAAGTTTCTTCTTGCACATTCTCATATTGGTTTTGTGCGACTGGATGCACATGAGAGTTATTACTCTCTGATGCAAGATGTGAAAATCTAGAACACATTTCACCTTCAGAACGGGCCAGAAAATATTGAACTACTACTACAAACAGCTCTTTTGTGCACTTTGTATTCTTTTCTTTTCATGTTCGTGACTAATGCGGAGCATTTCACCCCTGAAACGAGGACAATCTTGGGCATAAAATTTTATCCACCTATGAGGGTATGTTTGCCAAGTATGTTCCTCTTTTCAGAGTGAACCCCACCCCTCTGAACAGATGGCTGGAGAGAATGCCCAGGACACAGTAGGAGAGAGA
Organism: Garra rufa; assembly: GCF_049309525.1. NCBI lineage: Eukaryota > Metazoa > Chordata > Actinopteri > Cypriniformes > Cyprinidae > Garra > Garra rufa. Next base: position 13,715,599 of record NC_133369.1, on the reverse strand, counting down.
AAGAGAGAGAGAGGAAAAGGGAGGGGAGATGGGAAAAAGACAGGGAGGAAAAGAGAAGAACGTTGATGGACTAAAAATATGAATGCTGGTTGTATTTAAATCAATTCTCTTGTGAATATTAGACCGCATAGTGAAGTGGTTTGTCATATGTGACCCTGGACCACAAAACCAGTTGTAAGTAGCACGGATATATTTGTAGCAATGGCCAACAATACATTGTATGGGTCAAAATTATCATTTTTTTATGCCAAAAATCATCATTAGGATATTAAGTAAAGATCATGTTCCATGAGGATATTTTGTAAATTTCCTACCATAAATATATCAAAAAAATTTTGATTAGTAATATGCATTGCCAAGAACTTCATTTGGACAAATTTAAAGGCGATTTTCTCAATATTTAATTTTTTTTTTTGCATCCTCAGATTCCAAATTTTCTAATAGTTGTATCTCAGCCAAATATTGTCCTATCCTAACATACCATACACCGATAGAAAGATTATTTATTAAAAAAGTTGCACTTAAGACTGGTTTTGTGGTCCAGGGTCACATATGTGCTTTCTGACTGAATGAGGTCATATGACACACACACACACATATATATATTCATAACTTGTTTCTCATAACATTAAATTGAAACCTCAGAGTAAAAAGACATTCACAACTAATATTAACTAATGAAACCTTATTGCAAAAGGTAGCCATTTTTTGATTCAGTTTATTAGAGATTGATTTAGATTCTTAAATTCAACCATTAAAACAGAATCCAGAAAAATGAAAAAAACATGCAACACGAAAGTTAGAAAAAAATAAAACTGAATTCACAGTGCCCTATTTGTGGCTTAGATGCACACTCCAATACTAACAGAAAAATTACCCACGGACAAGCATAATTTAGCACTCCAGGCAGATCTGACATCCCCAACTCGATGGTTGCAGGCAGACACTTACAGCAAGCATTTTACAGTGCAGGCTTTCCCAACGGAAGTGTTTACATGTATAATTCACACACGCATACAAAGCCTGCACTCTTGTAAGTTCATGTTTCTGCGTATGTCATTATGGATCGCTTCCAACAGGAAATCTCAAATAGCAAAGAAAGCATTAGAGTAAAAGCAACCCAAATATTTGATTTTTTCGAAAACAGTATTATAGCCTAACATCATGTAATGCAATTACAAGTAACGTTATTGTACTCTCAGAGGGAGCGCGCTGGACAAGGCAAGTGATTAGGAGTCGGGCTTTGTCTTCCGACGATATCTGATGAACCGAATAACCGCATTTTTTAAAATAACAACCAGACAATTATTCCAAATTTGAAGCGTATTTTAGGTCTAAATTACTCAATTTGTTGCAGTCAGTAATTTGCGTGCGAAACGGCTGAGTGTGCTTGTGGATTTTAATCTATCCTTTCACCTGTCTAATGACAGTGTTGGTAATGAATACCGAAAATCAAATTGTCGTTGATACCTGAAAATTGCTTGTCCATTAACGAGTTTAATTATTCAGATGAAGGTTGTTTGGAGGAGGGGAGATGAGAGCATTTTCACCGGCGTGGTAAAAAATAGGCGCCGCTAGAGGAAAATGAAGCATCAGTCTGGTAATTATCCACAAGCGGAGTAAATATCACAACATAATAATCCTAAATGACATTGAGAGCAGCGGAAATATAATGAGCCACATATATGCACCATTCCCATAATGCAGCAGGAACGTTGCTGGCAAGCCACATGTCACCTCACTGCAGGGCAGTTAGCATACACTCCCACTGAGAGGAGAGGTTTAAACGGCCGACTGGATGTTATTTCTGCTGTACATAAAGCTGACCCCACAGAGTGTAACCGAACACCACACACACACATTTGCTCGCATACGCAATCTCATGGCTCTGGATTTGAGTGCTCGCTCTGGCTCTCTTCCCCTTTCCCTTCTTTCAAAACATCAATGCGCACACACACCGTAAAGCTCTGACTTCTAGCCGCTGATTGAATGGAAGACGGGGCCCCACTGGCCTCTGTTGACACAATACCAGGGGGGAATTACCTCCCTTAAATTCTATTTTATATCCCTCTGGTGTATGACTGCTGTCAAGGATACCTCAGCTCACACACTTACGTTTATACATCCATCCATGTTTAGCTATAACCTGCAAGGGGAAAACGAAGATATTGGTATTGTAGATATCTGCATGAGGAACCTACAGTTACATGGTGGCATGGGATGTGTGCCATTTGGAATTCAACTTAATTGAGAATGTTGTTTTTAAATTTCGATGCATTTTTTGTATTTGAATTGAAGTAGCGATCAAGAATTGCAATTCGGATTTGACTACAAGGAAGTGGACTAGAAACTACAAAAGCAAAATATAGCGCCATTGCGCTACTGCCGTCCCGAGTTCGAATCCCAGCTCGAGGACCTTTCCTGATCCTGCCCCCTGCTCTCTCTCCCACTTTGCTTCCTGTCATCACTATACTGTCCTTTAATAATAAAGGCAAACACACCAGAAATAATTTGAAAGAAAAGCTAAATTTGTCAAAACAAAGTCTTGTGTGAAAATGTTTTTTAAAAAGTTTAAAATTGAAGCATTGAAGTTTTAAGGATTGCAGGCCACAGACCGACAAACCAATAAATGACAGACAGACAGATAGACAGATAGATAGATAGATAGATAGATAGATAGATAGATAGATAGATAGATAGATAGATAGATAGATAGATAGATGGATGATAGATAGATAGATAGATAGATAGATAGATAGATAGATAGATAGATTTATGCATCATCTGAAAGCTGATAAATAAGCTTTCCATTAATGTATTGTCTTTTACTATAGGACCATAATTGGCTGAGATGCAACTATTTGAAAATCTGGAATCTGAGGGTGCAAAAAAATCTAAACACTGGGAAAATTGCCTTTAAAGTTGTCCAAATTGAGTTCTTAGCAATGCATATTACTAATCACAAATTAAGTTTTGATATATTTAGAGTAGGAAATGTACAAATATCTACATTGAACATGATCTTTACTTAATATCCTAATGATTTTTGGCATAAAAGAAAAATCGATAATTTTGACCCATACAATGTATTTTTGACTATTGCTACAAATATACCCATGCTACTTAAGACTGGTTTTGTGGTCCTGGGTCACATTTTAATGCTACCTTTTTGTTAAATTGTCAAGAATAAAAGTAGTCATTTATTCTGCATTTGCTATCTGTTCACTTTGTATAACAAATCTTGCTGTAAGGCCTGATATTGTTTGTACCTAATTTCATGTTCAGTGATATCTGTGACCCACATTATAAAACAAGGGATGAATTTCCAGCCACATTTCATTTTCTTTTGAACCTGCTTCAATGAAAGTAAGTCATTTCCATGTAATTGATAGCAGGGTCTTTATAATAATTTAACCGAATTACAGAATCTCGACATTAACAGCTTACTGTCGCATCATAATTTCCCCTGCTTAACATTTGCCTCTCATTGAGCACAGAGCTTTATTGGGGCAGAGAGGGAGCGGGGGAGAGAGCGAGGGCAGTGATTGTGTGTCAGTTGCCCCTCTTCCCCCTCATGATTGATTTTCCCCGGAGGAATGCCTCCACTCAGAGAGCACGCTAGAATCAAGATTAATAACAGGCCATTTACATCCTCAATCACGCACACACACGCAATCGCACTCACGCTGACCCGTGCTCACATGAGGTCCCCATCCTTCACAGGCGAGACTGAATATCTGAAATCTGAAACTCCGTTCCAGTGCCAAAAAACCTCCTCCATCTCCTTTAATAATCTACAGATCAATAATTATTCCCAGACTTGCCCATTTGACCATTACCCATGATGCTCTGGTGTTCACCATAGTGCTTCGATAAGGATCACCAACAGACTTTGCACAATTCTGAACCTTCTGAATATGCATGGTTTCTCTTTGACAGGCCCTATTTAGCAAGGTGAGTTATTGTTGTGAGGACTTCTGGTTGCGACGAAAGAGAAGGACAAAGATGCTCTGGACGAGCCCCCATATCCCTTGGAGACACTCTGAGAAACTCATTAGACAGCGGAAGTGGGTAAGATCCAATTTGACGTGACCTTGAAGGCAGCTACAAGGAGTGGGGAGTGGGGATGCGTGTGTGTAATGATGGGTAATACGGTGCCTGTTGCTAGTGTCATGTATAGGCTAGCAATGAAAGACGTCAATCAAGTTGTTTCTACAAGCTCCTCTAAGCTGAGATTGGCCAAGCACTTGCTAAATTCTGGTAGTGTAACACGGGTAGAAGGAGGGAAAGAGAGAGGTCGTAAACACTTGCTGATGGAGAGCGACTTGGCCACTGCCGTTTATCATGTGTCTTTTGGGAACGCTTGCATATTTGGCCAACGTTGAGCAAGCAACTCCTCCAAAAGACTTTCCATAAATTTTCTTCCCTCACATTCGACTTTTTCACTTTGTAATTTACCCACCCCAAGTTGATCAGGAAAATGCATCTTCACACCCTTTGTTCTGACAGCCATTTTTTTGGTCTGATCCAATCATAGCCCTCTCTCCAATTTCATTCACTCAAACATGTTACACAAGTGCCGGCCTCTTATGGGGCGCGCCACATAAAAACATTCATGAATCACTGAGAGAGGCCGAGATCACCAGTGCCCCCGATAGCATCTCGGCACTATCGATCAGCCCATGGTAATCAATTCTCCACGTCCGGGTGGTGTAGGGGCTTAGAGAGATGGATGCAATTATTCAAGTCCCTCCACCACAGGCTACACAGCTGAGAGGACAGAATCCTGGGATCATGACTTTGAGAGCATATGCATGCGTTCTTGATAAACGGGTACTCTTGCACCTCCAGAGAGCGGCCCATGCCAAATATCGGTCATGTGGTTTGTGTGTCAGAAATCTGTCAGAATGGTGCGAATGCAAGGAAGCATGTGAGGCAGACAATCAGAACATCACAAAAGCAGATAAACAAGGTGCCTTACCTTAGTCTGAAGGTAGTGAGGGTAATAGTAAGTGTACTGGGGGTACATTGGTTGCTGTTCCAAACGTTTGCCCATGTAGCTGGAATCCTTCTGGCTGTGGCTGGATACAGAGACTCGCGTGTGGGATCCAACAACTCAAAAAGCCTCCGCTTGTGGTTCCGCAGCTAGAGGCTAGATCCGTGTGAGGGTCGGAGCCAGAGGAAGGATGGAGAGAGAGAATGAGATGATACAGCACACGGGCAAGTGTGCGTGTGCCGTGCCTCTCCTCTTCTCGCCGTCTTCGGGAGCAGGGGAGGAGGAGGTGATGGAAGGAGAGCGGAGGTACGAGGATGGGATAGCAGTGGAGGTGTGCGCGAAGAAAGAAGGAGCAGCGGCACAGGAGAGAGGAGAGAAGGAAGGAAGGAGGTGAGGGAAGAGGAGGGGGCACTGTGGCGATCACTTCTCCGGAAAACTGGCTTCTAGTCTCCTGCTCATGCCCTGACTTTGACTCTCTCTCTCTTGCTATCTATCTTGCTCCTTCTTTCTCACTCTCTCTCTCTCTGACAGTCGGTGCAGCGTCGGTTCCCAGAGGAGCTTGTCAGATATCCCAGTCGCACACTTTGTTCCCGTCTGGCGGATGCACAAAGCGGCAATGTACACAGTCGTCGGATTTGGATCTCTGCACGCGCAGCTGACGGGACTCAAATTCTCAGCAGAAAGGACCAGACGTTAGCCGTGAGGTTATGAGGCACACAGGAAACAGCACAAACTCCAGACAGACTGCAGTATCCGAAAAGTCCAGGTGCAGCAACGCTGTTTTTCCTCTGTGATGTTCTTTTCTTTATCACCTGCCTCCCTTGTCTGCCTGCTTTGTTGCATGCGCGAGTGTGTGTGCGAGAGTGAGTGTGAGTGTGTGTGGCTGTGTGAGAGTGTGTGAGTGTGTGTGCGCGCTGCCGGCTGCTCCACACTGTGGGGAAGATTGAAGGGATCAGCTCGGGCAGCGCCGTGTTCCTCCTCCTCCTCTGCCTGGTGGGTGGGGCTAAGGGCTGGCTGCTCCACTCCCAGCCAGGGGAGTGTCTTAGGCAGCCTATCTCTGTTTGTCCTCATGGGAGATCTGCCGCCCACTGCACAGCTTCACTAGAAGCTGAAGGGGACGACTTACTCCTACTCTCACATTCTGGGGGGAGGAGACTAAGGACGACACGGCAAGGAGCCGAGGCCCCCTGCTGGTCAACCGCAGACTGTACCTCATCTGATCTCCTTTTTCCCAAGCCTTTTCTTCTCTTTTTATCCTCTGAGTGTATTTTTAACTTCACTTTCTTCAATAAATAAAACATGAATGACCGTAAGATGTTTCTTTGCTCTTGTCTGACACATGCTGGTAGCTTTGCATCGGCTGATACACTGACATACTGACACACTGACATGCATACTAGTACATAAGTGTGCACAATGCAGAAATGGCTGTGAATTAAATTCTTCCATAAGGCTTAAGCACTGTTGCTTATTCAAAGAAGAAGAAAAAAATCCAGGATAGAAATGCTGTGCTGGGAAAGGGTGCAGTTTCATAGCAGATGCTTTTTTTCCACAACCTCTGCAATAATATTTCTTGCAGTGGCCAATTGTTTGAGGCAGAAAAATTGGAGTTGAAAAGAAAGTAAATAAAAAATCTCTGCCTAATCATTCCTATACACTCTCTCTCTTTGTTTGAGTTTGCACTTTGATCATTGTTTTGACATTGTTGAGGTGTTTTTTCCCAGGATTCCCAGCGCTTTTTTAAATGAAGTTCACATGCAGATATGGCTGTTCATAAGAGACAGTTTCAGGGCGTGACAAATTAGCGCTAAAAGAAAAAGCAGACTTTAAGTGTTTGCAGACTGACGGCGGTAATTATGAGAGCTATATGGCAATTTTGCCCAAAGACTGCAGTAAAGTGAAAGGAATGTGAGGCCTAATAAACAAACAGCAATTGGGAAAGACAACAATACATTTTCATTAGGACAGCCTCTCATAGACGTCTGCAGTGCAAGTGGAGAGAGAGAGAGTTGTACGAGTCTAGCTCTCTCATCACTATGATTGGAATGCTGAGGCACAGAGGGAGGAAGGGAGAGAGAGAGGGAGATGAGAAGCAAGTGGAAGGGGTTCAAATAATCCACAGCACACCAAGTGCATGGCCACTAAAAAGTCAAAGCAGTTAACAGCAATGGAAAACAGAAATTGAGCTGCTTTTCAAGAGGTGACAATGGAAACACTATCAAAGGGGTCGTTTCATACATTTTTTATTTAATTTTTTTCCTTGAGGACCTCGTATAATGTAAGTAATAGGGTTTTTTGTGCCAGAGCATTCATAGTAGAGTTATGAAAATTTTTACCCTGTCTCTGATCCTTAAAACTGAACCATATAAGGCTTGCTTACACACAACATGCGGGTTTGCTGTTAAAGGATTAGTTCACTTCCAGAATAAAAATTTCCTTCCACCATGTCATCCAAGATGTCTTTGTTTCTTCAGTCAATGTTTTGAGAAAATCATTCCAGGATTTTCAATGGGGATCAGCGGGTTGAAGGTCCAAATTGCAGTTTCAATGCAGCTTGAAAGGGCTAAACAGAATCCCAGCCAAGGAATAAGAATCTTATCTAGAAAAACAATTGTTTACTTACAAAAAACATATTTTTAACTACAAATGCTCATCTTAAACTAGCTCTGCAATGCACATAAGCGTCTTCATGCATTTCATAATTACGTTGGAAAGGTTGCACGCTGTTAGTTCTTCGTCTGTGTATTTCTGTTTAAAAAAGTAAGCTAGCATATAAAACTTCATCTCAATTTCACCTCCAACTTCAAAATCATCCGACATCGTTGTTTTACCTTTTTTTTGTAAAGGGCGTTTGACTTTCTTTGCATGTTCGCTTTGTAAACACTGGGTTGGTACTTCCACCTACATCATGTGTGAGCTTTCCAATGTGATTACGTAACATGTGAAATCAAGATAGATGTATAAGCTAAAATGTATATAATTTTATTTAATTTTTTTAGAAAATGTTTTTAATAGATAAGACCATTATTCCTTGGCTGGGATCGTGTAGAGTCCTTTGAAGCTGCATTGAAACTGCGATTTGGAATTTTTTAACCTATTGACCCCATTAAAGTCCACATTTGCAGAAAGATCCTGGAATGTTTTCCTCAAAAACATTAATTTCTTTTCAACTGAAAGAAGAAAGACATGAACATCTTGTATGACATTGGGTGAGTAAATTATCAGGAATTTTTTATTCTGGAAGTGAACTAATCCTTTAAGTCCAATACAGTTTTTAACTGCCTATCCTTTAAAGTCTGCATTATATTTTGTGGCAGAATCACAAAACAACCCATGCAGAAATGTGATGCACAAACTGTTATATCAGACTTGAAAGGTCAGAAAATCAGACCAAGCTGTTTTTTTTTTTTTTTTTTGTTGCCGCTTAGTTTTCTGTGGTCATTTTGGTCCGGGGAGATTTGAGTTACAGTGTGTTTTCATAGCACATCAAACTATTTTATCTCATAGGATCAAGGCAAATTGAATTCCTTATGATGATACATTCATTGCTTCATACCATGTGACAGAATATTTTTGTCTTTGAAAATATAGAAGTAAATTTTTATATTATGTATATACATACACACACAAATCAATTTAAATATAAGTGTATACAAATATCAAAATACAAAATCTGTTTTTGTGATGCATATATGACCCTGAACTACAAAACCAGTCATAAGGGTCAATTTTTTGAAATTGAGATTTTTACGTCATCTGACATTTGGTTGAGATACAACTATTTGAATATCTGGAGAAAATCGCCTTTAATGTTGTCCAAATGAATGCATATTATTAATCAAAATTTTAAAAAAAAAGTTTTAATATATTAACGGTAGGAAATATACAAAATATCTTCATGTAACATGATTTTTACTTAATATCCTAATGATTTTTGACATAAAAGAAAAATTGATAATTTTGACCCATACAATGTATTTTTGGCTATCGCTTCAAATATACCCCTGCTACTTAAGACTGGTTTTGTGGTCCAGGGTCACATATGAATTCCACATTGCTCCACGTAGTTGTATGTTTCGGTTCGAAAGGCAGTCAGAAGTTTTCGAAAAGTGAAGGAGTAGAAATTAATAGCCTTTTTATTTCCTTGCTTTGCCTTATGTTTTGGGGCTTTTCTGGAATGATTGTGCAGGGTTAGCGTGAGTACACGCTCACAGAACGAGGCCGGTGCCATGACGCCGTAATTGTTCTTGCTACGGTCTTCAAAGAACTCTGCAAATGGAGCTGGACACGCTCCCTGCAACTCAGGGGTACCATTCTCAAAAAGCCAAAGAAGAAAAAATGCTCTCATCTGGACTGCTGCACAGCTGGGAAAATAGAGTCGGCAGCTCTCATTTGTGGGACGACAGAAAAAACATGGGATAATTGTGTCCCTTGGATGGAAGGAGGGATGTAATACTGTAGTGTCAGCCTAACGCCTGTTTAATACATGAAAGGAGAAACAGACCTCTACTGTTTGCTTAAAGTGTTAAGTTTGGGTTTAGTATTCAATATTGAACACAAGAGTCTGTGTCATGGAGAATATCACTATATTGAGAACATATTAAGACAGACATTATTTTCCAGTAGATGGAAATGCTTAAATCTACCACTAATGTGCTACTCCATCACACCACTCTTTAGCTTATACAAACCAAACAGAGTAAGTTTAAATGGTAAGCCAACTGATAACTTAGTATTAACGCTGTAGTATTGTGGTACTATGTTTTGCACAGACTCTTTTTTTTTTGTACTTTTGCATGTACTATCCACACTTCAGCACAGCCACGTTGGCCACAATCCCGCCACCTGGGGGTTTATCCCAACTGGCTCCGGCCCAGCCAATCTGCTGTCTGAGTGGTGCTAGCAAACACCTTTCTCGTCCAGTGACAGTCGGGCTAGATAAGTAACAGCACAGGCTTACCTGAGATAAAAGCTGCAATGCCATCAATCACGAAGAGGGGGAGGGAGGGTGAAAACGAGAGTGTTAGAGACAAAGCGTGTGAGAAAACGAATGAGAAACGGATAGAAATAGAGCACGTCCAACATGCATGCATAATCAATTTGCGATCAGACCTCACCGACACAATTTATCACAGCAATCTTTGACTATATTAATATTAATTTCTTATCTACGACTTGTTGTTTGCAAACAATGGAATGGAAACAATCTAAGCAATCTAAAGTTGGGGATCTATATCCAATCTGATCATGAAGTGCATGTGGGGTACCAGGCACGTAGAAGGGAGTGCATTCCTGTGCTCTGCCATTGGCCTACTACTTTTAGGACAGGTTCTTCCATGCTGTTTCCATTTAAAGATCAAGCTGTTACAGGGTCAGATTGACCTTGCATGGGAAAACACATCTCAAGAAATGCAATTTGATTGATCGTGGCTGATTGTGTGTGAGAGACTTAGTAGGAATAAAAACATTTTACATGAGGATGTTTACAACACTATTATTTACATTTGAGGCTGAAAAGTTGGCAGATTACAGAAGATCTGTGAACTATTTGTTTTCAGAAATTTCTGAATAATATGGTACAGGGGTTGTAGGGTTGTACCTTTTCAAAAGTGAAACTTTTGTACCTTGTTTACCCCTAAATAGTGCATATTAATACCTTAAAGGAGTCATGAACTTCCTTTTTTTAGTAATTTGTACTGTTCACTGAGGTCCACTTATGTTATGATTTATTTACAAAAAACAGCAATAGGCTATTTTCTGACTGTATTGACCTTATCAGAATGCTTTGTTTGAATAAGTGTGGCGGATTGTAGACTCGGAAGTAAATGCCTACTGCTGTGATTGGCTAACATGTATGTTTGACAGCCTACATTCTTCATAGACGGAATAATAGCATCTGCATTACATGCAGTCAAAAGTTTACATACACCTTGGAGAATCTACAAATTGTCAATTACTTTACCAATTTAATAGGGATCATACAAAATGCATGCTATTTTTATTTAGTACTGATCTGAATGAGATATTTCACATAAAAGACATTTACATTCTCTGCATTTTTGTGTATTTGAACGCTTTCCAACAATGACTCTATGATTTTGAGATCCATCTTTTCACACTGAGGACAACTGAGGGACTAATATGCAACAATTACCAAAGGTTCCAGAAGAAGAAGAAAAAATGCATTAAGAGCCAGGAGTGTAACTTTTGAGCAGAATGAAGATGTGTAATTTTTTCTTATTTTGCCTATCATATTTTTTCATTTAGTACTGCATTTCAGATGCTATAGAAGATACTTACATGTTTCCCAGAAAACAAAATAAGTTAAATTTACCCTAATATTCAAATTAAACTTTTTTGGGACCTGAAGGATTTTTTTTGGAAGAACAGCGGCCAGTTTAACTGTTAGTCTGTGTCATGGAGAATATCACTATATTGAAAACATATTAAGACAGACAGTAGATGGAAATGCTTAAATCTACCACTAATGTGCTACTCCATTGCACCACTCTTTAGCTAACAAATGTCATATTAAAGTCTAATGCTTATACAAACCAAACAGTGTGAGTTTAGATGGTAAGCTTGCATGTTTCCCAGAAGACAAAATAAGTTAAATTTACCCTAATATTTAAACTTTTAGTGTATTGTTTTTCCTTCTGAAGCAGCAGTGAGCGTTTGAACCTTCTGTAATAGTTGCATATGAGTCCCTAAGTTGTCCTCAGTGTGAAAAGATGGATCTCAAAATCATAAAGTTGTCAGCGCCGATAGCCTTGTGGGCAGCGTGCCGACATACAGTGCCGTTGCGCTCCGGGCGTCCCGTGTAGTTCCACAAACTGGAGTTTTGGCAGACTTGCTTCAATATAAGCCGTTTTAAGACTAATGAGAACGTTTTAAGTTCTGAAACTTACAGGATGTTTTCATAGTACAGTGACCTCTTACATGTCAAAAGATCAAGGGAATTTTGGTTTCTCAGTTCATGACTCCTTTAACTGTTTGAATGATATGCAGCCCTGGTAAGTATTTTCTGAATATAGCGTATAGATATGGCAGAAATCATATGCTAGTATGTAATTCTGAACACCGCAGATGTTAAAAATTGCAGCTGATACTACGTTTCATCCATCACACCGGAAATGAAAGGTCAAATTGAACACATGCATTGTGGGATACAATATACCATGCAGCATGTACTGTTGTATACTGTTAATTTTGACAAATGCAGTAAGCTGTTCAGGTATTCTCTTCATACAATACATTTGCATACAATGCACAGTATGCATATTACATACTACAGCAATAACACAAGTAGAATGCAAGTCTGAACACACCCACAACTGGAACACAGATGGGTTAAAAGGCGCTCTTTAGTAAAAACATTTTAAATGACGGACACATAATACCAGCAATATATCAACTTCCTCCCAAAGCAGTAGTCAAATGGGCGAGAAAACACGATATGTTTGAAATAGTGGTAAAGTAGGTGGGCTCGAAACCAACCCACCCATCTCCAAGAAAACGTCCCAGTGTGTTTTATCACTCATGAGCGCCTTGTTAAGTCCCGGGGTAGTTGAGGTTCATTTCACACAGCTTTGTTCCCCGCGCTTCAACTCGAAGCCATAAAGTTTAATAGAGTTCCTCTAATCTCACACTGGGCGACCCGCAGCACAGCGGCGCACTTATTAGATCCTCTGCCGGCAAAGAGCAGCCACAGATTCACACTAGACACGCGGCGCGGCGAGAAGCGCAATCTTCTGCTCTTCAAATGACTGATTTCATCCTACGTTTCTTTAAGTGTGTCATTTGAGTAACTGGCGGTATTACAGCGAGCTGGCCTGAAGAGGAGAACGGGATGGGTGTTTGTGTGAATATTTTTGTGTGTGTGAGAAAGAGAATGGGTTTAAATGCTTTAGAAGAATTGTTAATAGAAGGAAATGAGAAAGAGTTGGGTGGGGAGGGGGAAATTTAAACCAATTTAGTTTTCATTTATTCACCCACGTTGTACTCAAACTGACTTTGTTTCGATTGTTTTTGTCAATGTAATGAAAGTTAATGGGGTCCAAAACAACACTGGATCCCTTTGTTTTTATTGTAAGAACAAAAGCAGTTGACATTTTTCAAAAAGGCCGTTTTTGGGTTGACTATCACTTTAAACGCATGTTACTCCAAAGAAATATATGCCGTATTTGTCTTCATAATTTCCCACCCTACATTTTTATCTTGTTGAACGTCCAGTTTCACTCGGAAATACATCAAATTGCAGAAGTAAAATGGCTTGCAAGTGCTGTTTCATGTTGAAACGGGTGGATATTAAACTACTTCCTGTTTTTCCACTTGGCGTATACTCTGATAAACAAGTGATGGAGAGGCTTTTCTCAGAAAATCACACCATGCAGAGATTATGGCTGACAAGTTTGCATTAATACGCCGCTCCTCACAGCCGCAGAGCTGGAGAAATGGCACTAAAAAAAACAGTTTATTTTAATCTCTCCAAAAGCAGCAATGGATAAATTATTATTCCGTTAATAGAGCCGAGATGTAGCGCTTTCTGCCATGTTGCATTCATTAAGCTAAAAGCTAACCAAGCTCAACTGATCTGTGTCCATAATTAGAGAGTCATGGCGGCGTCGTATGAACGTTCAACAGATTGGCTTCATTAACCAACCACAGATTAATGAAAGTCGCTGCCTTTTCCAGAAAAACAACGATGACAACAACAACAAAAAAGAGCGACACAATTTGGCTTTCTGTGTGGAATTCCATCATGAATTAAATTATTGGCAAGAAAAGATGTGTTTTATGGGTCTCCCTTTCTCTGTCTGTCTCTCAGCAGGTGGAGGTGTCTCTAATGGAGGTAGTTGAGACTGGTCTACCGTGACTGACGCATGAAGCACCGGTGGAAGGTAATTAATTTCTGTAAACGACTGCCATGTCTGTCAGCTTTTATAAACGAGCGTTTATGTGTTATGGACGATTTAACCAACCCCATTGAGGGGAGCTGACAGAGACGAGTGGAACGGAGACAGAGAGAGAAAGAGGGAGAGAAATTAACGCAAACCGCTGACCATGTGAATAGACCCGCACTTGCAGTTTGAAATGAGCTCCCATCTCATGATATGGCCACCGCTCAGCTGTCACACGACTGTTATAAATCATCCCGTGAATCTCGCATACCCCAGCGCTACAAGCCGTGTGTGGAAAGTGACATTTGTGAGTTTCTTTTGTGACTTTATATGGTAGACAAGTGGAATGTGAGCCCCAGTCTGCCATAACTCTACTCTCCGATGTTTGCACGTTGCGCAGAAATACAGGAAACATATCATATAAATGATTAACTTCCCCCAAAGCACTCTGGGACAGTCAAGAAATCATTTTGTGCATATGTAATGCATATATTGAATTTCAGTCTGAGGCAACGTTTTTGTGATTCTGTTTAACCAGTTACTCTGTGGGTGACACCATTGGGAAGCTACTTTGAAATGGAAGCTTGTCAAACTGTAAAATTCAAGCTATACTTTTGAAAACATAGTTAGCTACACTACTCGCTACTAAAACATAGTCAATTATATCGAAGCTACGGTTTAATAGTTTTTTAAATATAAAAAAAAAGTAATTTATTGAGTTTTACAACAATTTTTGTCCTTAAATCTGATTGGCAGATTGTGTCTGGTGGCAGTGCTTGTGCATTCCAGACAGACTAGTCAGCGCATTGGTGGGAATTTTTACAGTGCAGGTTACATTGTTAAATCAGTAGGTGGCAACAAGTGACTGTCTTTTTCATTCATTCATTCATTCATTCACTTAGCCCATTTGCTCAAAAGCACAGATTCATTCAGGCCTGAAACAAGTGGCTGTCTTTATGAGCGAGTTATTTTTAAGCAAATTAGCTGAGTCAATGATTCAATGACTTTCATAAAGACAGGCACTTGTTTTTAACCCTTTGAGCGGTACGGTCCCACATATGGGATTCTAATTTCTGTGCCCCTGGGAGTACGGTCCCAAATATGGGATTTAGAACGTTCGGTGACGTCACGCAGCTGACAAATTCAAACTGCGCTTTGGCGCTGGCTGGCGCTGAGCCAGAGATGGACGAGCTCTGCACTTGTCATACAATCACAACTATGCAGTGTTTTTAACCACATAACGCTTATTTTAGGTTTCAGACATTTAAATACACATAAGTACTGGTAAAACGAGACATTAAGTGTTTGTAAAATACACACATAGGTCTATGGAAGCAGCAAATAACAATCTATTCAAATATAATTTGCCGATGTGTTTTATTTCTATCACATACACATAGGCAAAGTAACTAAAAGGTTCACTCTATCCCTCTTCTAGTTCACCAGCCACTTACTTGCATGTATTTCGGGAGAAACAGATGAATGTACGTGACGTAAATGCGGCTGACAGGACTCTCTGAACAGCAGCGCAAACAAACATGGCCGCGCCCATCTCACGTTACAAATCACGATCCAGATAATTTATATAAGGTTTCAAACGACGAATCATACTAATTCACACATATTTGTGAATCGGAATATTAGATAGTTCATGGCATGGTAAACAAGTGTGTGAGTATTCTGGATAAAAAAGGAAAAACGAAATAAAAGTGATCTATCTGTTATACAGTGTTATTGTGACTGTGTTGTGTCACACGACAAGCATGGCGTGTCGCCATGGAAACAATAAGGACGAACGTTCTAAAATAACGGTCGCTTAAAAAAAACTCACTCTCGGGGGTCCACTAGAATATTTTAAACTCACCACTGAAAGGGTTAAAGGGAACCCCAGGTATTACAATTTGTATGGCTTCACTGGGGTCATTGGATGCAAAGTTCACTTTTACATGTTGTTTGAACATAAATGTGTTCATAAATCTACCCTATAATAATAAAAATCCACCCAGTGCTTTTTATTTAATCTGTAAAAATAATTTCCCCCTTTTTTTCAAATCAAGCCATTCTTAGCATCTTGTCTGTGTGACGTCACGCTGACGAAGACCACTTCCATAGATTAATATACATGGCCGTCTTACTTTAGACCCGCTCTAGTGGTCGTCATTTACTCCAGACATATGAGCTACTGAAGACACAGTGGATGGCTATTGTTTGTGAAAAGAATGTGCCTCCCGATCTACATAAATGTGTCTATGTTCGTGTGAATCATTCATGATCAAGCTTTACTTACAGCAGAAGTGAGTATAAGGGTTTTTATATGAATCTTTGCAATCGCCTTACCTAATAACATGCTAGTTAGCAGGTTTTGTGGCTTAACAGGCTAAATGCAGATCGTTTTATACAAATTTTGGACTATTGGGGGGCACCTTTATTTTGATGATGTGAAGTGGTTGCACTCTGTGAGATACTGGCACTATCTTTTGCTTTTTGACAAGAGTCTGTCATCACAAGCGTCGGCATGTTTACATCCTGCCAGGATGGCATCTAACGTTCCTTGTCCCTGCTGTTTGTAAGCTCTTTCAGTAGCTGTGGTCTGCTTAAAGCCTCAAAGGCATCAGGGCTAAAGTGGAAAGAACAAATATGCTGGTCTTTAGGAAGTTTTATTCGTCCACAGGCATCTTCCCATACTTGTCTCCTTTTCTTATCGTTAAGACTTACATAGCTTCTCTTGTTGCCCTTCGACTGAAAATTACAACCAAAAGCCGCAAATGTGGCATCGTATCAGTATTTTATTTTCAAAATTGTGTATTCCAAATTGCGTTGTGGTAAAAATAGCAACAGGTAGCGCCAGTAGATCACTGATGTCAAATGGTAGCACTCATTGAAATAATGGTGCCCCTCATAGTCCAAAATATATGTATAAAACAATATAGATTTTTTTAAATAACAAATCTTTCATACGTTTTCTACTACATATTTTAGTAAGAGACATCATTTACATTATTTTAAGCCATACAAGTCTTAATATCCTGGGTTCCCTTTAAATGAATCTGTTGAGTCAGTAATTCTCTGATTCATTCTGGCAGAAAAACAAAACAAAATTGTGAATTAGTCATTGACTGATTCCTTCCAAAAACAGATTAATTCAGGAACGTCCATGCTGCACATCATAGCATTTTGATGCTTACATTCATTCCGAACATTTAAAAACATTTTATTATTATTATTTATTTAAATAAAATAGTATAGATTTTTAATATTAGATTTTTATTAGTCTCAGCCTTAGACGTCACGCCCACGGAACGTTGGCTAAATGTCTGATGCATATGGTACACTTAACTGGAAACACTTCAGGAATGTCAAAGTCATCATCTGATTAGTTGAATTTGAATTTTGCGGGTTTTTTTGGTCCGCCGGGAAACAAAGCGCAGACTGATTTACTCTGTGTTAAGAGGTGCTTATGCAGACGCCATTGTTGTTATAGACTTTTGCAACGTTCACGAACAAATTACTGACCTACTGCTTGTTATCCCTCGTCTTCTTTAACTTTCAATGCTGGTTATTTCAATAACTGACTTGTTGCATGCCAGTCTCTTGTTGTGGGGACATTTCCACGCCCCGAAACGTGACGCTGAACGAAACAAACTGCGATTGGTTTTTTGACATGTTGGTCAAACGGCCTCATGGGCGGGCCTTGGCCAATGAAAGCTGCCATTGATTCCAGACCTTCAGCCGTCAGTCTGAAGGTCTGGCTACGCGAGACTAGATTTTTATTAACCACAGTATGAAAATAATATCTGTGCATCGGACCAACAAACATGTGCATTATTTGCATTTAGCATTTTTTCTCTATTGTCCATGAGAATAGACTTGAACATTGGGAACTGAGGATAGACTTTTGGACCTGCTTTGGGGTCATAAAAGACTAGCTGAGAACCACTAGTTTAGAAAAAAAGCTAAGCTACTGTTAGACTATTGAAAAACGTAGATAATTTAGAAGTTACGCTACTTTAAGTTTGTTAACCCCTCAGCACTGGTGGCTAAGCAGTCCCGTTTGGCGCAAAAAGCTTGTGAAAAGATGTGTGCAATATCTAAGAATGTGTGTTGAGAATGTGTGCATGTGCCCTGGAATTAATGTTCCCTCCTCTGAGCTCCACATCCACTAGGTCGTAATCATCTCCTCTAATGTCATTCCTCACGCCGGGCCCATGCAGAAATAATTACAAAATGGAGGTGCAATTTTCAGACTGCGATACTGAGAAAAGTGGCACACAAGGCCTTGGAAATGAAAACAAGATAGACTGTAGATTCCAACGAGGACTCGTTGCCATTTTCCAAATCCCAAATTGTATTTCTCTAACAAATACGGTTTTTGGTTGTTAAAGCTTAACTTGAAAGCCATCCACGGGGCCTGTCGAACAGCAGGCGAGAGACACAGAGAGAATTTTCCAATGCCATCACCACTGAATGAGACATGTTACCCTCCCACACACCATGTTACCATGAACCCTAGAGGTCCAAAGCCTTTTTCCCCAGTCCTCTCAACCCTGCTGGAGAAGGAGCTTTGATGAAGGTCTCACACATCAGTTGGCTTTAAGCGGGAGTGTGTAATGCACACTCTGGGTCCTGTCTCTGTAGTTGTGCAGACGCCCTGGGTAATCAGGCCCATGAAATGTGTTTTCACTGCTGATTACAGAGCACTGTAGTGCAGGCGGCCTGCGCGCCACTGGAAAAGACCCCCCAACTCCTGGTCAGTGAGACTAATACAGATATAGACATAGATATAGATACAGTAACACCACTTACTATCAGTGTGATAAAGGCGAGATCATTTAAAACATATAGAGCGTGAGAGCTTAAACCACCCCATTAGTTCTCTGCATTAACCAGACAAAGAGTTGTGAGAATAAAAGATGTCTTTCTTTCCAAAAATAAACCTCTGAATGAAAATGGCCCTTTGATGGGGAACAGTGGCTGAGTGCCATCATACAACTATATGCTGTTCAGTCTATCTCAGAGAGCTAGAGTAAAGGCTAATGGATTCTCTCTCTCTCTCTCTTTATTCATATATTTATTTATTTATTCGTTACTGCATTAACAATTAATAAAGTGCACACAAGCTTTTATAATTTAGATTCTTATTTGTTTTAATTATTTATATTGTGTGTTACTGATTAGTATTTTATAGTCTTTAAATATAATATATATATAGCGCATATATGTCTTTATTTGAAAGATTATAAAATCATAAATAGTAGCAGGCAATATACATTAATGTGATATATATATTTATTATATTTTATACAAATATTATATATAAAATACAAAGCTTAATATTATTATTTAATATTAATAGTTTTATTTTGATTTGTTTATATATATATATATATATATATAGTCATTAAAATAAATCATATAATATATTTGATTGTTTTATTAATTATTTATATTATTGTTATTATTAAACAGTAATTTATTTTATTTAGTAATATTTAAATTTGTTACATATACATAAAAAGCACTTGCTGTGCATTTAGTCTATACAGTCTAAAATGTAATGTGAACATTTATAGTCTTTAAAATAAAGCATATAATATATAAATATATATATATATATATATATATATATATATATATATATATATAAGTGGTGGGCCGTTATCGGCGTTAACGTGCTGCGTTAACGTGAGACTTTTATCGGGCGATAAAAAAAATATCGCCGTTAATCTATTCTCAAAATTGGGTTGGGAGCTGGGTCTAAACTACGCAAGCTATGATGACTTTCACCTTGATAGTTTAACGCGGATGTATACCAAAGACTATAGAATATGGTCGCGCATTTATGTCTCCTCCGCCAAAACACAGATGGGATCACGTCGTCCTTCATTCATAAAAACCGAATCTACTATAGCGCGAAATGCCACGTAAATTCGTCGTTTTTTGGATTCATAAATCAAATATGGTCTGTCACTTAATTCAAATCGCGATATGGACTAGTGTCTGTGAAAACTGAAATGCAAAAAGACCGTTTTAATATGAATCCGGTATGTTCCGTTTGCCTAGCTGTATGTATGAAATTCATACTATGAATGGTGGAGACGCGCTTTTACTACACGCATACTGAAACACACGTGACGCTCCCGGTAATTTTTGGCATTTGCATCTCACATGAACAGATAAACTCAATCTCCAAAACTGCTGTGAGTGTCACTTATACCGTTTCATTTGAGAAAACTCGCATCATGTCATACTGTATACACAGAAACTTCACGGCAACCTGTCAAAATAAAAGTACAGTGTAACATGTTTAGTCATTATTTGGGTAGCACACATATTCTGAATGCCTTCAGCAGAATTCAAATTAGCCATTTTAATCTAGATTAATTCCAAAATTTAATCTAGATTAATCTAGATTAAAAAAATTAATCTATGCCCACCCCTAATATATATATATATATATATATATATATAAACTAGGGGTGGGCATAGATTAATTTTTTTAATCTAGATTAATCTAGATTAAATCTTGGAATTAATCTAGATTAATCTAGATTAAAATGGCTAATTTGAATTCTGCTGAAGGCATTCAGAATATGTGTGCTACCCAAATAATGACTTAAAGTCTTTGAGAATGGATCATAAAGCTCATAAAGCTGTTCTATGATAATTTGTTGATGAAAATAAATTATGTTCAATTAGATGTACTTGTGTTTACTAACTAACTAACAATGAAATTATTTTTTCTACCTATTAGATTGTGTTTTTT